>NC_058081.1:699808731-700182493 GCF_014858855.1 Bufo gargarizans
CTCTTCACTAAACAGTTGAATATTCCTCAACGAGAATTGAAAGGAATGAAACGGGTTGCACATTTTGTCAGCCTCATATATGTTTTGCACAAGGCAATTGTAAGTCGATGGGCTCCAAAGAATGATTTAGATATGCTCCAGCTTCTGAGCACGTACCCAGATGCAGACGTCAAAAAAAGTGCTCTCACAGTTGCTAAGAGACACCTTTGGTATCTGTCAGAAACAAACGTAGGATTGGCTTTTTTGGACGAACGTATTACTCAGGCTGTTAAGGAAAATATGACAAAAATTTGGAAATCAAACCTGCAAAGAAAAGGGAAATGAAATGATTATAGGGTAAAAACCTAGTTTTTCAAGGAAAAGACCTGAGCCATTTCATTACTAATAAAATAAAGATGTTCTTTGAATTGTTTGGGATCCACGATGTGACAGAATACTGCAGTGATTCTCTAAGAAGCCATGTGAACGCTCTTAAGGTGGACAATGATACCGCAGAAAAAGGAATTGCTCTGATAAAAAAAAAAATTAATCGGTCAGGGACGAACAACAAAAAATCCTTGTTGAGGGAAGTCGAGCATCACAGAAAAGTCGTCACCAAGCTAACAAAAGAAGGGATTGCATCGTTCAAAGTTGATTAATATAAAACATGTTTTGCCTATCATACTACCTACTAATCTTAGTGTCTAGTTTTAATATTATTTTAAGTTTGTGATTTCTAGTTTTCCCAATAAAAGTAATTAACATTGAAAAATCTTATTTTATTGCCTACTTTTACAAAACTGATCAAAGTTTGCAACCTCTAAATATTATCCAATCGTCTTGAAAAATCACTGATACTCGGGGCGTAAGCAAAGTCTGCAAATATTTTACACTTTATTTTTTTCCATTACAAAGTGAAACACCCTACAGTACAGGCTATACAGGTGATGCTGAGGATATACAGGTGATATGTAGGTTTTGCAGCTGATGTAGACACACGTGACAGAGAAATTACAGGTGAGGTGGAGTTTTTACAAGTGATAGAGTTATTACAGGTGATATAGAGGTATTACAGGTGATGTAGAGTTATCACAGGTAGGGCTGAAGTAAACTATTATTTTAGTAATCGAGTAATCTATCGATTATTTTTTATGATTAATCAAGTATTCTAAAAAAAAAAAAAATTAATTAATAGACTGTTTTCCTTTATAAAAATCATCAGACCCCCTGCCATCAGTCCCCAACACCCTTCGTTCCCCCCTGTGTGATCAGCCCAAGTGCTTCAGTTTCCCCCAGTGCCATCGGATCTACTATCCCCCAGTGCCATCAGCTCCGTTCCCCCAGAGCCATCATCTCTCCCCCACCTAAGAGCCATCAGCTTTCCCCCAGAGCCATCATCTCTCCCCCACCCCAGAGCCACCAGCTCTCCCCACCCTAGAGCCATCAGCTCTCTGCACCCTAGAGCCATCAGCTCTCCCCACCCTAGAGCCATCAGCTCTCCCCCACCACAGAGCCATGAGCTCTCCCCCACCCTAGAGCCATCAGCTCCCCCACACCATAGAGCCATCAGCTCCCCCACACCATAGAGCCATCAGCTCCCCCACACCACAGAGCCATCAGCTCTCCCCCCTTGTGCCAGCAGCTCTTCCCCCCTTCTGCCAGCAGCTCTCCCCCCTTGTGCCAGCAGCTCTCCCAGCTTGTGCCAGCAGCTCTCCCCCCTTGTGCCAGCAGCTCTTTCCCCTTCTGCCAGCAGCTATCCCCCTTTCTGCCAGCAGCTCTTCCCCCCTTCTGCCAGCAGCTCTTCCCCCTTCTGCCAGCAGCTCTCCCCACCTTCTGCCAGCAGCTATCCCCCCTTCTGCCAGCAGCTATCCCCCCTTCTGCCAGCAGCTATCCCCCCTTCTGCCAGCAGCTCTTCCCCCCTTCTGCCAAGCAGCTCTTCCCCCCTTCTGCCAGCAGCTCTTCCCCCCTTCTGCCAGCAGCTCTTCCCCCCTTCTGCCAGCAGCTCTTCCCCCTTCTGCCAGCAGCTCTCCCCCCTTCTGTGCCAGCAGCTATCCCCCCTTCTGCCAGCAGCTATCCCCCTTCTGCCAGCAGCTATCCCCCCTTCTGCCAGCAGCTATCCCCCCTTCTGCAGCAGCTATCCCCCCTTCTGCCAGCAGCTCTTCCCCCCTTCTGCCAGCAGCTCTCCCCTTCTGCCGGCAGCTCTCCCCCCTTGTGCCAGCAGCTCTCCCAGCTTGTGCCAGCAGCTCTCCCCCCCCCCCTTTGTGCCAGCAGCTCTCCCCCCTTGTTCCAGAAGCTCTACCCCTTGTGAAATCATCTCCCCCCTGCTCCTCCTGACACTAGGAGTGCACAGCGTCATTGGTTGCTATGACGCTGTGTACTCCGGGCCCCGGCCTTAGTCGCACCAACTCACCTTTCCAGCAGGGGCGCTGCCGACACTTAATCGTTCCGCGCTGCTCTGCGTCTGATGTCACACAGCGCGTCAGGTCACGGCGTGCGTACATCAGGAGGTCAGTGCAGTGCGGGACCACTGATGTGCTGTGGAGTGTCCGTAGGCCCCCTGCTGGAAAGGTGAGTATTGCGGGCCAGCGGTAGACCACGGAGCGGGAGTAATAGCAAGCACTTCACTCTCGCTCCGTAGTCACGTGACACAAATGAATCTTTGATGCCAAAAATTTGTCAAATTACTCGATTCAATCGCATAATCGTTTCAGCCCTAATTACAGGTGATGTAGCGTTATTAGAGGTGATATAGAGGTATATTGCAGGTGATGTGGAGTATTTACAGGTGACATAGAGGTATTACAGGTGACATAGACGTATTATAGGTGATGTGGAGTTTTTACAGGTGATATAGAGGTATTACAGGTGACGATAGAGTTATTACAGGTGATATAGAGTTATAACAGGTGATTTAGAGTAATTATAGGTAATGTGGAGTATTTACAGGTGACACATTGAGGTATTACAGGTGACGATAGAGTTATTACAGGTGGTATAGAGTTATTACAGGTGACAGAGTAATTATAGGTGATGTAGAGGTATTATGTAGAGTTTTTACAGGTGACTTACAGTTATTACAGGTGATATAGAGTGATTACAGGTGATGTAGAGTTCTTACAGGTGACATAGAGTTATTAGAGGTGATATAGCGTTATTGCACGTTATTTAGAGGTATTACAGGTGATGTAGAGGTATTATATTATGTAGAGATTTTACAGGTGACAGTCCTTTCCCCGGTGGTACCCTTTATACTAGGGTGACAGTCCTTCCCCCGGTGGTACCCTTTATACTAGGATGACAGTCCTTCCCCGGTGGTACCCTTTATACTAGGGTGACAGTCCTTCCCCCGGTGGTACCCTTTATACTAGGGTGACAGTCCTTCCCCCGGTGGTACCCTTTATACTAGGGTGATAGTGCTTCCCCCGGTGGTACCCTTTATACTAGGGTGACAGTCCTTCCCCCCGGTGGTACCCTTTATACTAGGGTGACAGTGCTTCCCCCGGTGGTACCCTTTATACTAGGGTGACAGTCCTTCCCCCCGGTGGTACCCTTTATACTAGGGTGACAGTCCTTCCCCCGGTGGTACCCTTTATACTAGGGTGACAGTCCTTCCCCCGGTGGTACCCCTTATATACTAGGGTGACAGTGCTTCCCCCGGTGGTTACCCTTTATACTAGGTTGACAGTCCTTCCCCCCCGGTGGTACCCCTATACTAGGGTGGACAGTCCTTCCACAGGTGGCTACCCTTTATACTAGGGTGACAGTCCTTCCCCCGGTGGTACCCTTTATACTAGGGGTGGACAGGTCTTCCCCCGGTGGTACCCTTTTATACTAGGGTGACAGTCCTTCCCACGGTGGTACTCTTTATACTAGGGTGACAGTCCTTCCCCGGTGGTACCCTTTATACTAGGGTAACAGGCTTCCCCCGGTGGTACCCTTTATTCTAGGGTGACAGTCCTTCCCCCGGTGGTACCCTTTATACTAGGGTGACAGTCCTTCCCGGTGGTACCCTTTATACTAGGGGGACAGTCCTTCCCCACCGGTGGTACCCTTTAGACTAGGGTGGACAGTCCCTTCCCCGGTGGGTACCCTTTATACTAGTTGACAGTCCTTCCCCCGGTGGTACCCTTTATACTAGGGTGACAGTCCTTCCCCCGGTGGTACCCTTTATACTAGGGTGGACAGTCCTTCCCCCGGTGGTACCCTTTATACTAGGGTGACAGTCCTTCCCCCGGTGGTACCCTTTATACTAGGGTGACAGTCCTTCCCACGGTGGTACCCTTTATACTAGGGTGACAGTCCTTCCCCGGTGGTACCCTTTATACTAGGGTGACAGTCCTTCCCCCGGTGGTACCCTTTATACTAGGGTGACAGTCTTCCCCCCGGTGGTACCCTTTATACTAGGGTGACAGTCCTTCCCCCGGTGGTACCCTTTATACTAGGGTTACAGTCCTTCCCCCGGTGGTACCTTTATCTAGGGTGACAGTCCTTCCCCCGGTGGTAACCTTTATACTAGGGTGACAGTCTTCCCCCCGGTGGTACCCTTTATACTAGGGTGACAGTCCTTCCCCCGGTGGTACCCTTAATACTAGGGTGACAGTCCTTCCCCCGGTGGTACCCTTTATACTAGGGTGACAGTCCTTCCCCCGGTGGTACCCTTTATACTAGGGTGACAGTCTTCCCCCCGGTGGTACCCTTTATACTAGGGTGACAGTCTTCCCCCCGGTGGGTACCCTTTATACTAGGGTGACTGTCTTCCCCCCGGTGGTACCCTTTATACTAGGGGTGACAGTCTTCCCCCCGGTGGTACCCTTTATACTAGGGTGACAGTCCTTCCCCCGGTGGTACCCTTTATACGAGGGTGACAGTCCTTCCCCCGGTGGTACCCTGTATACTAGGGTGACAGTCCTTCCCCCGGTGGTACCCTTTAGACTAGGGTGACAGTCCTTCCCCCGGTGGTACCCTTTATACTAGGGTGACAGTCCTTCCCCCGGTGGTACCCTTTATACTAGGGTGACAGTCCTTCCCCCGGTGGTACCCTTTATACTAGGGTGACAGTGCTTCCCCCCGGTGGTACCCTTTATACTAGGGTGACAGTCCTTCCCCGGTGGTACCCTTTATACTAGGGTGACAGTCCTTCCCCCGGTGGTAACCCTTTATACTAGGGTGACAGTCTTCCCCCCGGTGGTACCCTTTATACTAGGGTGACAGTCCTTCCCCCGGTGGTACCCTTAATACTAGGGTGACAGTCCTTCCCCCGGTGGTACCCTTTATACTAGGGTGACAGTCCTTCCCCCGGTGGTACCCTTTATACTAGGGTGACAGTCTTCCCCCCGGTGGTACCCTTTATACTAGGGTGACAGTCTTCCCCCCGGTGGTACCCTTTATACTAGGGTGACAGTCTTCCCCCCGGTGGTACCCTTTATACTAGGGTGACAGTCTTCCCCCCGGTGGTACCCTTTATACTAGGGTGACAGTCCTTCCCCGGTGGTACCCTTTATACTAGGGTGACAGTCCTTCCCCCGGTGGTACCCTTTATACTAGGGTGACAGTCCTTCCCCCGTGGTACCCTTTATACTAGGGTGACAGTCCTTCCCCCGGTGGTACCCTTTATACTAGGGTGACAGTCCTTCCCCCGGTGGTACCCTTTATACTAGGGTGACAGTGCTTCCCCCGGTGGTACCCTTTATACTAGGGTGACAGTCATGCCCCCGGTGGTACCCTTTATACTAGGGTGACAGTGCTTCCCCCGGTGGTACCCTTTATACTAGGGTGACAGTCTTCCCCCCGGTGGTACCCTTTATACTAGGGTGACAGTCCTTCCCCCGGTGGTACCCTTTATACTAGGGTGACAGTGCTTCCCCCGGTGGTACCCTTTATACTAGGGTGACAGTCCTTCCCCCGGTGGTACCCTTTATACTAGGGTGACAGTCCTTCCCCCGGTGGTACCCTTTATACTAGGGTGACAGTCCTTCCCCCCGGTGGTACCCTTTATACTAGGGTGACAGTCCTTCCCCCCGGTGGTACCCTTTATACTAGGGTGACAGTCCTTCCCCCCGGTGGTACCCTTTATACTAGGGTGACAGTCCTTCCCCCGGTGGTACCCTTTATACTAGGGTGACAGTCCTTCCCCCCGGTGGTACCCTTTATACTAGGGTGACAGTGCTGTGGTGCAGTCAGGGCTGCCTTGAGGCTCGTTGCTCAGAATTCAGGCCCAGATAGCAGGCGACACGGGATCCTGAAGACTGTTGACATTGCTTAGTTCCATATTTTATCCTCTCCTTTGAAAGCTTCTCCTAAACTTGCAGTCAGCGATCGGCTTAAACTTCATGTGACTTGTTTTCAAACAGATGCTAATGCGTCACCTTCTGCCCCCATAAACTTCTCATTTTCTTTTCTATAAACGGCTTCTGCACAGGGTGGACTTATCAGGAATAATTTTACACAGATAAAAAAAAAATCTCTGATTAAATAAGAGAAATTAGGCTGCATCATAAAGGACCTGTCTCCCCCCCCCCCCCCCTCCTACTCCTTCCCTGGGGCCCGGCTGCTTTTTAAGAATCTGACCAACTTAAGAGGCGGCGAGTCGGAGTGGCTGATGCGGTGTGCAAGAGAGAGCGGCGCAGCCTGGGAATTTGCCCCATCTGCTGCATAAACATCCAGAGGAACTTCAGGCAGAATGGAATATCAGAAGACACTTCAAAGGCAGCCGAGCCCAGCTTCTGTGTCAGAATACAGCTGTAAGCATTGCATGTTGCCTCCCTATTAAAGATGAACTTTTGTACTCTCTCAGACATCTTAGGAACGAATAAAACATAAGTTCGTCTGCTTGTCAAGTGCTTCTTAGTACATAGGCGTCTCCGGTAAGGACAGCATCCAGCGGGAGGCGCTTTATGGAGCGTCCTAATTTACCCCGTAATATCTCAGCTATTAAATGTGCACAATTGCTGTTTCCTCCGCAGAACTTCTCCCCCGAGCCTCCAGAGGGCGCTGTTACCTAGAATCAGCAGATAGGGGAGTAGGAGACGAGCTTGCTTTGGGGGCAATGTTGATAGCGGAACATAACGGGCCGTCCATGATAGAAATGCCTATTCTTGTCCACAAAATGGACAAGAATAGGACATGTTTTATATTTTTTTGCGAGGCCACGGATGCGGACAGCACACAGAATGCTGTCTGCATCTTTTGCGGCCCCATTGAAGTGAATGGGTATTCATCCGAGCCACAAAAAACGTGCCTCGGATGCGGACCCCAATAACGGTCATGAAAAATTGAGGCCTTAGATTTATCAAAACTGGTGTAAAGGAAAACTGGTTTAGTTGCCCCTAGCAACCAATCAGATTCCACCGTTGGAAAAGGAAAGGTGGAATCTGATTGGTTGCTAGGGGCTACTAAACCAGTTTTCCTTTACACCAGTTTCGATCATCCAAAGGCTCAAAGGCCACCATCCATGTATCTAAATGCTGCAGCCCTAAGCTGGATAGCGGTTGTAACACCAGATGCGCTTCAAGGAGTGAGTAGACAATGCTGGGAATGATTGTTCTACCATTGAGAGGTTGCCGAGAAGATTGTGCTGTTTTTATAAGGCACACAGGAAAATCAGTGCTCCTACGACAGTCACGTTGGCTGTGTCACCACAGTTACACACAACGACACAGCACTACAATATGCAAAATTGTAAAATACACTGAAACAAATGCAACATTAAAAGGTGGACGTACCTGCGGCGGGCTACAACCGTAGTATTGGAATAAATATGTTGTCGTGACACCAGTTGCAGTGAAGAAACAAGGGCATAGGGCCCCTTTTAGTGATGTTGTGGTAGCCAGGTGTAGGAATGCCAGAGTGGTGTAGGGTGGCCTAACTGTCCCTTAATGTTGTTACACTTGTCACGGTGCTCCTACCTGGATACGCTGGAACCTGGGCGGTGTGGTCCGCAGCAGAGCAAAGGGGTAGTTGGTAAAGAGGATGAAGAAACAAATTGAGTCCAGACCTTGCGATGAAGTTCAATAACAGCTTTACTTGAATAAACGTTTCTCCAAACAATTTCAGGCTTTGTCTTAGTTCCAGCAGGCTTTGGCATTAACTGTGGCAGGCAAACTCCTCTCTGCTACGTCTGTTGCTCTCTGGCTCTGCTGTACTAACAGGATAACTGTAGAATTTAGCTGCTTCTTTATGCTGTACTTTGTTCTGTAATCTGGTCTGTCTTTAACTTTATCCAGGAAATCATTTACTCCTGGTCTCTGAGGCTTCAGGCTTTGGCCTCTGTGTCCAGCAGAGCTGATGGTGCTCCGGCTGGCCCAAACAGGGCTCGTCCAGCAGGGACGAGTTGCTGCTTCCTTCCCCTAGCCGGGGGTAAGCTGAACTTACTTCTAAAACTAAGCTCCACCCTCTCTTAGAGAGAGCTAGAATGGAAAGAAGGGTTCCATTCTAGGTAAAATAGCTCTGCCATTTACCACCCCATCTGCTGGTGAACCAGGCATATTACACTTGAACACAAACAGTTGCAATAACATAGATATGCACAGTGTGATGGTCCTGCAATAAATACATATGATGACATGAGGTTAATCATAGGAAACAGTAGCAAGGCGCAAAGGTGGTAACGGCACTCTAGGATGTTACATACCCACTCCCAAAATGGCGGATGAACAGAGGCATAGCTGTACGGGGTGCAGAGGTAGCAGTTGCTACCCAACCCAGAAGCATGAGGGCGGCCCAAAGACCCTTGTGCCACATAAGAAGACACTGGTATTATAGAAAGTGCATGCTGGTTAAGTTACACCTCTGGCTGGAGGGAAAGGGTTAGGTCAAGAATTTGGCATGGAGAAGGAGGGGGGCTGTTTCCCTTTTTGCCTCAGGCAGCATGAAGGTTATGTGCTTCCCTGCCCCTGGCCACAAAGCGCTGTGGAAAGGGGCCCAAGCTGAACTCTTGCACCAGGGCCCATGAGCCTTTAGCTACTCCCCTGCGGATGACGTATGGTTGGATACAAAGTTTGCACAGTAAGTATACAATAGGTCTATAACAATGAGTGTCCCAATAACATTTACAATACAGTATATGTCACATATTGACAGAGCAATTGAAGGACTTTTGAGGAAAGTGTAAGGCTATCTGCAAATGCTGCTGATTACATGCTGTTTCCTCCGGAAAATGCACAGCAAAATTCAGTACCAGCTAAGTGGATTTTACAAAATCTCATACATACGGTGCAGAACTTTTCAGAGCGGAAATTGACCTATGGAGCAGGTTTTGAAATCCGCAGCATATCAATAGATTTCACCCTTTGCAATGCAGTAAAATCTGCATCAAAACCCACGAAAAAATTTGGTGTGGAAATGCACAAAAACCCATGCGGAAAATCTGCATAAACTACACTGTTGTGTGCATGTACCCTAAGTAGACACAGAAAACAAAGTACTGACCAGCAACTATAGTGTTAGGAGCAACAGGGATTTCCCTGTTGGGTCATGTTGACCTAGTTACTAAGTCCATTTGGATTTCGTTATTAGCTAGCTCAGCATGGTTAATTAGGGTGAAGTTACTGACTGCTGAGCCTTTACATATCCAGGCTTTTCTCTATGAGAAGCAATACTGAATTGGTCCTTCTCTGAATTCAACCCAGGCCAATGCAACAACACAGTAAGGCCTCTTTCTTACGAGCGTGACGGATTTGGTCCGGATGCGTTCAGGGTGCATTCAGTGAAACTCGCACCATTTTGCAAGCAAGTTCAGTATGCGATTGCGTACAGTTGTTCAGTTTTTCCCACGTGAGTGCAATACGTTTTGATGCGTTTTTCATGTGTGTGATAAAAAAACTGAAAGTTTACGAACAACATCTCCCAGCAACCATCAGTGAAAAACGCATTGCATCCGCACTTGCTTCCGGATGTAATGAAGCCCCATTCACTTCTATGGGTCCAGGCTTGCGTGAAAAACGCAGAATATAGAACATGCCGCGTTTTCACGCAATGCAGAACTGATGCATGAAAAACAACGCTCCTGTACACAAACCCATTGAAATGAATGGGTCAGAATTCAGTGCGGGTGCTATGCGTTCACATCACGCATTGTACCCACGTGGAAAACTCGCTCGTGTGAAAAGGGCCTGACTGTCAAATTCCAAAACACAGCAAAGAAAGACAGTGGAGCTGCAGATCGCAGAATACACAGAAAACACACTAGACTAGAACAAGATGCACAAATATCTGGAAGGAAATGTACTGTACATAGCAAATCTATTTGCAGTCACCCGAATAAAGCCTGGATATATAAAGGCTCAATAATCAGCAACTCTGACACATGAAGAACAACATACCTGGGGCATGTATCCAAACTGGCAGAATAGAGGCTGATTGCTTTTTCCACTCACCCAAGTTCTAGATTATCTTCTCCATTCAATGTCCCTCATCATTTGGTTCCAGTCATCTATCCTTAAGTTTACTATAGTACCTTGTTTTCTGCCAGTATTGATACGTGCTTTGTGTATGTTGTTCTTGCTACACTCCAGTTATTGTGCAATTCAGCCCTACTGTATGCCCTGGGGATATTTGAGTACTGAGAGACACTGTTAGTACTTGGGAAAGATGACTGCTAGAGGTGAAGTTCTGTGGCATTGTCACATAGAGATTCTCTATATAGTATGAACAGGGATAAGGTGCAGAAATAAGTGAACTGAGTTCTTCAAGATGTCTGTTTCTTGTTGCATGATAGGTGTGATGTTTCTGCATCTTGTCACATGATGGATGTGATGGCTCTGCCTCATGCCATATGATGTGTATGATGTTTTTGCCTCTTGCTGTACGATGGATGTGTTGTCTGTTGTATGGTAAGTCTGATCCCTTCCGATCATTCAATATCTGTCACAGACATGCCGAGACATACGGACAGTGGGTGACAGAAGATCTGTGAGACTGACAACACGTGCTTTGATCTGACAGGTTTCCCCCACAATACTGTGCGGTTTATAGCTTCAGTTGTATCTGTGGTCTGCTGGTGTTTGGTTCTAGGCTGAGTTCCTGTTGCTGTCATAGCTACTGGAAAGTTAAGTGTTTCCTTTCCCTTTTAAATTTTGTTTTGGTTTATCTGTGTGTTGTTTTTCCCCTGCCCTTTGTTGTAGGCCTGAGGGAGTCTCCTGTTCATGCTTCCTTTCTGGAGGAAAAGGTAGTCTCAGTCCTGTCACTATCACCAGGGTCTTATAGGGTGTGTTGGGACTCTAGGTACTCCTGCGTATGAGCTCACCTACCTCTGGGATCTGTTGCTACTAATAGCCCGTCAGGACTGTGACTAGGGATTTGACTAGGAGGTGTCCTTCTTCTTCCCTAGCTTTCAGGTCTTGTTCCTTGTTCCCTCTCCTTCTTCGTCCGGTGTGGTGTATCCCTCCCACACACGGGCGTGACAATATCCAACAGGACAGTCCCAGTGGGTGCTATCATAATGCCCCACGACTGTTGCTATATGCCCCAATATGTCCCTAACAGCTAGTCCCAACCGCATGGCAGCGCCCTGATTTATTTGGAAACTTGACACAGCATAGAAGGCCGAGGTGATTCTGGCCCAACAAGTTTTCATGTAACTACAGTTTGGTGTAATTCTAATTAATAGGATGAACACTAGCTGGGTAGCATACAATTGTCTCAGAGGGACACTTTAATGGGTCATACATCCCAACTATCCTAGTTATCAGGTGCTCTCCATGCGTCTCTAAAACTCCACTCAGAGTCGTGCTTCTACAACGCAGCTGGTTGGGGATGCTTGGCAAGACTAGGAGCATTGGACTGGCTCACCAGAACACCAGTGGTTCCTCTGGTATGCCCAGGCTCTGATACCATAGTGGGCAACAAAGGACTAGGAGAGAAAAAACATTTGGAGCCAATAACTTGCCACTAGAGTCTATTTCTTTGAATCAAAATCTTTTAGACTTTATTGATGATATTAGGGTTGGACCCAGAGAATAATTTCCTCTGGTGGGTCCCAGGACCTCAGTCTGATCCCGATGGGACTCAGCCACTCAGCAGCAACAGAGACGTACAAGTTCTGTGCACTTATGTACAGGCTCTGTCGGACTCTACGTATTTAAGATATTCCTCTCTAGGAGCGATGCTAAGAAACTCTCCGTAATGCAGTTCGGTAGAACGTGCATGATAAGATGTATCTAGAAATGATCTTTGTGCCATTCTTTGGATGATGAGTGTGATTTCATTTGAAATACGGGTGCCTCTCACAGTCAATGGAGATGGGGTGCCAGAAAGAGAAGAGATCTGGGCAGAGAACGAGACACCTGATTTTACGATTCACAGGCTCAGTTGTCATGACGACCAGAGTTGGTAAGATTGAAGCATTTTACCGAGTAACATTGTAATTCAGCGGGCGGTGAAGAGAAGCGCTGATTCCGAGGATGCTGGAAGTGAACGGGGTCAAACAGAGTTCAGCGGCACCCCAAGCTCCCCGCTGACTGCTGACTGCTGGGGCTTTTGAAGTCTTTTGAAGCTGCCAGTACCTTATTAAACCATGTCGAATCCTCACTGATCGGGAACATCCTCGAACAGGAAGAGACTTGGCTCAATCACTGGATTTCAGACACAAACGTCCTCCTGACTTTTATTATTCATTTTTATCAGCTCTCAGATATGGGTTTGAGAGGCTAAGTCGCTAATTGAAGGCAGTCATCCCGAGGTGAAAGCAAGAACGGCGAAAAAAATCATAGAAACATCAAGCACAGTAAGGCAAAGAGAGGAATCAGTGGTCACCACAGCCGTGACTGAATCAGTGGTCAACCCAACCGTGATCCTTCCAGTGTTCACAAAAGTCATGAAAAGAATCAGTGGTAATCAGAGCTGTGACAGGAATCAGTGGTTACTGCAGCCAGAACCAAGTACGTAGTCACACTAGCCAGGACCAAATCAGAGGTCACCTTAGCCAGGACCAAATCAGAGGTCACCTTAGCCAAGATCAAATCAGAGGTCACCTTAGCCAGGACCAAATCAGAGGTCATCTTAGCCAGGACCAAATCAGAGGTCACCTTAGCCAGGACCAAATCAGAGGTCACCTTATCCAAGACCAAATCAGTAGTGACTTTAGCCAAGACCAAATCAGAGGTCATCTCAGCCAGAAATTAAACAGAGGTAATCTCAGCCAGAATCAAATCATAGGTCACCACAGCCAGAACCAAATCAGTGGTCACCTCACCTACTACTAAATCAGAGGTCACCTTAGCAAGGACCAAATCAGAGGTCATCTCAGCCAGAACTAAATCAGAAGTCACTTCAGCCGGCCAGGACCAAATCAGTGGTCATTTCAGTCAGGACCAAACAAGTGGTCATTTCAGCCACAACCATATCAATAGTCATTTCGGCCAGGACTAAATGAATACTAACCTCAGACAGAGCCAAATCAGAGGTCACCTCAGCCAGAAAAACCACAAAGGTAATCTCAGCCAGAACCAAATCATAGCTCACCTCAGGCAGGAACAAATCAGTGGTCATCTCACATAGTACTAAACCAGAGGTCTCCTCAGCCAGGACCAAATCAGTGGTCACTTCGGCCAGGACTAAATCAGTAGTGACCTTAGCCAGAACCAAATGAGAGGTCATCTCAGCCAGAAATGAAACAGAGGTAATCTCAGCCAGAACCAAATCAGAGGTAACCCTAGCCAGGACCACATCAGAGGTCTCCTTATCCAGGACCAAATCAGTGGTCATCTATGCCAGAACCAAATCAGAGGTCACCTCAGCCAGGACCACATCAGAGGTCTCCTCAGCCAGGACCAAATCAGTGGTCATCTTTGCCAGGACCAAATCAGTCGTCACTTTAGCCAGGACCAAATCAGTCATCACCTCAGCCAGGACCAAAGCACTTGTCACTTCACTTAGGGCTGTATTCCACCTGCAGATTTTGCAGGCGATTTTCGGGAAGGAAGCGGTCCTTCCCGGCAATTGCCTGTTTGGCAGAGGAGGAGACCGCTGCTATTACATGCAGCAATCTCCTCCACAGTATTAGTGGGAACGATCGCTAATGCCATCGCTCGTGCCCATACTTAATAATTGTTTGCTGGCAGCAGACTGTTATTAGACGGCACAATCTGCTGTGGACTAATGATGATTTTTAAGCCTGCTTAAAAATTGCGATTGCCCGACACTTGTTAGCGCTAATCTGCCCAACAATCACCTGATGTAATACAAGCTTTAGTACCATATCAAAGGTTATCTTAGCCAGCCCAGGACCAAATCAGTGGTTACCCTCAGCCAGAACCAAAACAGTGGTCACCCTCAACCAGAACTAAATGAGAGGACACCTCAGCCATGACTAGTGATGGATGAACATCGGCCAGGACGATTCGCGAACGAGCTCGTTCGCGATCAAATGTTCGTGAACCACGCGTTTGCGGCAGGCCCCATTTACTTCAATAGCAGGCGAACCTGAAAAACCAAATACTTACTAGAAGTACACAAATAGTCCCACAAATTCCCACAAAAAATATGTATTTTAATCAGGGGTCATTTTTAAGCGTCTTAAAGGGAAACTCTCAAAAATGTGCCATGCTGGAGCCTAGAAGATTTTTATTTCCTATCGGTTTGATGTATACAAATGTGCAGCACTCCACATTTTTGTATCCTGCAGAGTCCATAAAAAAAATGCATACATTAACGTTCATTTTTTTTCTACCATGGAACTGTATGGTGAACGGACGCCACTGTACTGCATCAGTCTGAGGCATCTGTTAGCGCATACATTTTTGGTATGCATTAAATAGATGGCAAAAATAGGATGTGAGCCCAGCCCTAGTGTCAGAATAAGCACCAGTACACAGCGGAGCAGCGTGGCGGAGAGGGGAGGCCGCCATTTACTGACAGAGCGCTACCTGGTTCTTGTGGTCAAGGATGAGGACTGTGTTTCCCAAGGATCATTTTCTACTGGGAAATACAGGGCACAGTATAATACACTAGAATCTATATAATATAAAGATATTAGCCCTACCCCCGAATGATAATACAATTAGGTGATCATTTATTATATAGAAATACGTCTATGTTAGGCGTATTTCTGAGACAGATTGTGGCGCAAAGGTCCTTAGCACCGCAATCTGCATATTATTCCCGCTCATGCCAGGTCTAAAAAAAAATGGCGTGGGCAGGGAAAGGGATATGACCATTCAGTTATTGGATACCACCGCCATACATTGACCGGATAACACCTCTGTACAGTGACTGGATAACACAGCCATACTGTGACCGGATAAAAGGGTATAAGAGGGCACAGTACAGGGAATGACTAGGGGCACTTCACATGGTGTGGTAAGAGGGCACAATGCAGGGTATAAGGGGGCATAGTACGGGGTGAGGGGCACAGTACGGGGTGGGGGGCACAGTCACATTCCTTATGGTGAATGTGGTTCATACGCCACCATAATGAGAGGCAGAGGAGTGAAACAGGGGTGTGATTATGTGGGTAGAGATAAAAAATGTAACTGTCGGCCATTACAGGCCCCAGAAATTAGGCAATAGGCATTCACCTGACAGCAAAGAACTTTGGATTCTGTGGCTGAAGGTACATTAGTGTCACCGCCACTTCTATGAGAAGGTCTGTTAGATGTTCTTCTCTACCTGCATGACGTTCTTTGTTTTGGTTTCACTTTGTCATCTCCTTTCCTTCTCCCAGCTGTCACCTATTTACACTAATTGTCTCTCTTTATATTCCCTCCCATACTGCCTCACTTTGCGGTTTATACTTTTTCCTGGATTGTGTTCACAGCTGAAGCTGCTTCTGCTTATTCCTCAGATAAGTCTGTTTCCTTTATTTGTGTTTCCTTGCTGGCTTGATTCTAGGTGACCCTGATCGTCCGTATTAAGTGCAGGGAGCCGGTGGTCGTGTCCCCTCACTATTATAGGGTTTTCAGGTGTCACATAGTATTAGGTACGTGGACATGCAATCGTCTACCATAAAGACCTTTGCATGGGCATAGCAGTCAGGGAGAGCTTGAGGGGTTTTATAGGGCTCACCCATATGCTCCTTAGTTTGGGATCAAGCCAGTCGGATGTTTATTTATAAGTTCCAGCTTTCTGCAACACCATCCGTGACAATTAGGCGGTCACAGGATAAATATGTAACTGTCGGCCAGTATAGGCCTAAAAAATTAGGCATTCACCTGACATAAAAGGCTTTCTATGCCGCTGTATATACATAAGGCAAGGACCATTCTTTGTTCTGGGTGGTGGCGGATATGTGTGGGCTGGCATGAGGAAATTCAATTACACGTGGTCGTCACAGGTGTTGAATTCATCCAAGATCCATGCCTCATTCATTTTTAAAAATGTGAGATAGTCCACACTGTCGTGAGCTAGGCGAGTGCGCTTATCGGTCACGATCCCCCCTGCTGTGCTGAACGTCCTTTCGGACAGGACACTTGACGAAGGGTAAGCTAAGAGTTCCATGGCAAATTATGCCAGCTCTGGCCACAGGTCAAGCCTGCTCACCCAGTAGTCAAGGGGTTCCTCGCTTCTCATAGCGCCCACATCGGCCGTTAACCCAAGTCAGTCGGAAACCTGTTGGTCTAGGTGTTCCCTGAGGCTGGATCCGAAGGGTTGGGTTGGTTGCAAGAATAATCTCATATCCGAAGTGACCAACACATCTTCAAACTGCCCTCTTTTTGCAGACGCGGTAGGAATGGAACCAGCACCTGTTTCGCTGTGGGTGGAAATTCCTCTGCCAGTGCCCGCAACAGCAGAATACAGCATCTCTTGCAGCAAGGCCTGGAAATGCTGCATTCTGACAGCCCTCTGTGATGCTGGTAACATGTCCGCCATTTTGTGTTTGTACCGGGGGTCTAAGTACATTGCCACCCAGTACTGGTCCTTGCCCTTTATGCTTTTTATACTGCGTCATTCTTCAAACACTGGAGCATGAAGGCCCCCATTTGCATTAAATTGGAAGCGGTTGAGCGTCCTGGCTCCTGCTCATCGCCCAGGAGAATGTCGTCCTCGGTCTCCTCCCCCTAGCCACGGACAACACCAGGGATCCCTGAAAAGTTTAAATCCTACTCTTCTTGCTTCTCCTCCTCCTCCCCCCAGCCACTATCCTCCTCTGACTCCTCTTCAGACTCCTGTTGACTTGTCTCAGATGGAGTAGCTCCCCCTGGGAATTCATTCAGCATTGCAACTTTCTCATGTTCCAGTACCTGCTCCTCGACGGCTTGATCAATGACATGATGCAATGCACGCTACAGAAAGATAGCGTAAGGTACAATGTCACTGATGGTGCCCTGACTGCAACTGACCAGTTTGGTGATCTCATCAAATGGCCCCAGAAGTCTGCATGAGCAGCCACTGGCGCGGTGAAAAGAAACCAAGCTCCCCAGAACCTGTCCTGTGGCAGAGTTCGTACAGGTTGTCGTTAACAGCAAGTTGCTGCTGGAGCAGCCTATAAAGCATATACAAGGTGGAGTTCCAGCACGTCGGGCAGACGTCTGATGGGCAAGTGGTGTCACCGTTGAACGTCAGCAAGGTGAGCCATGGCCATGCAAGATCTTCTAAAATGACCAGAGATTTTACTGGCCTGCCGCAAGACGTCCTGAACCCCAGGGTATTTGGCAACTAATCTCTGCACGACTAAGTTCAGGACGTGTGCCATGCACGGCACGTTTGGCATTTTGCCCTGTTTCAGCGCACTCAGCAGATTGGCACCATTGTCGCACACCACTTTACCAACTGTCAAATTAAGCGGGGTTAGCCACTGATCGGCCTGTGACCGCAGAGCTGAAAGCAGTGCAGGACCGGTGTGGCTCTTGGCTTCCGGGCACAACAGCCGCAGCACAGCATGGCAACATCTCACCTGGCACGTCGAATAGGTTCTCGGGGGGGTGCAGCGGAAGAGGCGGTAGCAGTGGAAAAGAAGGAGTCAGCCGAGGAGGAGACGGAGGATGGAGTAGAAGAAGGAGAAGAAGAGGCCGGCCTGCATGCAATGTGTGGCGATAACACCAAATCCAAACGGGTGCCACGGGTTACATGCCAGTGGGCAGTAAAAGTTATGTACCTTCCCTGCCCGTGTTTCCCTGCGCGGTCCGCAATACGGCAACGGGAAGCACAAGTTCGTGTGCAGGGGGCCTTAAAGAAATCATCATGATTGCCACCATGAAAGGTAGACTCGTCTAGATAAATTACCAGCAGCTTGAACCAGTCCAAAAAGAAAGCACCACAGGTCAACTGTCACAGGAAAAGCACAGACATAGTGCTCGTTCACACGACCGCAGGGGCGTAACTATAGGGGAAGCGGCTGCTTTGGGGCCCTGACCCAGAAGGGGGACCATCCAGGAAGAGGAGGACTAAAAGACTGTGTCAGGGCCCCCTCAACAGAGTTACACAATGAAATTATATACAGTGACAGTATAGACAGTGCAGAAAACGGATGGAACAGCAGCCGGCCCTGGTCTGAGAGAGCGATCTTTACTAGCCACAGGAATGGGGGCAGCATGAAACGAAGGGGTTGCGAAAAAATTACTGGGGGAGGGGGGCCCCATTCAAATATTTGCTGTGGGGCCCAGTCATTTCTAGCTATGCCACTGCACGAACGAATGTCTTTTTTTAGTGTTTTGCGGGCCGTTTTTCCCGGATCTGTTTTTCAGGTTTTTTTTTTGGTCAGTAGTGTTTCCGGTTCCGTTCCGTTTTTCCGTATGGCATACACAGTATACAGTAAATACTTATAAAAAATGGGCTGGGCATAACATTTTCAATAGATAGTTCAGCAAAAACTGAACGGATACGGAAGACTTATGGAGTACATTCATATACAGAACGCAAAAAACGTTAGTGTGAACGAGCCCATAGGCCTCCGTTTTGTTTTTTGCATTCCGTATACGGACCGTATGCCTTCCGTTTCCGTATTTCCGTTTTTTCCCATTTAAAGATAGAACATGTCCTATTATTGTCCGCATAACAGACAAGGATAGGACTGTTCAATCAGGGACCAGCTGTTCTGGACCGCAAAATACTGAAAAAGCCATACGCTCGTGTGCAAGAGGCCATAAGGGTACTTTCACACTTGCGGCAGAAGATTCCGGAACTGCATGCCGTATCTGGCAATCCGGACGCAAACGGACGTATTTATGCGACAGATCCGCATTCATTGCAATACCGGATACGTCTCTTTGGTGTCATCCAGAAAAACTGATCCGGTATAATTTTTTTTTTTTCATTTTTAAAGAAAGCCGGATTCATTTTGTTGGAACACTTAATGCCGGATCCAGCACTAATACACTTCAATGTAAATTAATGCCGGATCCGGCACTAATACACTTCAATGTAAATTAATGCCGGATCCGGCATTTCGGCAAGTGTTCAGCATGCTGCTGTATTTTCTCCGTCCAAAAAACGTAAGAGGGACTGAACTGATGCATCCTGAACGGATTGCTCTCCATTCAGAATGCATTAGGATAAAACTGATCAGTTATTTTCTGGTATAGAGCCCCTAGGGCGGAACTCAATGCCGGAAAAGAATAACGCTAGTGTGAAAGTAGCCTATGGTCTGTGAAATATACCCGTATTTTTCGCCCCATAAGACACACTTTTTTCCCCCAAAGTGGAGGGAAAATGTCCCTGCGTCTTATGGGGTGCATACTAATGAGTGCTCCCATTATGGAAGCGCTCATTAGTACCGGAGGACCAGGAAGCGGTGAAGGCTCTGTACTCACCGCTTCCTGGTCCTCGGCTATGCAGTGGCACAGCTGACAGCAGGAGGAAAAAGAATGCGGGCGGTGAGGAGCAGGAGAGGTAAGTGGTTTATTTATTTTGTCATCTGAGGCTGGGGGCTGCTGAAATATGGCTGGGGGGCTGCTTATGCTTGGGGATACCCCCTTTATGTTCATAGCACTGACTCTATATATGGACATAGCCATACATGGAGTCAGAGCAGGGACTCCTAAGCTGAGAACTAGAGTCCTGACGATCTTCAGCATAGAATTGAGTGGGCCCCCTAGGAGCAGTGGGCCCGGGTTTGCTGGATGCTGATGCCGGCCCTGCTAGGGCCCACCAGTAAAATTCATTCTGGGGGCCCACTGTACAGCGACATGCCAATATTACCTGCTTATACAGAGGCAGACAGCAACAAGACTCTACAAGATGATTATATGGGGGTCTCTGCAAAACTTTAAAAAGTGGGTCCCAGGGAACTGGCTTGCCTGGCTCTATTCCTAGATGCCCCCTTAACCATCAGATGTGTCTATAATAAGAAACTGAAAACTTGGTCAGGACTCTACCCTCTAAAGGAACAACTTTTAGCAAATGAGGCAGCGGAAAAATGGCCAAAGGGTCAATGATAGGGGTTTAGGCAGAAACCCTTCTGTCTTGTGTGGGGGGCCTGGTGAGATTCTTGCTATGGGGTCCTCACTTCTCTATGTACGCCACTGCACTATACTCTTCCCCAGCAACCAATTTATCTCACCTCCAAAATAGAAAGATTAGATAGACAGATAGATAGATAATAGATAGATAGATAGGAGATAGATGCATATAGATATTAGATGAAATAGATAGATAGTTAAATAAAAGATAGAAAGAAATTAGATAGATAGAGGATAGAAAATAATCAGAGATTGATAAGAGATATATAGATAGATGGATAGATAGGGTTAATGCTATTCCGGGCCTCATTATTATGCATGGGGCAGACATCTGGGTACGGTCCTGACTTTCCTATTACAGATGTCGGTAATGATTGCACTGCCGCGCTGGTCTCACCGGACATCGCTTCGGGAAGTCCATTACCTCTTCACAAAAAAATCTCATTTAGCACCTGGGCACCTGGGGAGGTATGAGGGTCGGCGGCTGCCGGCGGACATGATTATATGACACCACACACATTAGAAGAGTCTTCTCTGCCCCTCACTGGTCTGGCTCTCCCTCCACCGTCCACATAGCAGTCCCCACTGTAACAGTCCACGACCATAGTGGTGAGAGCAGCTCAGGAGTCATCCTCATGTCTAAGGTAACTAGAGAGGGCACCAGAGGCCTTGTGCCATAGTCCAAGATGCTGCAGAATTGTTGTTGCTTTGTTCATGAATTTAGAATTTACTGAGCAGTTCTTTCACATGTCACCCCAGGGGCCAGGTGGACGCCCGGCCATTAAAGGGTTAAATCTGGGCGTAGAGTAGAAGTGGGCAGCCGCTGGGTGGCCTTTGTGCTCCTGCTCACTAAGGGGGCCTCCACACACGGCAGATCTTGTTGCAGAAATATCAGTTCCATTCTGCTGGATTCCGTGGCACACACTTGTACTTTGCACGCCCCGTTCAGGTGAATGGAAATGATTTCCAGTCGCAGAATATTCTGCACCTAACATATGCTGCGTGTGAAGGTGCCTTAATTCCTTCTGAAGACATCTGCGACGGTGAGGAGATCCAACCAGGAGCCGCTGTTCATTAACCAGAAGATTCCTGGATGTCACCTGTCCTGCAGAGAGAAGGGGGCGCCAGTACCCTAAAGGCTCATGCACACAAATGTAATTTCTTTCCATGTCCGTAAATTATTTTCAATGGATCAGCAAAAAAAAAAAAAAAAACGGAGGTTACTCCGTGTGCTTTTCATTTCCGTATGTCCGCACCCATCTGCTGTGTCCATCCATGCGGCTGTATATCCATCCCACCAAAAAATAGTTTTGCGGACAAGATTAGGCATGTTTACACTAGGGCGGGACATTGCAGAATAGGAAAATGCGGGACGCAAAGGGCCAATATCCATGTTTTGCGCGGACCACAAAACACATACGTTGTGTACATGAGGCCTAAGGACTATCTTCAGGGTAAAGAAGAACAAGAGGAGTCCTGAAAGTGATGATATGGCCCCCACAGAGCCCCAATCTCAACATCATGGATTCTGTCTGGGATTACATGAAGAGACTGAAGGATTTGAGCAAGCCTACATCCTCAGAAGATCTGTGGTTGGTTCTCCAAGATGTCTACAACAACTTCCCTGTTGGGTTCCTTCAGAACCTGTGTACAAGTTTACCTAGAAGAGCCGCTTGGATTTTTGGATATTTCCACACCTGCCTACAACTTTTACACACAGTAGCGTATATACAGTATCTCACACCTCACATTTGGGTGAATATTTTATTATATCTTTTTATGGGACAACACTGAAGGTCTGACCCTTTCATACAATGTATCACAGTGTCAGATCTTCGGGGCTGAGGGAGCCCTCACTGTGTATAGACTGCTGTAGATATGTCTGTGGTGTGCTCTGAATGTACGCCTGTATCCGTCATGTATGTGCTCTGAATGTACGCCTGTATCCGTCATGTATGTGCTCTGAATGTACGCCTGTATCCGTCATGTATGTGCTCTCAATGTACGCCTGTATCCGTCATGTATGTGCTCTGAATGTACGCCTGTATCCGTCATGTATGTGCCCTGAATGTACGCCTGTATCCGTCATGTATGTGCTCTGAATGTACGCCTGTATCCGTCATGTATGCGCTCTGAATGTACGCCTGTATCCGTCATGTGTGTGCTCTGAATGTACGCCTGTATCCGTCATGTGTGTGCTCTGAATGTACGCCTGTATCCGTCATGTGTGTGCTCTGAATGTACGCCTGTATCCGTCATGTATGTGCTCTCAATGTACGCCTGTATCCGTCATGTATGTGCTCTGAATGTACGCCTGTATCCGTCATGTATGTGCCCTGAATGTACGCCTGTATCCGTCATGTATGTGCTCTGAATGTACGCCTGTATCCGTCATGTGTGCTCTGAATGTACGCCTGTATCCGTCATGTGTGTGCTCTGAATGTACGCCTGTATCCGTCATGTATGTGCTCGGAATGTACGCCTGTATCCGTCATGTATGTGCCCTGAATGTACGCCTGTATCCGTCATGTATGTGCTCTGAATGTACGCCTGTATCCGTCATGTGTGTGCTCTGAATGTACGCCTGTATCCGTCATGTGTGTGCTCTGAATGTACGCCTGTATCCGTCATGTGTGTGCTCTGAATGTACGCCTGTATCCGTCATGTATGTGCTCTGAATGTACGCCTGTATCCGTCATGTATGTGCTCTGAATGTACGCCTGTATCCGTCATGTATGTGCTCTGAATGTACGCCTGTATCCGTCATGTATGTGCTCTGAATGTACGCCTGTATCCGTCATGTATGTGCTCTGAATGTACGCCTGTATCCGTCATGTATGTGAGCAGCATTATCCTTGTATCCATGTCAGAGGCTCTTCAGTCTGTGAAATCTGGAATGAAAGCTGCGTTACTCTGGAGCAGGCAGGACGGGGCCCGCAGCCAGCACTGCACCGAGCCCGGGGCCACCTCATTAGTGCCCAGACTCGCCTGTTCAGCTCCATCCGGTGTCCTCAGCATTCTCCGGGGACACTGGCACCAATCCAGAGGGAAGCTGCGCAAATCTGCCGCCTGCGGTGGGGAAAATCCGCTCTTCACGCGGCTTGTTAAACTTTTGTTGGCCCTTCAGGGACAAGCAAATCGAGACGACGGTCTCATTGTGCTGCAAGTGCGGGGGACAAGCCACTCCGGAGCGCATAATAACCAGAGCGGTGACATGTGACGTGTGATACTGTGTCTGATCTCCATCCTCATCTGCTGGGACCTGCCATACCCTGGTGACTCACAGAGAGAGAGAGAGAGAGAGAGATAGATAGATAGATAGATAGATAGATAGATAGATAGATAGATAGATAGATAGGAGATAGATAGATAGATAGATAGATAGATAGGAGATAGATAGATAGATAGATAGATAGATAGATAGATACATAGATAGATAGATATGAGAAATAGATAGATAGATAGATAGATAGATAGATAGATAGATAGATAGATAGATAGATAGATAGATAGATAGATAGTAGATAGATAGATATGAGATAGATAGATAGATAGGAGATAGATAGATAGATAGATAGATAGATAGATAGATAGATAGATATAGATACATAGATACATAGATAGATAGATATGAGAAATAGATAGATAGATAGATAGATAGATACATACATAGATAGATAGGAGATGGATAGATAGATAAATAGATAAGATAGATACATAGATAAGAAAATATACATAGCAGATAGATAGATAGATAGTAGAAAGAAAGAAAGAAAGAAAGAAAGACAGATATTTTTGAGATAGATAGATGATAGACAGACAGATAGGCAATAGATAGATAGATAGATAGATAATGAATAAGATATTAGGCAGCACTGCAGACAAAGTGGAAAAATGGAGGGCCAGCGGCCACGGAAGCGATCCGACATCCAGATCAAATATAGAAAAAAGAAATTCCACGGCACTTCCAAAGAACAGTTGATGTGTTTATTACACCAGGTGCGACGTTTCGGTCTCAATGGAACCCTTTTCAAGCAATAACGCTGAAAAAGGAGGACCGAAACGTCGCACCTGGTGTAATAAACACATCAACTGTTCTTTGGAAGTGCCGTGGAATTTCTTCTTTCTAGATAGATAGTAGAAAGATAGATGCAATAAATATATAGATACATAGATAAGAAAAGATACATAGCAGATAGATAGATAGATAGATAGATAGATATTAGATAGATAGATAGAAGAAAGATAAATAGATAGATAGATAGACAGACAGATAGCCAATAGAGAGACAAATAGATAGATATATGGGATAGATAGATAGATATATGGGATAGATAGATATGATAAATAGATAGATAGATATATGGGATAGATAGATAGATATGAGCAGTTGATGATAAGAGCTGATGGAGCCGCCACCACTAGGGGAAGCTCAGTGCAAACAGATTATTACAGCTTTCATTTCAGACATCATAACTGCATACATTTCTATGCACTGAGCTCCCCCTAGTGGTGGCTGCAGTCAAACAGTTTTGTAATAGATGGAAGCTGGAGATTTATCAGTGTATTTATTTCGTCTGGAGCGAATACCTTGATAAATATGGTGTTCAGAATGAGAGCTATAGTTATGAAGCACCTGTTCCCCCGACACAGGAGTCGGATAAAGTGGGTAAAGCAAGGGTTACTTTTTATTACCATTTTTTTAATTAAAATTTCAGTTACTTGATACAAAAAAAATCATAAATTTATCAGAAATCTGGGGCGTCTTGCTATGAAGAAGGCTAGCCCGTCTGATCTGATCCCTCAGGAGAACTACTGGAGGGCAAATTGCTGAAAGAGTTACTACTGCCTATGATAAGAGGGTGTCAGAACACACAAAAGTGCCCATATTGACCCCCGGCCACCACCAAAAACAAATAGAATGGATGTCTGAGCATCAGAACTGGAGCAATGGAGGAAGGTGGGTACTTACCTGGGGAAGAGCTGGCACAACAATGCAAAGGAGAGAAAACAAGTCGGCAGAGGCCGTGTGATGTTCTGCTGGGAAACCTTGAGTTCTGACATTCATGTGAATGCTAGGGTGCACACTACATTTAACATATCCATAGGGCTCCATCTTCCCAGTGGAAGCCGAAATAGTGTCAGGTCGGTGTGTCAGCATACCCTTTTTTCAACTTTAAACTAAAGTGCAGCAGATGTTTTAACCTACCTAGCCTGCAGTTTTTGAAAGCTTGGAGGGGAAGCAGGACAGCAACGTCTGATGAAGCTTCTTATGTGACCTCCCTGATACCAGGTAGCCAGCTGTGACGAGGTAGTATAAGACCAGGGACTGTGAGTGGGGCACTGTAATGGCATCAGAGGGCAGAGGCGCTATGTGCAGGCACACCACACAGCTTCAGCTCCTCATTTAGAAGAGGACCTTAGTTTGGCCAATTCTGAGCAGGGTGGTGATGCGGATAGATGGCTACCAGCATCCAGAGTCTTGTACATGTAGCAAGCAGCCAAGAGGAAAGATTGCGGGTCCTACCATTAAAGAGTCAGAACAGGTAGAGAATTTCCAAGGAGTGGAAGCTCCTGTTGTCTAGCAGGACAGTGCGCAAGTTGAGAACCTGCTACTACAGCCACTCAGACTTTACTGCAGTGAACACTGTTAAGACACCCTTACAGTTGGATACGACTTTGCCTGTCGTGTCTTGAAAAACCTGTATGGCTCAGTTGTGAATTACTGGCACAGCCATCGATTCTGAAAGAAGAGACTTGAGAAAGATAGAGAGGAAAGAGTACAATCATTTCTATGCTTGCTCAAATCCGTACAAACCCATCTGGGGAGATTCACCCTTTATATTGTAGGAACTGGGTTTTTTGCTATTGTTGGGTGTACTACAACTCCTATCTTGCACTTCAGTAAAGAGAGACATTTATTATGTTACCTCTGACCTGGTTATTGACTTTTGCACTAAACGCTGGCCATTGCACTCTACACTTCCTGCCACACAAACACTCAACATCACAAGCACCCCGGCTACCAGGGGCGACTCTAGGAACAATATATAGGGGTGGCACATAAGATACCAAAGTCCAAAATGGGGGGGGGGGTACTAATAATATTCACCACTTAATCATACTACTGAAAAAAACTAAATAAGTATATATACAGTAAATAAGATTACAAGATACGAGAGTATTGCGGTATGCAGGGATAGCTTTTTATTGTACTAACCTAATACTTAAAAGACAGGCTTTCAAGAGTTTTCCTGTCTTCCTCGGTTTTGCTTCAGACCTGAGATAGAGACAAACTTTCTCCAAAACCTTTCTTTATAGTTTAAAGCAGTTTCAGCAAACACCAGGGCTGTGTGAATAATCCCATATGTTAAACATGTCACTAGAGAAGACCAATGAACAGACGCTCACAGGCTTATTCACAAATAGAGATGTCCCGAACTATTCACCGGCGAACAGTTCCCGGCGAACATAGCTTGTTCGCGTTCGCCGCAGCGGGCGAACATATGCGATGTTCGGTCCGCCCCCTATCCATCATCATTGAATAAACTTTGACCCTCTACCTCACAGTCAGCAGACACATTTCAGCCAATCAGCAGCAGACCCTCCCTCCCAGACCCTCCCACCTCCTGGACAGCATCCATTTCAGTTTCATTCGGAAGCTGCATTCTTAGTGAGAGGAGGAACAGTGTAGCTGCTGCTGATCTAATAGGGAAATCGATAGATAGGCCAGTGTATTCAGTGTCCACTGCAGTCCTGAAAGACTCATTTGATCTCTGCTGTAAGGACAGCACCCCAAAAAGGCCTTTTTAGGGCTAGAACATCAGTCTGCTCACAGCCTTGCAAGTGCATAGTGTCACCAGCAGGGGTGTTGCTAGGGTCTCAAAAGATCCGGGGCACAAGCCCCAATAAATATGTTGCCCCCCCCCCCCCCCGCACTTTGCTGTACTTGCTATACAGCAGCACTTACCTGTCACATCCAGGGCCTCCAGGTGACGTCTCCTCTCTGTCATCATCTTCTCTGTAGATCTTCTCCACTCGGTCTGGACAACTTCTCTCAGCCGCCTCGTCTCTGCAGAGTGTGACACACAGACATCTTAGCTTCCTCACATTCTATCATTATCCCCCAACTGGAGTCCCCACAGTGTTATCCTGCTGCTCGCTGTGCCCCCCCCCCCCCCCCCCCCCCCCAGGGGTGTAGCTATAGGGGGTACAGAGCTAGCAGTCGCTACCAGGCCCAGGAGCCTGAAGGGGCCCAAAGACACTTGTGCCGCATAAGAAGACACACAAAGCACTGAGGGAAGGGGGGCCCAAGCTGAACTCTTGCACTGGGGCCCATGAGCCTTTAGTTACGCCCCTGCCCCCCCCCCCCAATACCCCCAAATACTATCCTGAAGAAACATTACTGCCCCCCATAGTAATTGTGCTTCTCATAGTCTCATCAATAGTAATTCCCTTCTAGAATGCCATCATTAGTAACACTGCCCCAACCGTGATAATGCTCCTCAACAATGCCCCCATTATTAGAAGAGCCCTCCCATATTAATAATACCCTCACAGAGTCCCCAGTAGAAATAAGGCCCCCTATTGTTCCCCCAGTGGTAATAAAGCTCCCTACAGACCCCTCAGTAGTAATAAGGCCCCCATAATGCGCTTAGTAGAAATAAGGCGGATCTATAAGACCCTCCTATAGAGCCCCCAGTAGTAATAAGACCGCCTATAATGTCTCCTGGATCTGCAGTGCCCCCTGCAGTTATAATCCTCCCTCCACCATACAGTCCCATGTAAATAACATCACCTCCTCCCCAGCCGCCTCCAACGTACAATCCCATCTAAACATCACCCCCTAAGGCTACTTTCACACTTGCGTTCGTGCGGATCTGTCCTGTACTTGTACAGGACGGATCCGCACCGATAATACAAACGAATGCATCCGTTCAGGACCGATTCGTTTGTATTAGATTTGAATTTCTAAGTCCCAATACGGATCCGTCCTGACTTACATTAAAAGTCAATGGGGGACGGATACGTTTACAATTGCACCATTTTGTGTCAATGCAAAGGGATTCGTCCCCATTGACTTACATTGTAAGTCAGGACGGATCCGTTTGGCTCCGCAAGGCCATGCGGACACAAAAACGCTGCTTGCAGCATTTTGGGGTCCGCCTCCAAAACGGAACGGGGGGCCGTACGGAGCCGAACGAATGCATTCTGAATGGATCCGCATCCATTCAGAATACATTGGGGTTAAACTGATGCATTTGGGGCTGCTTGTGAGAGACCTGAAACGGATCTCACAAGCGGATCCCCAAACGCAAATGTGAACGTAGCATAAACATTAATTCCCATGTACATAAACATCATTCCCCCCACCATTCACTTTCAACATACAGTCCCATGTAAATAACATCACTCCCTCCCCCAGCCACCTCAAGCACACAGTTCCATGTCAATAACATCCCTCCCTTCAGCCCTAACATATATCCCAGTTAAATAACTACAACTCCCAGCATCTGCCTCTCCCTTAACTTACCTCTCCTCATGTACAGATATCACCATTAGGCTCCTTCTCCTCTTCACTCCGGTCCAATCCTGCACTGGTCACATGATGGTGACATCATCCAGGTCATCCTATCACAGCCTGTTTTGCTGATCACATGACCTGTGATGTCACCACAGGTCCTTCACCTCTTCCCAGTGTAAGATTTAATTGTATTGCCGTTCTGTGTACGGCAATACCGTTGTATCTAGCAGGCAGGACATTCGGGGCATGGGACAAAACATCCGGGGCCCAGGCCCCGAATGTTTTAACCTAGCGACGCCCCTGGTCACGAGCGCAACTCATATCTGGTGTCACATTCGATTCCATTTAAAGAAAAAAAACTATTTTGACTGAATAAATAGCAGTCAGTTACACACGTGTTTGTGTGTTTAAGGCCCAGTGCAGTCCATAGTGTCACTTCAGCGCCATTCATATCTGGTGTCACAGTAGCTTGCACGCATAGTACAACTTAACTAATCTAAAAAAAATGACAGGCAGAGGCAGGCCACCCCGCAGGGGCCGTCGTGGTCGTGGTGCTGTGATTCCCTTTGGCCCTAGAATAATGCCCAGTGTTCAGAGGCCATGTAAGAGGCAGCCCTGATCATCCAGCAACATTTCCAACACACATATATATATATATATCAGACTGTCATGTTTCCCTCCAGCCACCAGAGGCCACTGTGGCTGAGTAGGACAGTGAGAGGGGTTGTTTCCAGAGGATAAGGAGTTAAGGGTTTTTCCCGGGCTGAGCAGAGTGCCTGGGCTGAAGGTGTCTGAGGACACAGGAAGAAGGACGCTGTCCACTGAGAGGGAGATTAGAGTGATTTCTCCCTGCCTGCTGTGACACAGTATCTGGGACATTAGAGTGTGTTTGCTCTCTGACTGAGCTGATGTTTCCTGGTGCAGAAGAGAGACTGCAGTGTGAGGCACTTACCAGAGGAACTGTGAGTGAATTCCAGGCCCTGCCTGATTACACGTCCAGAGCTGCTGATTATCTCTAACCAGAGTTACAGAGACTACAAAGTGAGGCTTGCAGCATCACCCCTGCCAGAGCTGAGCCACGCTGAAGCAAGCAAGCAAGCAAGCAACCAGATCAGGACCCAGACTGTATCTGCCTGTATGTGCCGGACACAGAACTGTGAGTGCACTGATGCTAATCTGAGCTAGGACATAGTGGAATAGGATTTAGTTTAGTGCATCGTAGAGGTGCACCCCGGGTAGCGGGGTCAGATAGGACTACCTAGAAGAGAGTAGCCTGACATTTTCTGTACTTGTGTTTGTGATTCATTTGTGTTCTTTATGCAAATTTCCATTATCATTATTGTGAATTCTCAAGCTGTTCATACTGTAAATCTGCTTTTCCGGCAGTTAGAGTTCTCTTTTAATAAAGCCGGTTTCTGCTTCAGCCTCCTTGTCTGCTGCACTGTACTTGAGTCCTGCTCTACGGTCTCTTCCTCTGCTGACCGTTACAGCCACGTACCCTGAACTTGGCTAACACAGGACACCCAATCTTCTACAGCTTCCGCTCGGAACCTTGACGCACCATCCTCCTCCAGCTCAGCTTCGGGGACCTCTCAAGTTACAACTCGGTCGCCTGCCGCCACCACCACCACTACCACCACAGCCACCACAGCCGCTTCACTTGATCTGTCAAAGGAGTTATTTACACATCAGTTGGAAGAAATGAGTGACGCACAACCATTATTGCCAGAGGATGTAGATAACAGGGATATGTCTCAGTCAGGCAGCATTACACACATGGACGTACGGTGTGATGATGATGATGTTGTACCCGCTGCTGCTTCCTTTGCTGAGTTGTCAGATACAAGTGAAGCAGTTGATGATGACGATGTGTCCGTGGATGTCACGTGGGTGCCAGCTCGAAGAGAAGAAGAACAGGGGGAAAGTTCAGATGGGGAGACAGAGAGGAGGAGGAGACGAGTTGGAAGCAGGGGGAGGTCGTCGCAAGGAGCTAGTGGCACAGTCAGACAGCATGTATCGGTCGGCACCCGGGGTCAGCCAGACAGCACACCAATCAACGCATGCTGTTGCCACCACCAGAATGCCGTCATTGCAAAGCTCAGCAGTGTGGCACTTTTTTTGTGTGTCTGCCTCTGATAACAGCGATGCCATTTGCAACCTGTGCCAAAAGAAACTGAGTCGTGGGAAGTCCAACACCCACCTAGGTACAACTGCTTTGCAAAGGCACATGATCTCACATCACAAACGCCTATGGGATCAACACATGAGTAAAAGCAGCACACAAACTCAAAGCCACCATCCTCCTCCTGGTCCAGCATCTTCAGCCACGTCAACCACTGCTGTCCTCCTTGCCCCCTCTCAACCACCCGCCTCTCGCCTTGAGCAGTTCCTGCTCATCTGCCCACAGTCAGGTGTCTGTCAAAGACATGTTTGAGCGTAAGAAGCCAATGTCACAAAGTTACCCCCTTGCCCGGCGTCTGACAGCTGGCTTGTCTGAACTCTTAGCCCGCCAGCTTTTACCATACAAACTGGTGGAGTCTGAGGCCTTCAAAAAATTTGTAGCTATTGGGACACCGGAGTGGAAGGTACCCGGCCGAAATTTCTTTGCACAAAAGGCAATCCCCAACCTGTACTTGATTGTGCAAAAGGAAGACATGGCATGTCTGGCACACAGTGTTGGGGCAAGGGTCCATCTGACCACTGATACCTGGTCTGCAAAGCACGGTCAGGGTAGGTATATCACCATTGGGTAAACCTGCTCACGGCTGCCAAGCATGGAATGCGTGGCTCTGCAGAGGAGTTGGTGACACCGCCATGACTTGCAGGCAGGCCTGCTGCCACCTCCTCTACTCCTCCTACTCCATCCTCTTCCATAACCTCCTCGGCTGAGTCCTCTTCTGCTGCTGCGTCTTGCTCCACATCAACGGCACCCCCCCAGCTCCCCAGGAGCTATTCCACATCCCGGATACGACAGTGTCACGCCGTCTTAGGGTTGACTTGCCTGAAAGCAGAGAGTCACACCGGACCAGCACTCCTGTCCGCCCTGAACGCACAGGTGGATCAGTGGCTGACTCCGCACCAACTGGAGATCGGCAAAGTGGTGTGTGACAACGGAAGCAATTTGTTGGCGGCATTGAATTTGGACAAGTTGACACATGTGCCGTGCATGGCACATGTGTGTAATCTGATCGTACCACGCTTTGTGCATAAGTACCCAGGCTTACAAGACGTCCTCAAGCAGGCCAGGAAGGTGTGTGGCCATTTCAGGCGTTCCTACACGGCCATGGAGCACTTTTCAGACATTCAGCGCCGAAACAACATGCCAGTGAGGCGTTTGATTTGCGACAGCCCGACACGTTGGAATTCAACACTCCTAATGTTTGACCGCCTGCTCCAACAAGAAAAAGCCGTCAACGAGTATTTGTATGACCGGGGTGCTAGGACAGCCTCTGCGGAGCTGGGAATTGTTTTGCCACGTTACTGGACGCTCATGCGCAATGCCAGTAGGCTCATGCGTCCTTTTGAGGAGGTGACAAATCTAGTCAGTTGCACCGAAGGCACCATAAGCGACATTATCCCATTTATTTTCTTCCTGGAGCGTGCCCTGCGAAGAGTGCTGGATCAGGCCGTAAATGAGTGTGAAGAGGAAGAGGAAGAGTTGTGGTCACCATCATCACCACCAGAGACAGCCTTATCAGCATCGCTTGCTGGACCTGCGGCAACGCTGGAAGAGGAGTCTGAGGAAGAGGAGTCAGAGGAGGAATGTGGCTTTGAGGAGGAGGAAGACCAACCACAGCAGGCATCCCAGGGTGTTCGTTGTCACCTATCTGGTACCCATGGTGTTGTACGTGGCTGGGGGGGGAGAACAGAAGTCGTCTAGGTAAAAAAAGTCTAGATTACTTCACCTTTATTAAGATGAATGAGGGATGGATCCCGAGGGGACTGACAGTGGGCGATACATTCGACTAAAAAAGGCCTGATGACTGAGATGACCTGCCTTGGGCTAAAAATGGTCCCCACGCTGCTGTATTTTATCTCTGCATGCCGGATGACTTGCGTGACTTATCCGCCACCAACTAGGGTTCAAGCCACAATGTTTTAGGGCACTTTCTGCCTGGGAAACATAAATTTTTCTGCGGCTGCAACAATACCTAGTTTTTCAGGCATGTGTACATGCCTATTTTTTATGGCCTCTGGTGCTGCACTGTGGCTTCAAAAACCAAAAAGAAAAAACATTAATTTTCCCTGTGATCATGTAAGGTGATCATTAAAGCCTACTAGGCCAACAATGGGCCCACACTTCAGAATCATTGTTTTATGGGTCACTTAACTGTCACTGAACTACCTCAGCATGACCATAGGCTTTGAAAAACCCCCATCGCCTGCAATCTCCCAAACGTGCGCACAAGCACAGTCATCACTACACCAAGATTGACGCATAGAGGAATACAATTTATGTCATGAGTGTGTCAACTATTGACAACTCTTTGCGGTTGTCTAAAATCTATTCGATACACGTCCCCTGATAGGGGACGTAACAGGGATTAAACTGATAGGAATATTACTACTTAACACACCACACATATTGGGATTGCACAGTACATTATACAGCGCACACGCAGTGCCCCAAATTGGAATTAAGAGGGCTGACCAAGCATCTTTTTTAATCTCCCGGTTCCTAAAATCGATGCCATATACATGTCGCCTGATAGTGGACGTAACAGGGATTAAACTGATAAGAATAGTACTACTTAACACGCCGCTCATATCTGGTGGCACATTCGATTGCACGCTCAGTGCCCCAAATTTGAAGTAAGAGGACCGACCAAGCGTCTTTTTCCATCTCCCGGTTCCTAAAATTGATGCCGTATGCACGTCCCCTGGTTTGCGGTTGTGCAAATGGACTGTTTGCGGTGCGTTAAACAGGGAGTTTGGTCTGTCACTGTGAAGCGGGCGTAACCGTTACACTACCTGATCGATACAACATCATACCTGATGTTTTAAAGCACGTTATTCTAAACAATTTAGGAATGTTAGGCGATTTATGCCCTTTATGGATTAAAACCCAACTCTGCGTCAACTACGTAATTTTCCATGAGAGTTTTGCCATGGATCCCCCTCCGGCATGCCACAGTCCAGGTGTTAGTCCCCTTGAACCAACTTTTCCATCACTATTGTGGCCAGAAAGAGTCCCTGTGGGTTTTAAAATTCGCCTGCCCATTGAAGTCAATGGCGGTTCGCCCGTTCGCGAACATTTGCGAAAATTCACGTTCGCCGTTCGCGAACGGAAAATTTGATGTTCGCGACATCTCTACTCACAAAAGGGTGAAGAGATTGGAGAAGGGAACAATCTAGGACAACATAACTGAATAGGAAAGTGAGCTGAATTGGAGAATTATTTTCAAATCAGCCATGTTGTCCTATATTGTTCACTTCTCCAAACTCTTCACCCTTTTGTGAAATAACACTGTGGGTGTTGTTGGTGTGTGCAACTAATACTACTTATTCTGCTTGTAACTCAGGGTGGGCTGGTCAGGGGTGCATGTAACGCAGGGGGCGCTGGTCAGGGATGCTTGTAACGCAGGGTGCGCTAGTCAGGGGTGCTTGTAACGCAGGGTGGGCTAGTCAGGGGGGCATGTAACGCAGGGTGCGCTAGTCAGGGGTGCATGTAACGCAGGGTGCGCTGGTCAGGGGTGCATGTAACGCAGGGTGCACTGGTCAGGGGTGCATGTAAGGCAGGGTGCGCTGGTCAGGGGTGCATGTAACGTAGGGGGCGCTGGTCAGGGGTGCTTGTAACGCAGGGTGCGCTAGTCAGGGGTGCTTGTAACGCAGGGTGCAGTAGTCAGGGGTGCATGTAACGCAGGATGCGCTAGACAGGGGTGCATGTAACGCAGGGTGCGCTGGTCAGGGGTGTATGTAACGCAGGGTGCGCTGGTCAGGGGTGCATGTAAGGCAGGGTGCGCAGGTCAGGGGTACATGTAACGCAGGGGGTGCTGGTCAGAGGTGCATGTAACGCAGGGTGCACTACTCAGGGGTGCTTGTAACGCAGGGTGAGCTGGTCTGGGGTGTATGTAATGCAGGGGGTGCTGGTCAGGGGTGCATGTAACGCAGAGGAGGGCTTGTCAGGGGTGTATGTAACGTAGGGTGCGCTGGTCAGGGGTGTATGTAACGCACGGGGCGCTGGTCAGGGGTGCTTCGCAGATAGAAAAGGTACTTACAGTTCTGATGTGCTCTGTCCTCGTACCTTCTTCCTCTAGGCGTGGTGGCAGGGGGAGGGGCGCGCAACAATGTTTCCTGATGTTAAATCCCCAAGCCGCATTCTTTTCTGCCTCTGCAGGCCCTGCTAGGCTGAAATACACAGGCAGCCAATGGCAGTACTGCCCTCTCCCTCCCAGCCAATAGCAGCTGAGGTGGGTGGGGGAAGATTCACTTGGCTGCTGACTGCCGAGGAACCCGTAGTGAAGCGGGTGGGCAGCAGGGGCAGTACTTTCAGTTTAGCAAAACTGACAGATCGCCGCAGTACTAGCGGCAGCGGCGGCCAGCGTTTTAAAGGGGAATCAGTGGGGGGGGGCACTGCTGGTGTACGGTTTCAATAGCAAAAAAGGCAGAGGATGGAAGGTTAGTGGAGCTTTTTTTTCTCAGGGAGGCAATGATACGTTAGAAACATTAGATACCATTGCAGTACTCCAGAACAGGGTTACTGCAAAGGGTTAATTACTATGATGTTCCTTTGCAAAGTTAAATGTTGTGAAAGTCAGAAAGTCCAGAATCTCCACGCCTGTGGATGGGAGTCAGTCAGAAAGCTATTGTGCACGTTTATGGCCAACAGACTTTGCTGCTGTGAGACGAAACATTGCTAATGCACCCTTCCACACTCTGAGACGGTTTGATTACCCGTACCTTGTATCTGCACCCCACAGCCCGTGAACTGCAGAAGCTTACCAAGAACCCTTATAACTGCTGCTGCCCATACGCTACCATTGGGGAAGAATGGCACTGTGTTATAGGCTTTGGACTTGTGCCTTGTTATTGAATGAACTACCACTCCCATTTTCCCCCTTTTTTTATTGCAGTCAACTGTCCTGGTTCTTGACTCCACCATCTGCTGGTCACTTCACATACTATCCTGCCTGACAAACATCCAACACCAAACTACAACCCAAACTACAACCAGGCAGGAGCTTCAACCCCAGGGAATGCCCGGAGGGGGGAAACGATGTGCCATCCAATCACAGCACGGCCTAGGGAGATTGCCATTGTGATCTGTGAGTACCTCTACCACCCTCCTATCAACTACCACTCCAATCCTCCACTACCCAGCTGGTTGCTGCAGCCATGGTGATACAACTTTGATGGGAACACTGCTGCTGGACATCTTTATGTGGTGACACTCAGCTCTGCACCATCTGTACATAATTTACAACATCTCCACTTGTACAGTATGTATCACTCAGGTTTACTCTACCTGTAAATATTATAGCACTCTGCTCTGCTTCATCCTTACACAGGGCAATGCTAAGGCAACTTTCACACTAGCGTTAATGTTCTCCAGTATTGAGATCCGTCATAGGGTCTCAATACTGGGAAAAAACGCTTCCCTTTTGTCCCCATTCTTTGTCAACTGGGACAAAACGTAACTGAACACAATGGAGTGCTCCAAAATGCATTCCGTTCTGTTCTCATGCCGGAGAGCAGTATGCTGCGGTTTTATTTTCGTCCTGGGATGCGGAGCAAGACGGATCCGTCATGACCCACAATGCAAGTCAATGGGGACGGATCCGTTTTCTCTGACACAATCTGACACATTAGAAAACTGATCCGTCCCCCATTGACTTTCAATGGAGCTCATGACAGATCCGTCTTGGCTATGTTAAAGATAATACAACCGGATTCGTTGATAACGGAGGTGGATGGTTGTATTATCAGTAACGGAAGTGTTTTTGCTGAACCCTGCCGGATCCAGTAAAAACGCTAGTTAGTTAACGCCACAGCGCATAGCGAGGGCGTTTTTGACTGCAGAGACTGTGAGTTAGAGCCGGAGGGGTTAATCCCTATGACTTCTGCCTGCAGCTTGTGGTTTATTCCGTAGGGGGGGGTTGGTTTTTCTCTGCTCCCCTAGCAGGTTATGACACTCCCTTTTTTCACTCTCCCTCCCCTACGTTTATTCATGATGGTCCTGGCCATCCCTCCTCTAGAGTTATTAAATAGGAGAGCTTACCTTCTCCCCAGTCTCTTTTCACCGACACCTCCACCAAGCTGCTTGGGCCCTTCGCACTGCCGACCAGTGGAAGTTTTTGGGGATGTATTTTGTGCTGCTGGCAGTATTTTGTGATGGACTGTGGTATTTGACTCTCATGGGGTGGTATAATGTGCCACACAATAGTATTGCTGGCCCTGACTTCCATCAATTTGGGCACGACTACAAAATGGGCCACTGTTAGTATTTTTTCCAGGTCCACTTTAAGTTCCCAGTCCACCCCTGCTGGTCAATTAAGTGATCTAGAGTCTCTTCTTCTAAACACTGTTCCCTAAGTCCTAACTGCAGAACACTTTCGTCTCTGACTGCTCTCCTTATATGCCGTTTCTAGCTCAACTAGAACCATCTGGTGGGAGAGGTGGACTGGAGAAGCAGATACAATGTTACAACTTTCATAGACCTGCATTCGAGCTTTAATGATACTTAATGGCAATGACAGCAGTTTTTCCAAACAAAAACAAGACTTCAGACATAATAACAGAGCTAAAACCAGACAGTCACAAGGTCAGTCTGTCTGGTTTTGGTGGTAAACAAATCTGGCATTTTCCCTCCAAAACATGCTCTTCTTCAACTCTTATGGTAACTGTGGAAAATTACCAGCTTCTCATTGTTAGAAAGTCCCAAACGTCTCTCAGTATTCATTAACCCTTTGCACAGTACGTTACAAATACAGTGCAACTGAACAGGATATATATCACAACATATATATAAAATGCAGTTAAACTGTATTAAACAGTATAAGTCAATGCAAGTTAACCCTATAAAGTAAAATAAAGTAAGGAGTTGATGACTTTTCATAGGGGAAATAAGAACAAATGTCCACAAATGTCCAGACTTCAAAGTATCCCTGTTCCAGGACATTACACCCTCCCCTACTTTAACTGTGGCATCCCCGACACAGTCAGGACTACTTAAGAAAGAGGATTTATGTAACAGGAACCAACTACATACATAGGGTTTGAGACATTCTTCGTCTATGTCACCGCCAGATCTCTGAGAAGCTTTGACAGATGTTCTTCAGTACCTCTTGCTTGAGGTTCTTTTGTTTTGGTTTTGTTTTGTCATCTCGTTTCCCCCTCTCAGCTGTCATCTAGTTGCACTGATTGCATCTCTTTATATCCCCTCCCATACTGCATCACTTTGCGGTTTATACAACTTCCTGGATTGTGCTCACTGCTGCAACTGCTTGTTCCTCAGATAAGTCTTTTCCTTTATTTGTGTTTTCCTGTTGGCTTGATTCTAGGTGACCCTGACTCCCTCCGTATTAAGTGCAGGGAGCCGGTGGTCATGTCCCCTCACTATTGTAGGGTTTTCAGGTGTCACACAGTCTAGGTACGAGGACATGCAACTTTCTATCATAAAGATCTTTGCATGGACTGAGCAGTCAGGGAGAGATCTAGGGCTTTTATAGGGCTCATCCATTTGTTCCTTAGTTTGGGATCAAGTCAATCGGATCTATATTTGTGACTTCTAGTTTTCTGCAACACCATCCATGAAGGTCTAGGGTGCAGGCTCTTAAATATTCTGAACATGATTACGCATGGGCTTAGTAGTCAACAACAACAAGGCTTGTCTTTGTTCCTCTTCTGATTGGTAGGCTGCTGATGCTGCATTCTGCCTGGCAACTGATGATGCATCCTGGTAGCTGGTTCTATCTAAAATGCGGGATGCACGTGGACAGGATAGAAGTGGCTGATCAAGGTTGTTGACGTCAAGCTGGTTTTCAGTGGTCACTGCTGTGGTCATCAAGCTGGAAGTTAGTAGACTTTAGCAAGGTCTTAGAAATGCACATCATTGGTCATTGCTGGGGCAAAGCAGGATAACAGGTATTGTGGTTAGGTCGCAGATATAGGACATATAGGGCTGGGTGCTCCCCTACAGCTGCAGGAAAAACACTCAAAAGGACATTGTTAACTGGACCGAACCAATTACTGGACTGGTAAACAGTACCACCAACATAGTCATCATGTACAATATAATACAGAATAATCCCCTTCAAAGTGGTCATTATGTTATTTTTCACTTAACCCTGACCATAATGATTTTGTATTTTCTCATAGTTGGCAATATACCACTCTTCGCTGGCTGAATTTGACCAGTACATAGCCTGTTGCATAGCTCGCAGCAAGACATTATTTTTTCAAAGGATACACAGATCTTCAGAATCATCAGCAAGAATGAACAGCATCACAGACGAACCTTCTACATCTACTAAGAAGATTTACTTTACAACAGCAGTTCACTAGTAATTCTCTAGCTAGCAATGCAGGATACAGTAGTAATGCAGGATACAGTCTCATAAGCAGGGGCATAACTACTATAGCAGCAGACCATGCGACTGCTATGGGGCCCAGGGCAAGAGGGGGCCCAGACTAGTTGGGATTATCTTATCTTCTACTGGAGGTGAAAACTTGGTCAGGACTCTACTAGTGTTGTTTGAGCACCAAAGTGCTTGTGTGCTCGAGTAGAACACTTCCCGATGCTCGGGTGCTCTTCAATGGGGCCGCAAAAGATGCGGACAGCACTCCGTGTGCTGTCCGCATCCGTTGCTTCGTTCTGTGGCCCTGCAAAAAAAATAGAACATGTCCTATTCTTGTCCGTTTTGCCAAGACAAGAATAGGCATTTCTACAATGGGCCGCCCATTGCGTTCCGCAAATTGCGGAAGGCACACGGACGGCTTACGTTTTTTGCGTATCTGCGGTTTGCAGACTGCAAAAAACTGAACGGTCATGTGCATGAGGACTTATAGCAGGGATGGCCAACCTGCGGCTCTCCAGCTGTTGCAAAACTACAACTCCCAGCATGTGCAGACAGCCTACAGCTATCAGCCTACAGCAGGGCATGGTGGGAATTGTAGTTTTACAACAGCTGGAGAGCTGCAGGTTGGCCAGCCCTGCCTTAATAGGAATACTTACTACTAGTAACAGCAGAAGTCTCTCCGCTATGGGATCTCAAAACCCCAGCAAAACACATCAGTTTGAACAATACAACCAGCTGCATCCATTTAGAACGGATCTAGTTGTATTAAATAAAAAATGAACATGCAGGATCCGGCACTAAAACCATTGTAAATCAAGTGCCGGCTGGAACAATTTTTTCTGTCATGCATAACGGAACCAAACAAAACCATTATTTGTCCCCATAGACATGTATTGGGACGGAGCAAAACGGAATGCCTCTTAAAGGGTTCCGTCCTAGAATTCCATTATATTACATTATATTCCGTTATAATAGAGCCTATAACGGAATTCAATAATGCCAATGTGAACCCAGCAGTTTTGTGTACGGCATAGGAACGTAACAATTCTGGTGCACTCCGTTCAAATCTGGAAAGGAAAATGCAGGTGTGAAGGTAGCCTTACAGATGCTTTCATGGGGTTGGTTCATCTCAGATGCAGGCTTGGACATTTCTGTAGTCACCACTGGCTGTCTTGATTCACTGGGGCTGGATCCACAATGACTTGCTCTGCTGGCCCTTTGTAACACCAAATTGCAGTGGCCAAGATTGGGGTGGACCAACACTACGCTGGGTCCCCCATACACTATCGCCACATGTTCCTCTCCAGAAGGGATGGTAAGGCGTGGTGCACCCCAATGGAAATTAAGTCCAGAGAGTCAGGGTCTACAGCAGGGGTAGGCAACCTCCGACACTTCAGCTGTTGTGAAACTACAACTCCCAGCATGCATACTTGCTCTGCTCCTCTCAGAACTCCCATAGAAATGAATGGAGCATGCTGGGAATTGTTTCACAACAGCTGGAGTGCCAGAGGTTACTGAACCTCGGTCTACAGTAAACCAGTGTGCTTCTTTACTGGAGGAACTCAAGTGCAGAAGAATACAGGCAAGGCACTGGGCTGGCTTCTGCAGTCTCCTCCTGGACAGAAGAGGAGGAGACTGGAGAAGAAGTGTTTGATGAAGAGGAAAGGCCTGAGCTAGCATTCCCTCTCAGAAGGCTGGTACCCTGGAAAAAGACTGGTGATCCAGGGTCTGTGGCAGAGTATCCCTGTATCAGCATCTTCTTCTGGTCACTCAAATAGTCTGCCATGAGTCTCTTCTTCTAAGCACTGGTCCCTAACTGCAGAACACTAGGGTCTCCAACTGCTCCCCTTAGATACAGTTTCTAGCTGAACTAGAACTTTCTAGTGGGAGGGGTGGAGTGGAGAAACACAACCCAAACAAATACAATGTCACAATTCTCATCTCTCATAGACTTTAATTAGACCTTCAATAATACTCAATGACAATGACACCACAGTTTTTCAGATATAACAACGGAGCTAAACCAGACATTTAAAAGGTCAGTCTGTCTGCTTTTGGTGGTAAACAAGTCTGGCTTTTTCCCTCCAAAACATGCTCTTCTTCAACATGTAAAATATAAGAGTGAAACTGGATCGCACATCCTCAATACTATGCTTTTATCTGATAACTGCTTGTCAGCATAATTAACATCGCTTCTCAGCGCAATTTATAGTATACCTACCCCTATGTTGCATACTGTACATGAGGCATTGGTATACAATTTTATTAAAAAGCATAGGCCCACTCACCACGAAAAGGTTGCCTCCTCAAGTGGGAACCTACTCTAAATTTGGCGCGGCGCTGTGCGGCGACCACCGGCACATTGAGGATGTGTGATTCAGTTATTTTTCTTATATTGTACATGCTCTTCTTCAACTCCTATGGTAATTGTGCATAGGGGAAATAGGGGTAAATGTCCAGACTTCAAAGTATCCCTGCTCCAAGTATAGGACATTCTATCTATCTTTTGGAAAAACGGACATACGGATACAGAAAGTGCATGAATCATCCATGTGCTTTCTGCATCAGTTTCTCCGTTCCGCAAAAAGATAGAATATGTCCGCAAAAGTGTATGGGTCCGCAAAAAATGCGGTTTGCACACGGACTGCAAAATTGATATGGCCATGCGCATGAGGCCAAAGTGCCTGTTCTTGTTTGAGTTCTCTGTACCTCCCCTCCCCCATTCTGCTCCCCATTTCATATAATGGATCTTTATGACTCTCTTCTACGTCTTCCCCCAGATTGTTCCTTTTGGTACATTTAATGCGGCCGGAGCTCATTTTTTACATTCTAGACATTTTTACGTTTCAAATGTCATGAAAAATGTAATAAAAATTAAATTAAACAAGAGTGACACATAGAGGCAGAATTTAGAATCACATGTGCACCACAGGGAATGTAAAAATTAATGAGGGAGGAATTGTGGACGGTGATAAAGAGAAAGAGAGAATTTACCAACTATTGATTCTCCACTGTATGTACAGAGGAAATGGAATAAAAAAGCATCACTAGTTGAAATTACACATCACTAGTACATACTACAAGTCACTAGTACATTGTAAATGGGAAAATACTGGGTAACACTGCCATGGAAAATGACACTGTAGCAATCAGTGTCAGGCAGCTGCTGCCAAAGCTAACATGGGGTGCATCAAAAGGGGCATAGATGCCCGTGATGAGAACATAGTCCTGTCACCCTACAAATCACTAGTCAGACCACACATGGAGTACTGTGTACAGTTCTGGGCTCCTGTGAATAAGGCAGACATAGCAGAGCTGGAGAGGGTCCACAGGAGGGCAACTAAAGTAATAACTGGAATGGGGGGACTACAGATAAGATTTGGGGGATAGGTTGTATATCCAGTCATTTTTTTTTTTCTAGTTGCCAGATTTGGAGTCGGGAAGGAATCTTTTCCCCTAAAATGAGGAAAATTGACTTCTACATATGGACCAGAATGTTCTGCCTATAGGTTTTGGTCTGCCGGGAGGGTTTGTTGATTGGCAAAAAAATTGCATGCAGAGGCTGAGAGATTCCCATTGGGGGCAGGTCTGGCATGCACCAGGTTTTTCCACTGAGTCCTTTTATGTACAAGTTCATGTTTGAACCGTTCTTGAAGAGGGTGAATTGTAAACCATTAACAGGCGTTCGGGAAGGATGAGATGGTGGCAAAAGCCACCCTAAGAGCCATCGTATTTGTATCATCGGGACGGGAGGCAGAATTGGTGGTAGTACACTTCTATTTGGTGGCTCCGGGTCCTATCTTTGAATTAGAGGGTCCCCTGGACAACTTTGCAATGGCGCAGGATTTAGCAAAAAAAAAAGCCTATAAGAGTATCACGCTAAAAACTAGGAAAGCATGAGCTATGCTCAGAAAGTGTATCAGTGGAAGGGTTGGTCCTAGACCAAAATATTGAGTCTTATCAAGATTTACTGGCTCCCTTTGTTGGTTACTTGGGTAGTATGTGTGTCTTGTCAGAATCCCTCTGTCCATTAGTCTACATCTCTTTCTAATCTACATCCTGTTCTTCCAGATGTGATGGAGGAAACAATCAAAAGGGAGGTTACATGCCACATGAGGCGACAAGGGCATTTGGGTTTAGTCAACTCTGTGGTTTTCTTAATGAAGACCTAAAACATGTAAACATCCCCAAACATCGAAGAGAGGGCTCCCCTGTGGATATTCTACTGTAGGGGATAGTTTAGCACTTTCATCTAGGAAGGGCAGCATGGTGGTCAAGTGAAGGATTTTTGAACACCACATAAACATCTTTCAGTTAATGCTACCCTGAAGGTGATTTGTTGGTGTGGTATGGAAGATTCATCATTTCCTTCAAAGTGGGTTCCATTGAACCACTTCCAGAAGCTCCTGCCTTGATGTCGGGTGCACAAATTTTTTGTCAGGCAGAGCACAAGGTGGCTAGTGTCAACATATCCCTTTGGTTATGGTGGTTAAGGACATGCTAAGTGGCCTCGAGAATGTTGTGTATGTTCTCTGGAGTACAAGAGGATGGGTACTAGTAGGACCTCTCTTCCGTGGAAGGAATTTGCTATTAGGGTACCCTGATTTAGTTCCTCCTGGTGTTTGGCTGATCTCTTCCACTTTAGATATTTGGTTTGTATGATCTGACAAGTTTTGAAATAAGAACAGGTATCGAACTAAGGTTTTATTTCAGATTAATGCAGATCTTGTATACTTGTTTAAAGCATAGCTCATAGACTCTGCTGCTAGGCACTATGACTTAATTGCTAGGGTTGGGGGGTTGCTTTGTATAACCATATTATTTATTTGTATGTTTATGTTTAGCAATATTTTATGTTGTGTTTTCTCATCTATGTTATTGTGTTATTGTATTCAGCCCCCCTGAATCAATTACAGCTGCAAGTCTTTTACGGTCTTGCCCATTCTTCTTTGCAAAATAGCTCAAGCGCAGTCATATTGGATGGAGAGCGTCTGTGAACAGCAATTTGCAAGTCTTGTCACAGATTCTCAATGGGATTTAGGTCTGGACTGTGACTGGACCATTCTAACACATGAACATGCTTTGATCTAAACCATTCCATTGTAGCTCTGGCTGTATGTTTAGGGTCGTTGTCCTGTTGGAAAGAGAACCTCCTCCTGCTGCCTCTAACAAGTTTTCCTTCAGGATTGCCCTGTAGTTAGCTCTATTGATCTTCCCATCAACTCTGACCAGCTTCCCCGTCCGTGCTGAAGAAAATCATTCCCACAGCATGATGTTGCCACCACCATGTTTCACGCTGGGGATGGTGTGTTCAGGGTGATGTGCAGTGTTTTGCATTTACTGTCAAAAAGTTCAACTTTAGTCTCATCTGACCAGAGCACCTTCCTCCACGTGTTTGCTGTGTCCCCTACATGGCTTGTGGCAAACAGGACTTCTTATGGCTTCCTTCCAAAAATGTCTTTCTTTTTGCCACTCTTCCATAAAGGTCAGATTTGTGGCGTACACAACTAATAGTTGCCCTGCGGACAGATTCTCACACCAGAGCTGTGGATCTCTGCAGCATCTCTAGAGTGACTATGGACCTCTTGGCTGCTTCTCTAATTAGTGCTCTCCTTGCCTGGGCTGTCAGTTTAGATGAACGGCCATGTCTTGGTAGGTTTGCAGTTGTCCCATACTCCTTCCATTTTCGGATGATGGATAGAGAGTGCTCCGTGAGATGTTCAGAGCTTGGGATATTTTTTTATAACCTAACACTGCTTTACACTTCTCCACAACTTTATCCCTTACCTGTCTGATGTGTTCCTTGGTTTTCATGATGCTGTTTGATCACTAATATTCACTAACAAACCTCTGAGGCCTTCACAGAACAGCTGTAGTTATACTGAGAATAAATTACACACAGGAGGGCTCTATTTACTAATTAGGTGACTTCTAAAGGCAATTAGTCACACTGTGTGTAAAACAAATGCACACCGCACTTTTCTAATTTTTATTTATTAAAACATTTTGAAAACTATGTATTTCTTTTCACTTCTCACATACTTGCTACTATGTATTGGTCTATTAAATAAAATCCCAATAAAATACATTTAAGTTTGTGGGTGTAAAGTGAAAAAATGTGGAAAAGTTCAAGGGGTATGAATACTTTTTCAAGGCAGCGTATAAGGCTAGTTTCACACCTTTGGTGTGAATTTTGTTGGGCTGTTCCGGCAAACAATGCTGGGAATCATCCAGACACAACCGTGGCATGAAACGGTTTGTGTCTGGCTGACCCTCCGCCTTGTCTGACGGAATTCCGCCGGATCTCCAACTGACCCCATTATACTTAATAGGGCTGGCGGGCATCTGGATCTGGTGAATTCCGGCAGACACTGCGGTTGTGAAACTAGCCTAAGGTGTTCTGTGAGATATTTATGATGCTGGACTAGCATGTAGCTTTCACTTGTTTTATTTTATTATACTATTGTTTCATCTCTGTTATGTTACAAATTACGCAAATGTTTTTTTCTGGCCATTTTTTTATTTGTCCCAGGAGATGATGGGCTCCCCAGCTTAGTGTAGCTGCTGCTGTTATTTTGGGGTTACGCTGTATTTCGAGGGTCGGGTAGAGCAGACATATCCATGATGACTGTGTGGGGGCTCAGCTTTGTCGGTTTTTAGCAGTAATTGTCTGTAATAGTTTATCGATGTGTCATCAGCGGCACTGCCGGCCTTGTGTCTTGTCTTCTATTGACTTTCTTCCTTTGGATAAATCTCCCACAGGGACTAAGATTAGAAAATCTCTCTCACCTGAGACCATCCCCCTCCCGGAGCTCCTCCGACCAAGAGCCTCAAGGTCATAAGTTACCTGTGTTACCCCAGGAGTAGAGTAACGAGTAGATAAACTGGAAAAATGTCACGTCTGGCAGGCACTTACAAAATGTATGTAATAAAGTGTGATGTTTAGGAAGGAAATTTACCGGTATATGCACATGGTCCAAATAACGTGTGGATTTTCTGCGCAGATTTTCGTATTTCAGTACCGCCTAAGTAGATAAACTACATTTGTAGTCATATTTATCATTGCAACAAAAAGGTTGCAAGTCACCCCAAAAAATGGGAAACCTCAATTATAAATGTGGTTACACTTTAGACTGAAAAATACGTAGGTGTTCCGTTCGACAAATGTAACAAACGACGTGCAATATTTTGTAGATCTGTTGCAAAATAAAAATAAAAAACACTCCAAAAAAGTGAGACCAAAAAGTCTGTAACAGAAGCTGTCACATGTGAAGGCGCGCTTGGGGTAGGTTCACACAGAGTTTTTTCTGGCTGAATAAAGCGGGATGCAGAATCTACTTCAGGGTTCTTCGTGTTTTTCTTGGATGCCTTTTTTTTATTCCAAAGTGGTTTTTCATGCGTTTTTTGATGTGGGTTTTCATCCTGCCCATTTCAATGGGAACAAAAATGTCATTTCTTTTTTCTGTGGCATGATTTTTAAAACGTCATATGAATTAACAGTTTAAAGGGAACCTGTCACCGGGATTTTGGGTATAGAGCTGAGGACATGGGTTGTTAGACGGCCGCTAGCACATCCGCAATATCCAGTCCCCATAGCTCTGTGTGCTTTTATTGTGTATAAAAAACGATTTGATACATATGCAAATTACCCTGAGATGAGTCCTGTATGTGAGATGAGTCAGGGACAGGACTCATCTCAGGTTAATTTGCATATGTATCAAATTGTTTTTTTTACACAATAAAAGCACACAGAGCTATGGGGACTGGGTATTGCGGATGTGCTAGTGGCCGTCTAACAACCCATGTCCTCAGCTCTATACACAAAATCCCGGTGACAGGTTCCCTTTAAGGCTACATGCACACGACCGTGCTGTTTTTTGCGGTCCGCAAACTGCAGATCCGCAAAAAACGGAAGCCGGCCGCGTGCCTTCTGCAATTTGCGGAACGGAACGGGCGGCCCATTGTAGACATGCCTATTCTTGTCCGCAAAACGGACAAGAATAGGACATGCTATATTTTTTTTGCGGGACCACGGAACGGAGCAACGGATGCGGACAGCACACGGAGTGCTGTCCGCATCTTTTGCGGCCCCATTGAAGTGAATGGGTCCGCAGCCGAGCCGCAAAAAACGGCGGCTCGGATGCGGACGAAAACAACGGTCGTGTGCTTGAGGCCTAATTCAACGGAGGTGAATTGCAAGCATTTTAAGTGCGTTTGTGGGCACACAATCCACGCCAAAATCCAGTGTGAACATACCTTTAAGGCAATTTTTTTTTAATGATTGGATGTTACTCATTTTTGGCTAAAAATCTTTTTTTCAATTTGCCTTTATTAAAAATATTAAGCGGTTCTGTCACAAAGGGTTAACTGTGTGAACTGTACTTTCACTTTGTGCAGTCATCTAATAAACCTTATCTTTAAACTACTGAGAGGTCATAAACACTAGGGTCCATTCACACGTCCGTTGCTTCTTTCCTGATCTGTTCCGTTTTTTTGCGGAACAGATCTGGACCCATTCATTTTCAATGGGTCCTGAAAAAAATCGGACAGCACAATGTCTGATTTTTTTTCAGGACCCATTGAAAATGAATGGGTACAGATCTGGTCCAGATCTGTTCCGCAAAAAACGGAACAGATCAGGAAACAAACAACGGACGTGTGAATGGACCCTTAAGCCACATTCTTATCAGTAAGATAAGAACTGCACTATAATGAGTGTTTAGGAGGTCAGAGAGCAGAGATAAGGAGTCCGTGGACTCCTGGTCTGACGGAAAAGACAGAAAATGCAAAGGGTACTTCTAGAGCACTTCAGCTCTGTACAGAAAAAAGGACGCCGTATTTTTAATAAAGACCAATTAAAAAAATTATTTTTAGCTCAAAAGGAGTACAATGCAATCATTTTAAAACGTTGCCCTAAAAGGTGTACATAGCCTTTAAGGGCAACAGGGATTTTTGGATTTAGATTTTTAGTAAAATGGTTTTGCCAGTTTCTACATCAAGTATTAACTAAATAATATTATAGGCAATAGGCGACCAACAGGAAAGTAACGTTTAACTATTAAAGTGTTGTCGCTAAAATATAACTTTTATTCAAATGATTAAAAGATGTGGGTATTCTCAACTACAGGTATAGATAAAAACATATAGACCGTCCTAGATGGCGTAATCACCAGGTGTGAGTATATTGTCAGCCACTCAGACCACAACCTAGGACTGTGTATATTACCAAGGGAGCAGGAGGGTGACTGGAGGTCAGGGGGGTGGACTTATTGTAGTGAGCGCTCCTCCACCTACCCCCAACATACAAGTCACCCAGAAACAATTTCTATTGATCTGCAAACCCTTGTCTATAGCTGATACAACTGGCTACATAAATGTGTCACTTTTTATATTATCTCCTCTATCTCAATCAGGGTAAGTAGCCTGACTTGCTCGTGTCGAGCATTAAAGACGCTTAGAGGTGAGGGACTATGGCTAAGACACCCATCACCAAGACTTCTACTAGACCAGTGCTAAATTCCAGCCAACCAATCTGCCTCCATATTCCTTACTGGTGCAAGGGAAAGTTGCACTTGAAATCAGCTGCTATTAAATGTTCTACGTTGCACTTAGGGTAAGAGACTTATACATTTAACTCTGGCCTCATTCTTCACTATTGCTTTTCCGCTGCACCAATCCCCAAGGAGCAATGGCCTGATGGAGTGACCGTGACTTCATTAGGGCCACTACCACTCCTATCCTCTGCGAGACTCACTGCCCTCGCATTAAGAGAATGTGGGCCGCGTGTGTATGTCGGATGCTCAGTACCAGGTAAGAAATGTTTTAATTTTGTCACCAATTTGCGACTTTTTGCTGATTCACGTCTCCCTCACCACTTTTGAAAAGTGGTGTAATAGTGGGAGTTAATTAGTATCATGCTAGATTTATTTATTGCGACTTAAAAAAAAAAAGTTACAGAATCCCTCGAATTGGGGGCGGTGTAGGAAAAACAGAGTAGCATTTGTAGATGGCTTAAAAGGTAACCAAATTTAACAAACATTGTGTGACTTTTAATAAATTTGACATACCTTTCACAAAGTCAAATCAAAGCAAAAGTCCCATCATGATACATCCTTCCCCGGTGATCAGCTCAGAGGATTCCGCCACCTAACCCTTTCTTAATTCATTACATTGTAGAACATTGTCACCTTGTGGCCATTAGTTGTACTGCACCTGCCTGAGCTCCTTAGTTGGAATATGCTAGAACCAATGATTGTCCTAAACTATGCTTGTTAAGCGCGGCAAATTATGGAAATGGAACTATAATGTTTTCTGCTATTTTGGCTAACAGCAGCGGTGACTCAGCCCACACAGAACTCTTAATAATGTCTTTACCAGTCAATGCATCAGAAATGGAAATCTACACCCAATGTGAGCCGGTGCAGATCTGCACTATAGTAAATTATAAAAATCTTCAGGATTAACAGTGTCCCCTCCACTTGACCAGACCCACGTTTATTAGTAAAAGTTGGTGCATGGCGTGCGCCAAAGCCTGAGATTTTTTTAAGTCTCATAAACGGTTTAATGAATTCCCTTTGTATATCTGCAGCACCAGATCTATCACTAATGGGGGCCACGTGAGGAGGTCGGGGACCGATGTATTGAGCTGTTCTCCATACAGTGTGCCGGGAGGACTGCAGTGTATCAGACCAGCAGAGACCACTTGGGGGGCGTGCGGTGGGACATAAAAAAAGTTTGAATCGGCTGCTCAGAATTCTTGAAGGCCAGATGGCGTTCACTTGAATGTGGAGGGCAGTGATTTGTGGTGTTTGGCTTTGCAGGATGGGATTGAACAGCGAGCAGGGACTGCAGGAGAGACCGCCGGACATGGACAGCAGCGGCGAAGTGGGAGAGGGGAGTTTATTTATTTGTTTTGAATCTGATGGAGGTCTGAGCATCTGATATGGGGGCCTGAACCAGTATTGTGTTAAGGGGGGTGAGGAGCGGTCCGCCCCGGGTGCCCACTCTCAGGGGGGTGCCACAGCCCAGAAGCAATGACTGCTTCCTGTCACTCAGCTCCCCGCACTCCGTCTCTCCCACACTGAATGATGAAGCAGGGAGACTTCTCCCTGCTCCACCATTCATCCTGCAGGCACAGATCGCGCTGCCGGCCTGTGTAGGAGGAGCCTGCACCCCGGGAATCTGCATAAGGTCCTCCCACACAGTGCTGCAGAGCGATCTGTGTCTGCAGGGGAGAGAGGACTGAGCTTCAGGAACGGGACAAGGTGAGTATGTACTGTGGGGTTTTTTTGGCACAGAGAGGGCATTTCTACCATGGAGGGGGCACAGAGGGCATTTCTACCATGGAGAGGGCATTTCTACCATGGAGAGGGCACAGAGGACATTACAACTACAAAGGGGGCACAGAGGGCATTACTACTACAAAGGGGGCACAGAGGGCAATACTACTACAAAGGGGGCACAGAGGGCAATACTACTACAAAGGGGGCACAGAGGGCAATCCTAATACAAATGGGGCACAGAGGGTATAACTACTACAAAGGGGGAATTACAACTATAAATGTGATACAATGGGCATTATAACTATGAAGGGGCAAAATGGGTATTACTACTGTGAAAGAGGCACAATATGCATTACTACTAAGGAAGGGAGCACAATGGGCATTACTATTATGAATGGGGCACAATGGGCATTATAACTATGAAGGGGTCACAGAGGGCATTACTACTGTGAAGGTGGCACAATGGACATTACTACTATGAAGGGGGCACAGATGGCATCATTACTATGAAGGGGGAACAGAGAGCATTACTCCTGTGAAGTGGGTGGGCATAACTGTTATGGGGCACTGAGTGAGCATTGTTACTGTGAAAGGGGAACAATGGGCATTACTTCTGTGAAGGGGCACAGAGGGCATAATTACTGCTATGGGGCACAGTGAGGGCATAACTACTCTGAAGGGGCACAGAGAGGGCATTACAACTGTGAAGGGGCCATAGATAGGGCATTAAAACTGTGATTGAGCACAATGAGGACATAACTACTGTAAAGGGGGCACAATGAAGGGATAAGTACTTTAAGTGGGAACAGTGTGGGTGTAACTACTGTGAAAGTTATACAGTGAGGGCATAACTACCTTGAGATGGCACAATATGGGCAAAACTACCGTGAGGGGGCACATATCTGGACAAAACTACTGTGAAGGTTGTACAATGAGGCCAATACTACTGTGAGGGGGTGAAAGTTTTTTAAAGTATTTGGTGGTGCTAGAGAAAGGACCCACCCGGGTGCCAAGCACCCTAGGCACGCCACTGGCCTGAACATCTGATATGGGGGTCTGAGCATCGATTTAGGGGCCTGAGCATCTAATATGAGGGTCTGGGGATCTGATAAAGAGGTCTGAAGATCTGATAAGGGGGTCTGAAGATCTGATAGGGGGTCTGAGGATCTGATGTGGCGGTTTGATTTAAGGTATGATCTGGAAGGAAGGGGGGTATTTTTTGTATTGTCACACATTATAAGGGGGCATTTTTGTACTGGTGCACATTGTAAAGAGAATTATTACTACTGGGGGACTAAGGGGAACATAATTATTAGTATGGGCACTATGGGGGCATTATTATTTTTGGGGCACAATAGGGACACTATTACTATTGGGGGCACTGTTAACACTGACTGCACACTTACAGATAATTATTTCCATGGGTGGGACTTTGGAGAGCACTATTACTGTGGGTGGCACTCTGGCACAGTATCAGCTTAGCGCAATTATTATGGATACACTGTTAGTGTCAGAAATACTATTTCCTGGGCGCAGTTTTTTTTATTTTGTTTTTGTTATTTTATTTATCGTCTTTTTGGCTGTGACGCTCTGCACTGCGATTGGATAGCGCTACAGCCAGGGAGAAGGAACTCCCATTGAGAAAATAGGCAGTCTCCTCCTCCCTGCTCCGATAGTAGTAATTATCATACAGCGAGGGAGACGGTAACGAGGGCCACAGCGGGCGAACGGAGCGGCGCCCAGATATAATAGTAAGTGCAGGGAGATCCCTGGGCGCCACTCTACATGTCCTGCTACTTAGTTAACAAAGTCCAGACACATGAAAGGTCCTCTTTAATACAGTTTTTCAGGCCAGGCCCCTTCACATACAGTGCGGCGCCGGCGACATTGGGGGCCCGGGCCAGGCCTGTCCGTCATCATCCTTTCATCGTCCATCCATGTCTGTGCCCGCTGCCTGTGTGCCACTCTTGCCCTTGTCAGCGAAGCCCCTGGCCCCTGTCTGTGCCTCTCTGGCTCTTTCAGCACAGCTCCTGACCCTTATCTGCACCTATCCGCCCTGGCCTGTGGCCCCCAGGCCACTGTCTGCGCCTCCCTGGCCCCTGTCTGCGCCTTCCTGGCCCCTGTCTGCGCCGCTGGGCTTTGACCCTTATCTGTGCCCCCCCCAGCCTTTGTCTGCGCTCCTAGCCCCTGTCTGCACCTCCCTGGCCCTTGTCTCTGCCCCCTTGGCCCCTGTGTGTGCCACCCTGGCCCTTTTTGTGCCCCCGGCCCCTGTCTGCCCCGTCCCTGGCCCTTGTCTGTGCCCCGTCCCTGGCCTTTGTCTGCGCCCCTGGCCCTTGTCTTCACCCCCATGGCCCTGGCCTGTGCCCCCCTGGTTGCACCTCCCTAGCCCCTGGCTGTGGCCCTGGCCCTTATCTGTGCCCCGTCCCTGGCCCTTGTCTGTGCCCCTGGCCCTTATCTGCACCCCCATGGCCCTGGCCTGTGGCCCCCTGGACCCTGGCTGCACCTCCCTGGCCCCTGTCTGGGCCCTGGCCCTTATCTGTGCCCCGTCCCTGGCCCTTGTCTGCGCCCCTGGCCCTTATCTGCGCCCCCATGGCCCTGGCCTGTGTCCCCCTGGCCCCTGGCTGCACCTCCCTGGCTCCTGGCTGTGCCCCTGGGCCCTGTCTCTTATCTATGCCCCCTCCCTGACCCTTGTCTGCGCCCCTGGCCCTTATCTGTGCCCCTACTGGCCTTTGTCTGCACCACTGTCCCCTGTGTGCACCTCCCTGGCCCTTGTCTGTGCCCCCTTGGCCCCTGTCTGTGCCCCCCTGCTTGCTGTTCTGCCATCTACTACTGCTTATTTTGTTATATGCAGAGGGTGTGCGCTTATATGTGCCATAATAAGCACTAGTACATGGCGGAACAGTGGGCAGAAAGGGGAGGCTGCCATGTACTGCAAGCTATAGACAGTATCACCGCTCTTCCCAATGTTTTATATAAAGATAAATAAACAAAAAAAAGTCTTCACTATTAATATAAAAATACTAAAAACATGGTTTTGGTGACCAACTCCCCCCCCTCCCCCCCCCCCCCCCCCACAAAACACACACACACATGCACCAAACAAAAAAAAATTGAATAAGGGCACATGCACACGACCATATGCCCTGTGAGACATTCGGTCCTTGAGCTGGCCATATGTCCTGGAGCGGCATTGATCGTGAGCACGGGGGCGCACAGCTTCGTAGATTACTAAAACGTATGATTGTGGGACAGTAGTCTCGCGCGCAGCCCAACGCGCACATAACCTATGATTCTGTGCGCTCCTGTGCACACGATCAATGCTGCTTCGGGACATATGGCTCGCTCTTGGAATGTATGTCTTGGAGGGCATACGATTGTGTGCATGGGCCCTAACAATGATCAAAAAATTGCACCCCAAAAATGGTACCATTAAAAACTACAGTTCACCCACAAAAAAGTCCTCATAAAGAAATATGAAAAGTTATGGCTGTCAGAAAATGGTGATGCAAAGAAAAACCTTTTTCTCTCAAAAGTTTTATTTTATTCCCTTCTACCCAGAGGCTTTTTTTCTTTTGCATTTTTATTTTGTGCTTTCCGCCTTCCCAGAGCCTTAACTTTTTTTTGATTTTTCCGTTCACATAGCTCTATGAGGGCTAGTTTTAGCAGGGACAAGTTGTACTTTCCAACGCAACCATTTAATATTGCGTAAAATGTAGTGGGAAGTGGTAAAAAATTCCAACGGTGGTGGAATTGGAAAAAAAACACTTTGGCCACAGTTTTACAGGTTTTTTTTTCACTTGTGATCTTCATTCTCCAGGTCAGTATAAATCTGGCACATAACACATATGTATAGTTTTTTTTGTGTTTTGATACTGGAAAAAAAAAATGTGAAACTTTTTTTTTTTTTGCCATTTTCAGACCTCTATAAGCTTGGAGTCTATAATGATTTTACTAGTTTCCTATCGAGCCCGGGTACAGACAGGGGCTCCGTAGGAAACACTGTGCAGCAGCCTCCTGTGATTCACTATGACAGGGGCTGCCGTACACAAGCTCCGGCTCCTCTGATTGCCACACAGGGGAATCCGGAGCATTACCAGAAGCGCGTATTGAAAAAAAGGACTATGTAAATTAAAGTTCCTGATCTTGGAGGCAAAGGAGAAAATAAAAAAATAAAAAATTAAGTATTAAAGGGGTTGTGTAATCTTAGACATTGGTGGCATGTTGCTACAAAATGCCACCAATGTCAGTTAGGTGCGGGTCCCACCTGTGGGGCCCACACTTATCTCTATAACGAAACACCAAAACGGAAAATAGCCATGCGCACTGCTCAGGTCATGTCTAGGATTCGATGACTTTCTTACCCTCATCTTACATGTTCTACCTCTTGGGCTAATAGTATATTACAAAAGATTTTTTTATACCTTCTAGATTTCATTGCTTGGAGCAGTGGGTCGGCAGAACTTGAAGAGGAGAAGAGCACGTCAGTGAAGACTGCAGTCCAGTGAGAAAGATCCCAACAAGGGTGAGTACGGCTGGCTCCAGTGCTGTGGACCCGAGAGTCTCCTTCTCAGCCTCTACATCTAAGTAAAATTAGAGGAGGAGAAGGCTGGACTTCCGTGGCATCCGGCACTGGCCGTCAAGCTACACCTGTAAGCCGTGTACCGGGGTGGGCTCCCCAGGATACAGCGAAGTCACAGACAAGAAAAGCGACACTGACACCAGCTTTATATGCAAGAACGGAAACTTTACTTTGACAATAGTAATAACACAAGTATAAACAGATAGAGTAATACCCCAGACCCACAGTTACCGTCCCTGTCCGAGGGACAGGCCTAGCCCGTTGGCGCACACAGCAGAGCCTGCATGTCGTGCTGTGCCGCTACAGAGGACACAGGGCCGGCTCTATCATAAGGCAGCCCAAGTGGCTGCTTGAGAGCGCAGAGGCACCATGATACTGGCACATGGAGGGGGGAGGAGAGAGGCACTTGATACTGGCACATTAGGAGGCAGGGGGAGAGGATGGCACTATGATATTAGCACATGGGGGGGGCAAGAAATGGACATGAATCATGAGGGGCAGAAAAGTGAAATGATGGGGGGGCAAGAAATGTACATGAATCATGAGGGGCAGAAATGTGAAATGATTGGGGGGGGGGGCAAAATGAAGATTCGCTTGTGTTGACAAAAATCCTTGCACCGGCCCTGAGAGGACACACCTAGCCGGTGGCATACGCAGCAGAGCCTGCAGGTCAATACTGCGCTGCAGTCCAGTACAGTAAGGCCTAACAAAAGATATAACCCTAACTATCTAACTAATACAAGGCCTAGGCTAATCTCTGTTACTTCAGGTGCCACACAATATAATACAATCAGTAACCAGATGTACTGACCTGCGTCCGTTCTGGGCCCGAGGATGCCGCTTCCCGGGATGCCCACCAACCTCTAAGCAACCGTGCTGCCTTGCTTGATAATAAGGCTTCTTGTCCACACACTGAAAATGGTCTTCCTGGAACAATCTCTCTTTCAAAGAGCAGGATCCAGTAAGGGGACAACAACTACTCTTCTTCCTCTGCCGGACATCCACAAGCCAGGATGGAATCGGATTCAGTCTCTCACAGCACAATCCTTCCATCATGTCAGATCAGCTCAGAATTCCTGGTTCACTCAGAAACAGCCTGCATGAGTCATCATCTGTTTTGCATATGCAAATCCCAGAGTGTGCTAGTTGTAGCTGCAAAACAGTGGCCTCTAGTGCCCAATATGCCAAATGACAGTCTCAATACAATTTAGGCATAAACATTATACAGGCTAGCTGTTCCACAATCTCACACACCGAGTGGGACTTGGAATGTGCAGGGTCTTGGAGGAGGGCAGCACAGACTACTAAGAGAATCTCCTTAAAGGCTTTGTCTATTTTTTCTTCTATTCGCAACTCCCGACACAACCCCCCCCCCCCCCGATCAGCTGTTTGAAGAGAAGGCAGCACTCATACAAGCGCTGCCTTCTCATTATTAACCTGCCTACCGACTGCAGTTAAGGGCAATGTAATTGCAACTATGGCATCCCCATTCACTTCTATGGGACATTAACCTACTACTCAGGCTAGTTTCACACTAGCGTTCGTCGGTCCGCTCGTGAGCTCCGTTTGAAGGAGCTCACGAGCGGACCCGAACGCCTCCGTCCAGCCCTGATGCAGTCTGAATGGAGCGGATCCGCTCAGACTGCATCAGTCTGGCGGCGTTTAGCCTCCGCTCCGCTCGCCTCCGCACGGACAGGCGGACAGCTGAACGCTGCTTGCAGCGTTCAGCTGTCCGCCTGGCCGTGCGGAGGCGTGCGGATCCGTCCAGACTTACAATGTAAGTCAATGGGAACGGATCCGCTTGAAGAGGTCACCATATGGCTCAATCTTCAAGCGGATCCGTCCCCCATTGGCTTTACATTGAAAGTCTGGACGGATCCGCTCAGGCATCTTGCGCACTTAGAAAATTTTCTAAGTTATTAATGCAGACGGATCCGTACTGAACGGAGCCTCCGTCTGCATTAATATGATCGGATCCGTTCAGAACGGATCCGATCAAGCGCTAGTGTGAAAGTAGCCTTACTTGGACAGAAAGGAGCTGTCCCATTGAAGTGAATACAGTTGTGAGGGCAAGCAGGCAAACAATGAGGAGAAGGCAGTGCTTGTATGAGCGCTGCTTTCTCTTCAAACAGCTGATCGGCGGGGGGGCTGATGTCGGACCCACGCTGATCTGATATTGATGGCCTATCTTGAGAATGGGTCATCAATAGAAAAAAAGCTGAAAACCCCTTTAACCACCTCAGCCCCGCTAGCTGAAACCCCCTTAATGACCAGGCCACTTTTTACACTTCTGCACTACACTACTTTCACCGTTTATTGCTCGGTCATGCAACTTACCACCCAAATGAATTTTACCTCCTTTTCTTCTCACTAATGGAGCTTTCATTTGGTGGTATTTCATTGCTGCTGACATTTTTACTTTTTTTGTTATTAATCGAAATTTAATGATTTTTTTGCCAAAAAATGACATTTTTCACTTTCAGTTGTAAAATTTTGCAAAAAAAACGACATCCATATATAAATTTTTTGCAAAATTTATTGTTCTACATGTCTTTGATAAAAAAAAATGTTTGGGCAAAAAAAAATGGTTTGGGTAAAAGTTATAGCATTTACAAACTATGGTACAAAAATGTGAATTTCCGCTTTTTGAAGCAGCTCTGACTTTCTGAGCACCTGTCATGTTTCCTGAGGTTCTACAATGCCCAGACAGTAGAAAACCCCCACAAATGACCCCATTTCGGAAAGTAGACACCCTAAGGTATATTCGCTGAAGGGCATAGTGAGTTCATAGAACTTTTTATTTTTTGTCACAAGTTAGCGGAAAATTATGATTATTTTTATTTTTATTTTTTATTCTTACAAAGTCTCATATTCCACTAACTTGTGACAAAAAATAAAAACTTCCATGAACTCACTATGCCCATCACGAAATACCTTGGGGTGTCTTCTTTCCAAAATGGGGTCACTTGTGGGGTAGTTATACTGCCCTGGCATTCTAGGGGCCCTAATGTGTGGTTAGTAGTTTGAAATCAAAATGTGTAAAAAATGACCGGTGAAATCCGAAAGGTGCTCTTTGGAATATGTGCCCCTTTGCCCACCTAGGCTGCAAAAAAGTGTCACACATCTGGTATCGCCGTACTCAGGAGAAGTTGGGGAATGTGTTTTGGGGTGTCATTTTACATATACCCATGCTGGGTGAGAAAAATATCTTGGCAAAAGACATTTCCAATTTTTTTATACAAAGTTGGCATTTGACCAAGATATTTATCTCACCCAGCAGTTTAAGCTAGGGGGGCTGAGGTGGTTAAAGGGGCGATCACTGTGAAAGTCACTGTTAAAGGGGCGGCCACTGTGAAAGTCACTGTTAAAGAGGAGGCCAATGTAAAAGTCTCTGTTAAAGGGGCGGCCACTGTTAAAGTTACTGTTAAAGGGGCAGCCACTGTGAAAGTCACTGTTAAAGGGGCGGTCACTGTGAAAGTCACTGTTAAAGGGGCAGTCACTGTGAAAGTCACTGTTAAAGGGGCAGTCACTGTGAAAGTAACTGTTAAAGGGGCGGTCACTGTGAAAGTCACTGTAAAGGGGTGGCAAATGTGAAAGTCACTATTAAAGGGGCAGTCACTGTGAAAGTCACTGTTAAAGAAGCGGTCACTGTGAAAGTCACTGTTAAAGGGGCGGCCACTGTTAAAAAGGGTGGGCACTGTAAATGTCACTGTTAAATGGGCGACCACTGTGAAAGTCACTGTTAAAAAGGCGGTCACTGTTAAAGGGGCGACCACTGTGAAAGTCACTGTTAAAAAGGCGGTCACTGTTAAAGGGGCGGTCACTGTGAAAGTCACTAATTAAGGGGCGGTAAATGTGAAAGTCACTGTTAAAGGGGCGGTCACTGTAAAAGTCACTGTTAAAAAGGCGGCCACTGTGAAAGTCACTGTTAAAGGGGTGGTCACTATGAAAGTCACTGTTAAAGGGGCGGCCACTGTAAAAGTCACTGTTAAAGGGGCAGCTACTGTAAATGTCACTGTTAAAGGGGCGGTCACTGTGAAAGTTACTGTTAATGGGAAGGCCACTGTGAAAGTCTCTGTTAAAGAGGCGGTCACTCTGAAAGTCACTGTTAAAGAGGCGGCCACTGTTAAAGTCACTGTGAAAGTCACTGTTAAAGGGTGGGGTGACTGTGAAAGTCACTGTTAAAAGGGCGGCCACTGTGAAAATCTATGTTAAAGGGGCGGCCACTGTGAAAGTCACTGTTAAAGGGGCAGTCACTGTGAAAGTCACTGTTAAAGGGGCGGCCACTGTTAAAGGGGCGGTCACTGTTAAAGGGGTGGTCACTGTTAAAAATTCACTGTTAAAGGGGCGGCCACTGTTAAACGTGTGGTCACTGTGAAAGTCACTGTTAAAGGGGCTGTCACTTTTAAAGGGGCGGGCTCTGTGAAAATCATCGTTAAAGGGGCGGTCACTGTGAAAGTCACTGTTAAAGGGGCGGTCACTGTGAAAGTCACTGTTAAAGAGGCGGTCACTGTGAAAGTCACTGTTAAAGAGGCTGTCACTGTGAAAGTCACTGTTAAAGGGCTTCTGTCACCCCACTAAACCGTTTTTTTTTTTTTTTTTTGTTTACTTATAATCCCTATACTGCGATTTATGCCTACATAATCTAATTAATCATTTTGGTCCAGTAGATTGTGTTAAAAACTTGCTTTTAAAATATGCAAATTACCTTGCTACCAGCAAGTAGGGCGGCTACTTGCTGGTAGCAGCCGCATCCTCCGATCCTAAAGACGCCCCCTCCTCATGTTGATTGACAGGGCCAGGGAACGGGAGCGTTCTCTGCTGGCCCTGTTTGCATTCAAAATCTCGCGCCTGCGCCGTACCTGTCTTCAATCAGCACAGGCGCACTGACAGGCGGACGCTCGCTCGGCCGCTCCATCCTGAATGCGCCTGCGCCAGGTGTAGATGTGATGTCATCGGCGCAGGCCCATTGAGGATGGAGCGAACGAGCGAGCGTCCGCCTCTCAGTGCGCCTGCCCCGACTGAATACCGTTACGGCGTAGGCGCGAGATCTTGATAGCAGACAGGGCCAGCAGAGGACGATCCCGTTTCCTGGCCCTGTCAATCAACATGCGGAGGGGGCGTCTTTAGGATCAGAGGATGCGGCTGCTACCAGCAAGTAGCCCCTCTACTTGCTGGTAGCAAGGTAATTTGCATATTTTAAAAGCACGTTTTTAACACAATCTACTGGACCAAAATGATTAATTAGAGTATGTAGGCATAAATCGCAGTATAGGGATTATAAGTAGAGATGAGCGAACCCGAACTGTATAGTTCGGGTTCGTACCGAATTTTGGGGTGTCCGTGACACGGACCCGAACCCGGACATTTTCGTAAAAGTCCAGGTTCGGTGTTCGTCGCTTTCTTGGCGCTTTTTGAAAGGCTGCAAAGCAGCCAATCAACAAGCGTCATACTACTTGCCCCAAGAGGCCGTCACAGCCATGCCTACTATTGGCATGGCTGTGATTGGCCAGAGCACCATGTGACCCAGCCTCTATTTAAGCTGGAGTCACATAGCGCCGCCCGTCACTCTGCTCTGATTAGCGTAGGGAGAGGTTGCAGCTGCGACGTTAGGGCGAGATTAGGCAGATTAACTCCTCCAAAGGACTTCATTCAGTGATCGATCTGCAGCTGTGGATGATTGAACTGCTGCTATTATATTGCTCACTGTTTTTAGGCTGCCCAGAGCGTTTTTCAGTCACATTTTTCTGGGGTGATCGGCGGCCATTTTGTGTCTTGTGGTGCGCCAGCACAAGCTGCCACCAAGTGCATTTAACCCTCAATGTTGTGGTTGTTTTTTGGCTAAATCCTACATCAGGGTCAAGCTGTCACACCAAGTGCCTTTAACCAGCAATAGTGTGGTTATTTTTTGGCCATATACTACATCAGGGGCAAGCTGAGCCTGTCACCAAGTGCATTTAACCCTCAATGGTGTGGTTGTTTTTTGGCTAAATCCTACATCAGGGTCAAGCTGTCACACCAAGTGCATTTAACCATCAATAGTCTGGTTATTTTTTGGCCATATACTACATCAGGGGCAAGCTGCGCCTGTCACCGAGTGCATTTAACCCTCAATGGTGTGGTTGTTTTTTGGCTAAATCCTACATCAGGGTCAAGCTGTCACACCAAGTGCATTTAACCATCAATAGTCTGGTTATTTTTTGGCCATATACTACATCAGGGGCAAGCTGAGCCTGTCACCAAGTGCATTTAACCCTCAATAATGTGGTTGTTTTTTGGCTAAATCCTACATCAGGGTCAAGCTGTCACACCAAGTGCATTTAACCATCAATAGTCTGGTTATTTTTTGGCCATATACTACATCAGGGGCAAGCTGAGCCTGTCACCAAGTGCATTTAACCCTCAATAGTGTGGTTGGTCAAGCTGTCACACCAAGTGCATTTAACCATCAATAGTGTGGTTATTTTTTGGCCATATCCCAGTCTAATTCTGTCAGTAAACGTATACCTGTCACCCAGCGCCTAAATAATAGGCCTCAAATTTATATCCAGCTAAATCTGTCGTTACTGGTGTGGCTGGTCAAGTTATTTAGTGTCCGTCAAAGCACAGTTTTTGTTCTGAGTTGAAATACAATTCCCAATTTAGCAATTTCCTAATTTAGTGGTTTCTGCTGTATCAGAGCTATTTTAAATCTATCCCTAAAAGGGTATATAAGATTCAAGGTGCACATAGGGTCATTCTGAATAACTTCATACACACGCTACTGTGCATTTCCAAGTCGAATTCTGTCAGTAAACCTATACCTGTCACCCAGCGGCTAAATACTAGGCCTCAAATTTATAGACAGCTAAATCTGTGGTTACTGCTGTGCCTGTATTAGTGTAATACGGTACCTAAATAGATAGCCAGATAGTGTTAGTTGTCTTTAAAAAAAGGCCTGAATTTGAATTCAATACATTGGGTCAAATAATATTTTTGTTGTTGTGGTGAACGATAACAATGAGGAAAACATCTAGTAAAGGACGCGGACGCGGACATGGTCGTGGTGGTGTTAGTGGACCCTCTGGTGCTGGGAGAGGACGTGGCCGTTCTGCCACAGCCACAAGTCCTAGTGTACCAACTACCTCAGGTCCCAGTAGCCGCCATAATTTACAGCGATATTTGGTGGGGCCCAATGCCGTTCTAAGGATGGTAAGGCCTGAGCAGGTACAGGCATTAGTCAATTGGGTGGCCGACAGTGGATCCAGCACGTTCACATTATCTCCCACCCAGTCTTCTGCAGAAAGCGCACAGATGGCGCCTGAAAACCAAGCCCATCAGTCTGTCACATCACCCCCATGCATACCAGGGAAACTGTCTGAGCCTCAAGTTATGCAGCAGTCTCTTATGCTGTTTGAAGACTCCGCTGGCAGGGTTTCCCAATGGCATCCACCCAGCCCTTCCCCAGCCGTGAAAGACATAGAATGCACTGACGCACAACCACTTATGTTTCCTGATGATGAGGACATGGGAATACCACCTCAGCATGTCTCTGATGATGACGAAACACAGGTGCCAACTGCTGCGTCTTTCTGCAGTGTGCAGACTGAACAGGAGGTCAGGGATCAAGACTGGGTGGAAGACGATGCAGGGGACGATGAGGTCCTAGACCCCACATGGAATAAAGGTCGTGCCACTGACTTTCACAGTTCGGAGGAAGAGGCAGTGATGAGACCGAGCCAACAGCGTAGCAAAAGAGGGAGCAGTGGGCAAAAGCAGAACACCCGCCGCCAAGAGACTCCGCCTGCTACTGACCGCCGCCATCTGGGACCGAGCACCCCAAAGGCAGCTTCAAGGAGTTCCCTGGCATGGCACTTCTTCAAACAATGTGCTGACGACAAGACCCGAGTGGTTTGCACGCTGTGCCATCAGAGCCTGAAGCGAGGCATTAACGTTCTGAACCTGAGCACAACCTGCATGACCAGGCACCTGCATGCAAAGCATGAACTGCAGTGGAGTAAACACCTTAAAAACAAGGAAGTCACTCAGGCTCCCCCTGCTACCTCTTCTGCTGCTGCCGCCTCGGCCTCTTCTGCTGCTGCCGCCGCCTCGGCCTCTTCTGCTGCTGCCGCCTCGGCCTCTTCCTCCGCCTCTGGAGGAACGATGGCACCTGCCGCCCAGCAAATAGGGGATGTACCACCAACACCACCACCTCCGTCACCAAGCATCTCAACCATGTCACACGGCAGCGTTCAGCTCTCCATCTCACAAACATTTGAGAGAAAGCGTAAATTCCCACCTAGCCACCCTCAATCCCTGGCCCTGAATGCCAGCATTTCTAAACTACTGGCCTATGAAATGCTGTCATTCAGGCTGGTGGACACAGACAGCTTCAAACAGCTCATGTCGCTTGCTGTCCCACAGTACGTCGTTCCCAGCCGCCACTACTTCTCCAGGAGAGCCGTGCCTTCCCTGCACAACCAAGTATCCGATAAAATCAAGTGTGCACTGCGCAACGCCATCTGTGGCAAGGTCCACCTAACCACAGATACGTGGACCAGTAAGCACGGCCAGGGACGCTATATCTCCCTAACTGCACACTGGGTAAATGTAGTGGCAGCTGGGCCCCAGGCGGAGAGCTGTTTGGCGCACGTCCTTCCGCCGCCAAGGATCGCAGGGCAATATTCTTTGCCTCCTGTTGCCACCTCCTCCTACTCGGCTTCCTCCTCCTCTTCTTCCACCTGCTCATCCAGTCAGCCACACACCTTCACCACCAACTTCAGCACAGCCCGGGGTAAACGTCAGCAGGCCATTCTGAAACTCATATGTTTGGGGGACAGGCCCCACACCGCACAGGAGTTGTGGCGGGGTATAGAACAACAGACCGACGAGTGGTTGCTGCCGGTGAGCCTCAAGCCCGGCCTGGTGGTGTGCGATAATGGGCGAAATCTCGTTGCAGCTCTGGGACTAGCCGGTTTGAAGCACATCCCTTGCTTGGCGCATGTGCTGAATTTGGTGGTGCAGAAGTTCATTCACAACTACCCCGACATGTCAGAGCTGCTGCATAAAGTGCGGGCCGTCTGTTCGCGCTTCCGGCGTTCACATCCTGCCGCTGCTCGCCTGTCTGCGCTACAGCGTAACTTCGGCCTTCCCGCTCACCGCCTCATATGCGACGTGCCCACCAGGTGGAACTCCACCTTGCACATGCTGGACAGACTGTGCGAGCAGCAGCAGGCCATAGTGGAGTTTCAGCTGCAGCACGCACGGGTCAGTCGCACTACGGAACAGGACCACTTCACCACCAATGACTGGGCCTCCATGCGAGACCTGTGTGCCCTGTTGCGCTGTTTCGAGTACTCCACCAACATGGCCAGTGGCGATGACGCCGTTATCAGCGTTACAATACCACTTCTATGTCTCCTTGAGAAAACACTTAGGGCGATGATGGAAGAGGAGGTGGCCCAGGAGGAGGAGGAGGAGGAGGAAGAAGAGGGGTCATTTTTAGCACTTTCAGGCCAGTCTCTTCGAAGTGACTCAGAGGGAGGTTTTTTTCAACAGCAGAGGCCAGGTACAAATGTGGCCAGCCAGGGCCCACTACTGGTGGACGAGGAGGACGAGGATGAGGAGGAGGTGGAGGAGGATGAGGATTAAGCATGGTCACAGCGGGGTGGCACCCAACGCAGCTCAGGCCCTTCACTGGTGCGTGGCTGGGGGGAAAGGCAGGACGATGACGATACGCCTCCCACAGAGGACAGCTTGTCCTTACCTCTGGGCAGCCTGGCACACATGAGCGACTACATGCTGCAGTGCCTGCGCAACGACAGCAGAGTTGCCCACATTTTAACGTGTGCGGACTACTGGGTTGCCACCCTGCTGGATCCACGCTACAAAGACAATGTGCCCACCTTACTTCCTTCACTGGAGCATGATAGGAAGATGCGCGAGTACAAGCGCATGTTGGTAGACGCGCTACTGAGAGCATTCCCAAATGTCACAGGGGAACAAGTGGAAGCCCAAGGGCAAGGCAGAGGAGGAGCAAGAGGTCGCCAAGGCAGCTGTGTCACGGCCAGCTCCTCTGAGGGCAGGGTTAGCATGGCAGAGATGTGGAAAAGTTTTGTCAACACGCCACAGCTAACTGCACCACCACCTGATACGCAACGTGTTAGCAGGAGGCAACATTTCACTAACATGGTGGAACAGTACGTGTGCACACCTCTCCACGTACTGACTGATGGGTCTCTAAATTGTCCACGTGGCCAGAGCTAGCCTTTTATGCCTTGGAGGTGCTGGCCTGCCCGGCGGCCAGCGTTTTGTCTGAACGTGTATTCAGCACGGCAGGGGGCGTCATTACAGACAAACGCAGCCGTCTGTCTACAGCCAATGTGGACAAGCTGACGTTCATAAAAATGAACCAGGCATGGATCCCACAGGACCTGTCCATCCCTTGTCCAGATTAGACATTAACTACCTCCCCTTAACCATATATTATTGTACTCCAGGGCACTTCCCCATTCAATCCTCTTTTTATTTTCATTTTACCATTATATTGCGGGGCAACCCAAAGTTGAATGAACATCTCCTCTGCCTGGGTGCCTGGGCCTAAATATCTGACAATGGACTGTTCCAATGTTGGCTGACGTGAAGCCTGATTCTCTGCTATGACATGCAGACTGATTCTCTGCTGATATGAAGCCAGATACTCTGTTACGGGACCTCTCTCCTCTGCCTGGGTGCTGGGCCTAAATATATGCCAATGGACTGTTCCAATGTTGGGTGACGTGAAGCCTGATTCTCTGCTATGACATGCAGACTGATTCTCTGCTGACATGAAGCCAGATTCTCTGTTACGGGACCTCTCTCCTCTGCCTGGGTGCTGGGCCTAAGTATATGCCAAAGGACTGTTCCAGTGGTGGCTGACGTGAAGCCTGATTCTCAGCTATGGGACCTCTCTCCAATTGATATTGGTTAATTTTTATTTATTAAATTTTTATTTTTATTCATTTCTCTTTCCACATTTGTTTGCAGGGGATTTACCTACATGTTGCTGCCTTTTGCAGCCTTCTAGCTCTTTTCTGGGCTGTTTTACAGCCTTTTTAGTGCCGAAAAGTTTGGGTCCCCATTGACTTCAATGGGGTTCGGGTTCGGGACGAAGTTCGGATCGGGTTCGGATCCCGAACCCGAACATTTCCTGGAAGTTCGGCCGAACTTCTCGAACCCGAACATCCAGGTGTCCGCTCAACTCTAATTATAAGTAAACAACAAAAAAAAATGGTTTAGTGGGGTGACAGAAGCCCTTTAAAGAGGCTGTCACTGTGAAAGTCACTGTTAAAGGGGTGGCGACTGTGAAAGTCACTGTTAAAGGGGCGGCGACTGTGAAAGTCACTGTTAAAGAGGCTGTCACTGTGAAAGTCACTGTTAAAGAGGCTGTCACTGTGAAAGTCCCTGTTAAAGGGGCGGCCACTGTTAAACGTGCGGTCACTGTGAAAGTCACTTTTAAAGGGGCCTGTCTCTTTTAAAGGGGCGGGCACTGTGAAAGTCACTGTTAAAGGGGCGGTAACTGTGAAAGTCGCTGTTAAAGGGGCGGTCACTGTGAAAGTCACTGTTAAAGGGGGCGTCACTGTAAAAGTCACTGTTAAAGAGGCGGTCACTGTGAAAGTCACTGTTAAAGAGGCTGTCACTGTGAAAGTCACTGTTAAAGGGACGGCCACTGTGTAAGTCAATATTAAAGGGGCGGGCACTGTGGAGGTCATTGTTAAAGGTGCGGGTACTGTAGAGGTCAGTGTTATGGGGAAACTGTCGATATCTTTTTATGACACATGGAAACATAAAATGAAATAGATGTAATATATCCGTACGAAGCTGGGTCCTTCTGCTAGTGTATATATACAGTACAGACTAAAAGCTTGGACACACCTTCTCATTCAAAGAGTTTTCTTTATTTTTATACAGTCATGTGAAAAAATTAGGACACCCTTTGAAAGCATGTGGTTTTTTGTAACATTTTTAATAAAAGGTTATTTCATCTCCGTTTCAACAATACAGAGAGATTAAAGTAATCCAACTAAACAAAGAAAACTGAAGAAAAGTCTTTTCCAGATCTTCTGTAAATGTCATTCTACAAAAATGCCTATTCTAACTGAGGAAAAAGATAGGACACCCTCACATGTATTCCCTCTTAAATTGGCTCAGATCTCACACAGGTATATCACACCAGGTGCACATAATTAGTAGATCGTTACTCTGCATGTTGAATGAGGCTTGCCCTATTTAAACCTCAGACATTTAGTTTGGTGTGCTCCTGACTGTTGAAGTGAGAGTGAGCACCATGGTGAGAGCAAAAGAGCTGTCAGAGGACTTCAGAAAAAAGATTGTAGCAGCCTATGAGTCTGGGAAGGGATTTAAAAAGATCTCAAAAGATTTTGAAATCAGCCATTCCACTGTCCGGAAGATAGTCTACAAGTGGAGGGCTTTCAAAACAACTGCCAACATGCCCAGGACTGGTCGCCCCAGCAAGTTCACCCCAAGAGCAGACCGCAAGATGCTAAAAGAGGTCTCCAAAAACCCTAAAGTGTCATCTCGAGAACTACAGCAGGCTCTGGCTACTGTTGATGTAGAAGTACATGCCTCTACAATCAGAAAGAGACTGTACAAGTTTAACTTGCATGGGAGGTGTGCAAGGAGGAAACCTTTGCTTTCCAAGAGAAACATCGAGGCCAGACTGACATTTGCCAGAGATAAAGTTGACAAAGACCAGGACTTCTGGAATAATGTTCTTTGGACAGATGAGTCCAAAATTGAATTATTTGGACACAACAGCAGAGGACATGTTTGGCGTAAACCAAACACAGCATTCCAAGAAAAGAACCTCATACCAACTGTGAAGCATGGAGGTGGAAGTGTCATGGTTTGGGGCTGCTTTGCTGCAGCAGGACCTGGTCAGCTCACCATCATAGAATCCACGATGAATTCTACTGTGTATCAGAAGGTGCTTGAAGAACATGTGAGACCATCAGTTAGAAAATTAAAGCTGAAGCGGAACTGGACCATGCAACATGACAATGACCCAAAACATACTAGTAAATCAACCAAAGATTGGCTGAAAAAGAAGAAATGGAGAATCCTGGAATGGCCAAGTCAAAGTCCAGATTTGAATCCCATTGAGATGCTGTGGGGTGACTTGAAAAGGGCTGTACGTGCAAGAAACCCCTCAAACATCTCACAGCTGAAAAAGTTCTGCATTGAGGAGTGGGGTAAAATTTCCTCAGACCGATGTCGAAGACTGGTAGATGGCTACAAGAACCGTCTCACTGCAGTTATTTCAGCCAAAGGAGGTAACACTCGCTATTAGGGGCAAGGGTGTCCTATCTTTTTCCTCAGTTAGAATAGGCATTTTTGTAGAATGACATTTACAGAAGATCTTGAAAAGACTTTTCTTCTGTTTTCTTTGTTTAGTCGGATTACTTTAATCTCTCTGTATTGTTGAAACGGAGATGAAATAACCTTTTATTAAAAATGTTACAAAAAACCACATGCTTTCAAAGGGTGTCCTAATTTTTTCACATGACTGTAACTATGAAAATTGTAGATTCACACTGAAGGCATCAAAACTATGAATTAACACATGTGGAATTATATACATAACAAAAAAGTGTGAAACAACTAGAAATATGTCATATTCTAGGTTCTTCAAAGTGGCCACCTTTTGCTTTGATTACTGCTTTGCACACTCTTGGCATTCTCTTGATGAGCTTCAATAGGTAGTCACCTGAAATGGTCTTCCAACAGTCTTGAAGGAGTTCCCAGAGATGCTTAGCCCTTGTTGGCCCTTTTGCCTTCACTCTGCGGTCCAGCTCACCCCAAACCATCTCGATTGGGTTCAGGTCTGGTTACTGTGGAGGCCAGGTCATCTGGCGCAGCACCCCATCACTCTCCTTCATGGTCAAATAGCCCTTACACAGCCTGGAGGTGTGTTTGGGGTCATTGTCCTGTTGAAAAATAAATGATGGTCCAACTAAACGCAAACCGGATGGAATAGCATGCCGCTGCAAGATACTGTGGTAGCCATGCTGGTTCAGTATGCCTTCAATTTTGAATAAATCCCCAACAGTGTCACCAGGAAAAGGATGGCGTGGCAGCCTGGTCTGGTCTAGATCGTGACTAGCCAAATGAGTGGGGTTTACACAGGAGGAGGGAGTTGCGAAGCTCCGGGGGGCGGCATGCAAAAATTTGCTGTGGGGCCCAGTCACATCTAACTATGTCCCTGGCTATTGGCATTGATCTCCTGGTGTCTGATAGTCTGGGGGCTGGGGACAGCTGGCATTGATAGACTGGGGGCTGCTGGCGTTGATCCCCTGGTGTCTGGGCGTTCCTCCTGGGTATATTTTAACACCCTCTATCATTTGTAAAGACTGTATAAGAAGCAGAAGTGATGAAAGCAGAGCAGTCAGAGGCTGCAGAACATCTCCCTGCCTGCCATCAGGTCTGTCCATAATCTTCTCTTTATTACACATGAGAACATTATATAGTATTACAGTATAGTACATTATATTGTTAAGCATTATATAGTATTACAGAACAGCACATTATATCAGGGGGCATTATATAGTGTTAGGGTAAAGTGCTCTATATCATAGAACATTATAAAGTATTACAGTGCAGCATATTATATTGAGGAGCATTGTGACTGCTCTATATCATAGAACATTATATAGTATTACAGTACAGCACATTATATCTTAGAGCATTATACATAAGTATGGTAGAGTACACTAAATGAAGGCATTATATAGCACATTATATCAGAGCATAATACAGTAAGTAGCGTACACCATATCATTTATATAGTATGGCAGTAGAATATACTATATTAGGGAGCATTATACAGAATTACATTACAGTACATTATATCAGGAAGCATTATATAGTATTACAGTAACATACACTGTATCATAGAGCATTATAAAGTATTTTAGTACTGCACACTGTGGCTGAAACATTACATAGTATTACATACAGCACCGTTTTAATATATCAGGGACCATTATATAGTAATATAGTAGTGTATATAACATACAAGTAGTGATATAGTATTTTAGTAGAGTACATTATCTATATATATATATATAGTATTATAGTAGAGCATACTATATCGGGAGAACAATGTAGTATTATAATACAGTTCATTATAAATGGAAGCATTATATAGTATTAGAGTACAGCACATTATATCAGGGAGCAATATATAGTATTATAGTGCAGTGATATATATTAATATTATTACAGTATATTTATCACAGATTATTATGACATTACAATATACTATTATATCTAATCTTAGAATGGAGCGCTTCTGGGTATTCTTCACCGTTTTCCTGTTGGGAGGTGCAAATCTGATTTGGTGCCAGTCAGATGATTGCTCCGCTGTCAAAGGACAGGATGGTGTGATGGGTCGACCGGGGAGGGATGGCCGTTCAGGACATAAAGGAGATCGTGGTGATCCAGGTAATATGACAATACCCAACCTTCCATGAAAGGCAAAGTCTAGAAAGCTTGGGCTTCCAGGTGGTTTAGTACATGAGGAGGTGCTATGTTTTGGGGTCTTCTAGGACCTTCTTAAAGGGATCCAGTGTTTTCCTTTATGTGTGATAGGGTTAATGTTAGGGTAAAGGCCCCTTTACATGGGCTGATTAACAGGAGGAGCTCAGGCAGAAGTGGAAATGGGGGGCTGTTTTAGCTCCTGATTGGTAGCAGCTAGAAGCGGGCATTCCAGGATTTCATGCAAGACCAAAACGACAGCATTGGCCCAAGATAAGCAGGAGATATGACTGTTATAAAACCTGCTTTTACTTTGACTTTCAGCAGCATTCACTGCATTGCAAATTCTAACAGTGATATCTTCCCATGTACTGAAGATATTGGTGTCATTCTGGTATCTACCAGCTTTCAAACAATACAAATCCAGCTTCTACCAATCCAGAGATATGACCAGCTAAAGCAGACGCTGCCTCCCCCATCCCCTATAGTCAGGGCGAGGGTGGGGGCACTTGGGGAGCTGATAGCCTGCAGGAGGAAAGGAAAAATTTTATTTTTTTATTATTTAGTGAACCATATAATAAAGTTATGTTATTTATGCCAAACGGTGAACGCCATAAACACTGTGAAAAAATTACACAAAAAAAGTTTTTTAATCTTTCCCCTTAAAAATTAAGTAATAAAAGTTATTTACTGCACTATATATAAACCCAAAATGGTTCCTGAAAAACCTACAGCTAATCCCGCAAAGTAAAAAAATTATTTAGAAGAAAAAATTTAAAAGTTATGACCACTGGAACGCAAAGGGGGAAAATATTATTGGTCTTTAAGGCTAAAATTAGTTATGTCACTAAATGGTTAAAAATGCAATTGTGTTCCCTGCGCCAACAAGATTTGGCACACACGCATTCAAAATCTACATAAAAAAGGTGACTTTTTGGGAGGCTTTTTCCAATCTTAATGTGACTGTTAGGAGGGGGTTTCTGGGATTTTAATATTGATGGACTATCCTCGGGATAAATCATCAATATCAGATCTGACACCAATATCAGATCTGACACCAGGCGCCCCCGCCGATCAGCTGGTTGAAGAGAAGGCCACGCTCCCTTCATTGTTGACCTGCCGTCCCATTCACTTTAATGGGACTGCTCCTTCCTATGCAAGTGAATACTACAGAGCTGTCTCATTGAAGTGAATGGGACGGCTTTTTGTAATTACACCTGCTCGTCACTGCAATGTCGATGGCCAGCAGGGGTGCCGGGTGTTGGACCCCCACTGATCTGATATTGATGACCTATCCTGAGGATAGGTCATCAGTATTAAAATTACAGAAAACCCCTTTAATGGTTATTGGGGTGGTGAACATTAGTTCTGAGGATTATTTAGAGGCCTCTCTTGCTTCTTCTAGGAGCACATACTTTCTAGGCACAACTATTCAAAAAATGGTCCAAAACACTGGGATTCACGTATCATACAAATCTCCATCTAGAGCCTTTCATGTCATATATGCTTTCAGCTAGAGTCTCAGATGTCATATATGTCCCCAACCATAGTGTCATGTGTCATAAATGTCTCCCAACAGAGGTCAGCTGCCATTTTGTCAATTTAATTTTGCATGAATATTTCCCAACGGTGATATTTATTATGGTATGGACAATGTAGAAGATGATGTAAATACTGACCAGTATGACACTTCTTTTTTGTCTTCTTAGGAGCTCCTAGTCAGATTCTGGGACAGACTGCAAGCAAAGGAGATGCTGGAGATCCTGGAGCCCCTGGTGAGCCTGGTAATGTAGGCTACATAGGACCAGAGGGGCCTCCAGGACCTTCAGGAGATCAAGGCCCAAAAGGATCCAAAGGTCCACCGGCAGACACAAGTGCTCAGCACAAACCAGCTTTCTCTGCCATCCAGCCAAGAATTAAAGTAAACAGGCTGGTATTCACCGAAACTATAACAAATGAGGAGAACACGTATGATAGAAACACAGGGGAGTTCACCTGCAAGGAGCCTGGATATTACTACTTCACATTCCAAGTGGTCTCACTGGGGGACCTCTGTCTTCAGATCTGGATAAAGAAAAGTGGAGAGGAAGGAAAGAAGCTGCTGAGTTTCTGTGACCGTAATGTGCGCAGCCAGCCACAGGTCAACTCAGGGGGCTCTGTCCTCAATCTGGACACTGGGGACCAGGTGTGGATTGCAACAGATGACAAAAACCGAAGAATTGCTGGAGCAGAAGTCAGTAGCATCTTTAGTGGCTTCCTGCTCTTCCCAAGAGTTGAATGAGCAAATCACTGGACACTGACACTGGAACCCATCCCCCTTCCCTAAACTAGTCCATAAACCGAAACTTGTACCCAGACCCTGGCTGGTCAGTGACCATGTAGTGTCCACTTATACAGAAACACATGTCGCTGTGCCAGTAGTAAAAATTCTGGTGTCCGGCTCCTGAGGATCTCTCAGTTTTGAACTCATTTATAATTTTTAGCTTGCTCATTGATATATTCTGTACATATTTGTCCTGCAGTCCACATATTCTATGCTCTAAATCAATAAACTGCTTCAACCTTCCCTTTCTGAGTCCTTCATTGCTTCACATACAATTTCCTAAAGAGAAAATCTAGTAGCAGATGGAGGCTTCAAATGGAAATGACTGTGTTACCAGTTCAGCCTCAAGAACATGCCAGTGGTCAACAATTGAGACAAATTTATCTTCATTTACACAAGTTTTCTGCTGAAAATGAAGCCATAAATCTACGACAGCTCAGAGCTGTCATAGATTTTTGTTTAGGCGCATAAACTGCCATATACCAAAGCTTGATTTGTCATTAAACTGCCCTTTGCATCCACTGGTACAGACATGTAAAAGTAAATAAGTACACCTATATAAAGTTTTGCCCTTTTTTCATATGTGGACATATCATATTTGATGTTCATTCACACAGCATATAAAGATGATGGCAATCATCTTGGGGTGCCCTCAATGTCTGTATCCATTCAGACTCCACATATTTCCTGCTAACACCAGCCCTACTACCCACTCACCTCCACTCATGAATGTACTTGCACTTGCATAGGTAACAGACCCAAATTCTAAATCTGCTACCTATCTTCCTTCACCAATCCACCTATTATTTTTTAGGCTATCTCTAGGTGTTCACCAGGGCTCACCACAAAGCCGGCTGAACTTGGTAAGTAGGGGCCCTAGTTATGTCTGTGGGGTAAGGTAGCAGAAAACAAGTGCCAGCTCACAGTTAACAGACCCGTCAGATGCCAAGGAGTAGCAGGAAAGTAAAAGAAGCCAGAGTCTAAGCCAAGGAAGTCAGAAGAAGCCAAAACAGAAGGCAATGGCTTAATCCAGAAACAAGCTGAGGAATCAGGAGAATTGGTAGAAGCCTAATCAGTATACGGGGAAGAAGGGGGGGGGGTTAATCTAGAAACAAGCCAGAGAGTCAAACCCAGGTGAATTAGTAGAAACTTAATCAATAGACAAGGGATAAATCTTGAAGCAATCCGAGGTCAAAAGATAGGAATGTCCAACAGAAAGGCAGCACTATTCTTGGGAAACAAAACAAACTGGAGCCAGAAAATAAAAAATCACAGGCACTATCAAGCAGTAAGTGTCTGACTTAAATCCCCCACCTAGCTCTGGGATTGAACGTTGATCCAAGGATCTGACTGACTCATCACATGGAGCTTATTTTTCCAGACCAAACATGTTTGTCTGAAATGAACTGATCCAAAGTCCCAAGCATTGACCTTGGTTGAGGCTGAAGTTTGCTAAATATCTAGACTTCCTAGATGAAGTGTCTCTTGCTCCTTCCAATAGTTTTCTCAGTGACTGTTTCTGAGAAGATTTACCCTGGCTCTAAGGCTTCTCTATGTGGAGTTAATGGGTGACAGTGTGGTACCATTGAGTCCAGAATTTGAGAAAAGTCCATTTGACCATCTCTGGGATAAGAGATTTCAACCATTCTTTTCCTATGGAATGTCTTTTTCTCATTGACTATAATTAATGTCACTTTGACACAATTATCAGCTAGATTGAATTGTGTGATTAAGTAACAGGGTAGAACCAGATTAGGCCGCCAATGGACGGTCGTTATAATTGATTGTCAGTTGCTTGCTTATTGTTAATGACCATCCAGATTTTTAAGTTTACCTGCCATTTACAATAAGCAAGTGATTGACAGTCATTTTTAAAGGGGTGTTCCAATCTTAGACAATCTCTGGGAACCACACATATCTCGTAAAAGGAGCCTTAAAGGTCACAGAGGGTGCACCGAACATGCGTGGTGGACCTCCATTGATTTCTATGAGGTCGACGAAAATAGCCGAGCAATGGCTCGGCTATTTCCATCGTCCCCATAGAAATTAATGGGAGCGGTGGCCGTGCAAGCACGGTGCGCTTCCATTTATTTCTTTGGGGACAACGGAAATTGCCGAGCCAGCACTGAACTATTTTCAGCAGTCCCATAGAAATGAATAGAGGGCCGCTGTACATGCGCAGTGTGCCCTCTGTGACTTTCAAGGCTCCGTTTATGGGAATAACTCTTTAAGGATCTGAAAGAAAACATCTGAGGCTTGTTTGGCCACTTGGTTTCGGCCAGCACATCTGGTTGTATTCCTATGGGGCAGTGGTTTTGGGTGTTGGGATGTTTCTTTGTCTCAACATTGAGGCAGATTTATCAACCACCACCCAAGACATGTTCTGATGCCTGGTCCACTGCACAGAACTGATTTGCAAAGGTTTTCTCCCACATATGTGGTTGAATCATGCAAGTACAACTTGTCATAGTTCAGTGGCTGCATTATATTCTGTGCCTATACTGTCACAACTGCCAATATTAATAAATGGACCCACTTTGTTTGAGGTTAAAAATTTGCAAAGATCCTGCATTATTAGGTAGCATTAATGTCTGTAAGAACATTAGAAGCTTTTTTCGAGATCATAAAGGAAACAAATGTTTTTCAGGTTTAGCACTTTCCGTTTCTCTTCCAAGAAATTGAACTTGCGGTTCTTGGTGCAGATGGAGAAAGCAGAAGAGAAAGTCTTGGTGTCAGCACCAGCAATGGAGGAAGAATGAGGATGTGACACTTGCCTTCTTCTTCTTGGGCAGAGATTACTGGTCACTGTAGGCAGCACAACCTATAGATTTGTCCAGAGCACAGCCTACAGACAGAGGTCAGTACACAATTTAGGGGACATATGTGGTGGGGGTTGTCAGGTTATATATAGACCTGACAGGGGACAACACCAGAAATAATGATATCAGAGTATATGGCAAAAATTCTTCTCCGCCTTCCTCCGGTGACTGCACCTTTGTAAACGGTCTTAATCTTTCTAAAGCATCTGCACCCTCCTCTGGTGACACATTTGTTTTATGGCTGCACATTCATCCAGTTATTGCACCTTTGTCCACTGACAGCACCTTCCTCAAGTGACAGCTCATACCATCAGTGACTACACTTCCTCTGGTGACTGCACATTTGTCCTTTGATAGCACCTTGCTCCAGAGACTGCACCTTCTTATGGTGACTGTACCTTTGTCCTTTGACAGCACCTTGCTCCAGAGACTGCACCTTCATTTGGTGACTGTACCTTTGTCCATTGACAGCATTTTCCTCTATTGACAGCACCTTTCTCCAGTGTCTGCACCTTCTTCCAGTCTCTACACTTTCTTCCAGTGACTACACCTTCCTTAAGTGACTGCATCTTTCTCTGATGACTGCACCTTTCTCAGTTGACTGCACATTCTTCCAGTAACTGCACCCTCCTCTAGTGACTGCACTTTCCTCTACTGACAGCATCTACCTCCATTGACAGCACTTTCCTCCAGTGTCTGAACCTTCTTCCAGTCACTACACTTTCCTCCAGTGACTGCATCTTCCCCTGATGACTGCACCTTCCTCAGTTGACTGCACATTTTTACAGTAACTGCACCCTCCTCCAGTGACTGCACCTTCCTCCAGTGACTGCACCTTCCTCCAGTGACTGCACCTTCCTCTGATCACTGCACCTTCCTTAGTTTACTGCACATTCTTCCAGTAACTGCACCTTCCTCTAGTGACTGCACCTTCCTCCAGTGACTGCACCTTCTTCCAGTAACTGCACCCTCCTCTAGAGACTACACCTTCCTCTAGTGACTGCACCTTCCTCTAGAGACTACACCTTCCTCTAGAGACTACACCTTCCTCCAGTGCCTGCACCTTCCTTAGTTTACTGCACATCATTCCAGTAACTGCACCCTCCTCTAATGATGGCACCTTCTTCTAGTGACTGCACCTTCTTCCAGTGACTGCACCTTCCTCTAGTGACTGCACCTTCCTCTAGTGACTGCACCTTCCTCCAGTGACTGCACCTTCCTCCAGTGACTACATCTTCCTCAGTTGACTGCACATTCTTCCAGTAACTGCATCCTCCTCTAATGATGGCACCTTTTTCTAGTGACTGCACCTTTGTTCAGTGACTGCACCTTCCTCCAGTATCTGTACCTTCTTCCTTTGACTGCTTCAGAAGGTGAACCTCTTTATATTGTCTGATGTTCAGAAGTGATAGAAACCAATAGCTTATGAATCTGAATGGAATACACCAAACTCACCGATTGTAGGAGACACTGAAATGTAAATTTCTATGAAAAATGTACTGGGAATGAAAACGTGTCATTTGATCGCTCTCACTGTGAGAAGAGACTTGTATAGATGGGGAGTAAATGTACAGGCTATGCCACTTTTCGTTTGTGAATGACCCTCACTGTCTATCCGTACAGAGAACCTCAATCATGTTGCTGGGAACTGGGACCATTTTCCTGACCCTGCTCACTTGGGTGGAGGGTTCAGAATTTACATGCAACACAGCAATGCCAGGTATGCCAGGTATACCAGGAATCCCAGGCAGAGATGGACGGGATGGGAGGAAAGGAACAAAAGGAGATAGAGGTAAAATCTTTGCTATGCACATTATTCCTTATGATCCATCTGAAACCTGGAAGGTGGGGGGCTGGCTGCTTGTGTGCATTCACTGTCTAATTTGCATGGGATGATACTATCTAGTGAGAAGATGACAAATTTTAGCTGATATACAGTCTGTTGAAATAAAAAGCAGGGGCAAAGCTATAGGGGGTGCAGAAGTAGCAGTTGCTACCGGGCCCAGGAGCCTGAGGGGTCCCAAAGTCCCTTGTGGTGCATAAGAAGACATCAGTATTATAGAAAGTGCCTGTTGGTCAAGTTACACCTCTGGCTGGAGGGAAGGGGTTAGGTCAATAGTTTGGCATGGGTGGGGGGGGGGTGCCATTTCAATTATTGCCTCAGCAGGAAGGCTATGTGATTCCCTGCCACGGGCCACAAAGCACTGAGGAAAGGGGGGCCTAAGCTGAACTCTTGCACCAGGGCCCATGAGCTATTAGCTACACCCCTGATAAGAGGGGTTATCTGGGATTAGATCATTGTTCATCTAGCCATGGCATAATGGTCATTCTCCTCTTCTGGTTTTCCAACTTGCCTTTCAGGTCACCATACTTTTTTTCCTGGTTCTCTATCTTTTGGACTTGCAGGTCACTGCCCTTCCCTGGTTCTCTGTCTTGGCTTACCAGTCACTGTTCTCTCCTTGTTCTCTGCTCCTTTGGTTTGCAGGTAACTTTATTTTTCTGGTTATCTGCCTTGGATTACAAGTCATGGTCTTCTCTTGGTACTTTGCCTTAGCTTAAAAGTTATGGTCTTTTTCTGGTACTCTGCCTTGGCTTACAGTCCATGGTCATCTCCTGGTACTGTGCTTTTACTAAAGGTCACTGTCTGCTCTTGGTTCTTCACCTAGGCTTACAGGTTACTGTTCTCTCCTGGTTCTCCACTTTGCCTTACAAGTCACTGTTCTCTCTAGGTTCTCCATGTCTTTAGCTTATAGATCATGGTCCTTTCCTGCATCTCTGCTCATTTGGCTTACAAGTTGCTGACTTTTCCTGATTCTCTGCTTTGGCTTACAGCTTACTGCCCTTTTTTTGTTCTCCAATCCTTCCATTTAGAGTTACATTCAGTTTCAAGGTTCTCTGGCTTGGCTTATAGAACACTGTCCTATCCTGATTTTCCACTTTGGTTTAAGTCACTGTCCTCTTTTGGTTCTCTTCCTCTTCTGTGACTGTACTGTCATATTGTCTTTTACTGGCTCTAGTTCCTTGCCACCTTCTCTGTCAGGGTTCCTCCCATTTCAGTCTATGAGCTTCTCATATTTTTTTCTCTATGCCAGTTGGGCAGAGAATAAGTAGGTTAGGGAAGACTATGTCCTCCATTTCTTCTTTGGCCACGTTGTTGCAGTAGGTAACCCATTTCTAGAGATTTTCCTGCCCTTGATTGAATGAGTCTGAATTTACTAACGTGATGGAGGACTGATGCCTCTTTTATGAATTTTTGTAATTTAGCTTATACTTTAGATTTGTTAGTATCTGAGCTATATCTAATTTGTGCTCTGATCTCACTGTGTCATCATACAGGAGTTCCAGCCATCTCCAACATATCCAATCTTAAAGGTGAAAAAGGAATTAAAGGCCCCCCAGGCCCAATAGGAAAAAATGGTCCAAAGGGACCACTTGGTCCTCCAGGAGAAAAAGGTGAGCTAGGCGCCCCTGGGGATAATGGAATGCCAGGCAACCACAAGCGCGAGTATCAATCAGCTTTTACAATGGCAAGATCAACAGAAAGCTATCCTACAAAAAACACACCCATCATATTCAACAGAGTCATCACCAATGACCACCAGGACTACAACATCACCTCAGGGACCTTTGTGTGCCGGATCCCTGGACTGTATTATTTTGTTTATCATGCCTCACATTCCTCCAATCTTTGTGTCTCTCTTTTTGCAGCCAATCAGAAAAAGGCCAGCTTTTGTGACCACATGTCCAACATTAAGCAGGTCACATCAGGAGGGGTGCTGGTCGAGCTGAAGAAAGACCAAGAGGTGTGGTTGTCTGTTAATGATTACAATGGCATGATCGGGATTGAGGATAATGACAGCGTTTTCTCAGGGTTCCTTGTATTTCCAGATTAAAGCTTTATCTGAGAATGTCCACCACAATGGGGCTTTTGTCCAGCTCAATGTAATCACAAATTAGTTAGTTAGTAGGCTAAGGCTGGCCCTATGTATTATGTAATTGTTGTTAAGCCAACAGCAATTTCTCACTGTGGTGGGGGTTGTCATATAAACATGTAAACTGAGTTCAGCCAATCATGCATGTTTATGAGGTTGATAGAGTAAGCCACTTCCAGGCCAATCTGTATCCCTTGGACTCCTGTATCCCATTCAGAAGACTCTGCCTCCCTCTGCACCCTTTATGCCCTCCAGACTCCCCTGTCACCACAAGAACCCTCTGCTCCTCCAAACCCCTCGAGACTACTATGTCCCCATTCAGACTCTTTTGTCTTCTCTCTAGGTTCTACTATACCCCTTTTGCCCACTCTGCCCCCTCTCCAGACTTTTATGTCTCCCTTCAGACCCCTCTGTAATTTCTTGAACTCTTTGCCCCCCTCCAGACCCCTATGTCACCTTCAGACACTTGTGTCTCCTCTCAAGACCCCTCTGTCACTTTCATATCTCTCTCTCTCTCATTTGGGCCCTTCTATGCCTCCTCTAGACCATTCCTCTCCATGCTCATTTGTTCTCCTCCAGACCCCTCAACCTTCTACTCCAGATTATCTAGGCCCTCTCCAGACACTTCTCTCCTTTCCCCAGACCCATCTGTTCCCTCCAGAGTCCAGACCCCAAGGTCTCCATTCCAGACCTCACTGTCCCCCCTGTAAACGATCACATGCTCTTTTTGATCCCAACCCTCATTACATATTTTCTGGATGCACCCAATACCCATAAACCAAGGGTGCATTCATAATGTGCTCACGATCATTACCTCTAACCACTTTCTGGGACCACCACTGCTACCAGCTTTGCCATTGTTACAGGACTAATTGTAGCCTTTATTTGCAGTATGCTTGATTGTGGCTTCTCTATGCATATTTACCGGTAGTCATTTAGTGTTCCGATCATATAATCACCATAACCTAGAAGATGAATAAAATGTCATTTAAAATTATTGTGAGAATTCTTCCTCTGTGGAGATAGAGATGAAGTACCTGGGACCAGCCCAAAAACCGCACAAGATGATCAATAAGAAGTTCAACATCCATCACTTTACTTCAAGAAGATAGGATACATTGGCTTAGCAGACAGTATCACACAAGGTAGGCTTAAATACAGCCTATGTAGCAACTTCAGCTCATCCAGACAGAAGGTAGGTTGTGATTGAAGTTGGTGGCATGGACCATGTGGGAGTTGCTTGGAGTCGTTTGTGCTTAGTGCTTGAACAAGAGGCTAAAGGTGGCCATATACATTAGACAGAAGTAGGTTAATTATTGAACATAATTTGAACAAGCAATAATCTGGTGAACAATCTTTTCACAGACACATTTTAGTCCATATTGGCTGTTACAGTTGCTCAAGCTGGCCATGCATGTTCAATGAAACCAGGTAATGGACAAAAGATTTTTCTGAGACAAATGTTGAGATCATCCATTTTGATCAACTTGAGACTAATTTATGCATGGTTACCTTAGAAAACCCCATACACATTAATGTATTGTTAGCTGAACCCACCGAGAACATCTGGTTTGGCCAACACTCTAATGTGTATGGGGAGCTCTTGACTCTCCCCCAACAGATTATGAAAGAGAGAAGGATCAGGAGAAATTAATATTTTAGTGTGATCTAGAGATGAGCAAACCAGACAAGATTCGTTTGAATTTCTTATCAGGACTACTAACACATTCATCCTCTGCACCAGCTCCTCCTTGTCGCACACCCAACAAGGAGGGCAGCAGGGTGGTTCAGTGGTTAGCACTGGTGCCTTGCAGCGCTGGGGTCCTAGGTTCAACTCTGACCAAGGACAATATCTGCAGGGAGTTTGTATGTTCTTCCTGTGTTTGCGGGGGTTTCCTCCGGGTTCTCTGATTTCCTCCCACACTCCAAAAACATACTGATAGGGACCTTAGATTGTGAGCCCCATCGGGGACAATGATGATAAGGTCTGTAAAGCACTGTGGAATATGTCAGCGATATATAAGTGAGTAAAATAAATAAATAAAAGGGGCTAGGGGGAGAGTGTAGAGGGAGACATCCATGAAAGACAGAGTTGTGGCCTATTTGACAGGCGGACAATCAATCTGTGGCCACTACTGTATCAGGATCAAGCTCTAACTGTCCCTCAGAGGAACAGGTGAATCCTCCGTTAGGCCCCTGAGCAAGGCGAGCCCTTAGCCCCCTGCATTGCACAGATAGACAGCACACAGCATCTCAACTGACTACCCTGCTTGCAGCGGTATTTGTCCAGCCTCTGCCAAAACAGCCTGCTGAAAGAATTTACTGCTAGTGGAAAACTAGCCTTATAGAAGCATCAGGCAGCTGAGATGACTTGAAGGTACAGAGGCAGGACCTGCCTAGTCACTGCAGGAACCCAAAATCTTCACACCTCAGACTATTTCTTTGCCTTTAAGAACAGTGTTAGCAGACAGCTGTTTATTAGATGACAATAAGATCATCAGGGGTAGACTGGAAACTTAAAGGCGGGGCATCAATACTATAGTACAGCATAAGATACCGCCCCTGAGGAACCAAATATCATAGTGCAGCACAAAATACTGCACCAGCAGAACCAGGTACCATAGTGCAGCACAAAATATTGCCGCCCTGACCACAGTATTCAATTGTAGCCCTGTCCTGAGGATGGCGATACAGTTGAATTCAGGACTAGGAGGGCACCTGTGGTCACTGGCAAAACGCATCAGATTGTTATGTTCCCAGAAGGTGGCCATGAGGAGGGCTCAGGGCAGCCCCCAGGGCATCGGCTCACTGGTAAATTTCCATGTAGGGTCTATGGCTAGTCCTCCCCTGAAGACCATGCAATCAAAGAAAGTCTATAAGACCATCGGAGGTAACCATCAGAATGACTGCGGACAAACCGTAATAGTTGCCTGTAGCAACTAATCACAGCACAGCTTTCATTTATCAAAAGCAGAATACCTAATGAAACCTGCGGTGTGATTGGCTGCTATGAGCAATAAGGACAATTTTTCTTTAGGACATTTCCTTGACTCTCCAAATCTGAGTTGAAGGATCTGAGTCGTGACCTCTATGAGGAATGTACTGCGTCCTCCTCTCAGCTCTTATCCAGGGAGCTATATGGAGACATGACTGAGCATACAGTTTACACTTTAATATATTCTGTGGTCGTCTGGGACTCCTGTCACTCAGCGCTGGCTTCAATAAGTGGCGTCATCATGTGAGTCACCACACAAGCGGGCGTTCATTAAAGTTTGACCAAACATTTAATGTATCTGGCAGAAAAATGTCAGGATTCCTGGAAACCTCTTAATGAGCAGGAAATGACAGATCCTTTCTATGTTTAATATTAATTTTGGGGTTATAATGTTTATTTATCGCCCGCCATTTTGTCTCCAGGTCACATGTTCAAGTGCTGACCTCAACATCAAATATATTACATTTTAACAAAAAGGTTGTAAACGACCACAGACATTAGGATGCATGATTGACCACAGAATAAATGTGTTATGTAGAAACCAGTGAATCAATGGTCTGAAATTTGCAATTAGTTTCCACCTCTCTAGGGACTTGTCAGCCCATGGAATAAAATACATGATTCATCCTCTAGTTATTCACTTATATTCAGGACCCAAACACATGAAAGAAACCTACAGCATTATACAACATACTCATGGCTTTAGAGCTTGTGTTAGAATTATTGCCTCCAGAGGATCACATCACCTGGATGTTAAGTTCCAGGATCGTAAGATCAGATAACTGAAGAGAAAAATTAATAAAGTTCAGCAATTTATGAAGACTGCCAATGTATACAAAAAGCATACCTCATCTCTCCAAGGAAAAATTCAACCATGTCCTTTTTTACAAGTGCACTGAATTGGGCAGCTTGTAGGGCTCGGTGGTCCAAAAATTTATAGATAAACCTAGCATTAAGATCATGTCAGCGTGGGACAGATCCCTATGCTGATGACACTAAACTCTATCTCCCTGACCCAGATGTCACTTCCCTTCTATCTAGAATCCTGCCGTGTCTGCCAGCTATATCTTCATTCTTCTCCGCCCGCTTCTTAAAACGTAACATGTAGAAAATGGAATTCATCATGCTTTTCCCATGTCACTCAGCCCCACTACCAGACCCATCCATCACATTAATGGCACCATGCTCTCTCTAGTCTCACAGGTCTGCCTGGGCATAACATTTCATTCTGCCTTGTCCTTCAAACCACACATCCATTTCAATTCAAGAAAATCTCTTGTATTTGCTCCTTCCGCACCCATGAGTCAACTATTCTGCTAGTGCACACCCTCATCATCTCCCGCCTGGACTACTGCAACACTTGCTCCCCTCCAATCTATTCTCAACTCTGCTGCCCGGTTATTCCACCTATCCCCACATTTCTCCTCTGCCGCTACCCTCTGCCAATCCCTTCACTGGCTCCCCACTGCAGGCCAATTAAGTTTGAGATACTAACAACTACATTTAAAGGGAACCTGTCACCTCCAAAAACCATCCCAAGCCGCCAGCAGTACCTGACAGTAGCCAGCAGCGTGTTTCCAACGTTAATTTTCCGATGCGGCTAAAGCTCAGAAAACGTTCTTTTATCCCCTGCCGTTGCGCTTCTCTAGTCATGCTTGAAGTCAAGGGGGCAACGGCCTCCTTGCTTCAAGTCAAGATAACCACGCCGTCTTCCCTGCCCCTTCGCTGTGACTGACAGCGCTTATGCAGAGAGTTCGGCAAAGCCAGCCGAACTGCCGGCTGTCAGTCACAGCGAAGGGGCAGGAAAGACGGCGTGATTATCTTGACTTGAAGCAAGGAGGCCGTTGCCTCCTTGACTTCAAGCATGACTAGAGAAGTGCGCCGGCAGGGGATAAAAGAACGTTTTCTGAACTTTAGCCACATCGGTCTTCAGGAAGAAAATTATCATCGGAAACACGCTGCTGGCTACTGTCAGGTACTGCAGGTGGCTTGGGATGGTTTTTGGAGTTGACAGGTTCCCTATAAGGCCGTCCTCAATCTGTCCCCTCCTTACATCTCTTACCTGCTTTCCAGATACATTCCCACATGTAATCGCCAACCCTCACAGGACCGCCTTCTTTGTTCTCCTCTCATCTGTTCTTCACACAATCGTCAAGCATTACTCACGTGGATCTATCCTATTCTGGACCTCACTATCCCAGTACATCAGACTCTCCCCCAACATCCAAACCTTCAAAAGCAACCTGAAAACCCAACTCTTCAGGAAAGTCTACAACCTGCAATAAGCATGCTGCCATCACACAGTCAGATGAGCAGCTTTTACCCTCCCCTACTGTGTTCTTCCCCCTTTTTTTGTAAGTTGTAAACTCTCGTGGGCAGGTTCCTCTCTCCCTCTGTACCAGTCTGTTGCTAAGTACATGTACATTGTGTTGTTTTTTATTATATATGTGAACCCTTTCTTAGATGTACAGTGCCATGAAATTAATGGAGCTCTGAAATAAATAATAATGTCTGTGGCGAAACCAACCTCGCCACGGTGTTTTGGAGGGGGCTGTTTACCAGCCTCCTGCCCTGGGATTATGGTCCCTTAAGTTATTGGGTCTTAAGGCACTTGGGACGGAGCCCTCTGTCCCTGGATTGCATCCTCTGCCTTACTTGCTTGGATGAAGCACATGGTGAGAACAATAGATAACGGCCATTTTAGCTCACAGACCATTGCTGACCCTCAAGACGGAGCCTTGTCTCGTTATTGGGGGGATTCCCTGTATGCTGTTGGAGACTGATTGCCAGGAGTGTAAGCTGACTGTACGCTTTTCATGCTCGTCTGCTGACAGCTATTTGCGAGGTTCCAGTTTGGAGTGCTATTTTGTATCCAGTTCGGGAGGTTGGTGTTCTGCAGTAACTGAGCCTGTCTCTCGGAAAGGGGCATATCGCCTAAACGGATTTTAACCCCTTGTCTGCTGAAACGGTCCGTTACATTGGTGGCAAGCAGCGGGATCGTTCCTACAGCCAGAAGGACAGCTACAGGAGACACCATTTCTGTGGATTCTGCAATTTAAGGGCGGTCTGTTACAATGTATTTTTTCCAAAAGAGCTTAAAGGGGTTGTCTCGTCTCAGACAATGGGGGCATATTGCTAGGATATGCCTCCATTGACTTATATGTGCAGGTCCCGCTGCTGGGACCCACAGCTATATCAGAAACGGAGTCCCGCAATGTGGTGGCTGGAGAACTCTGGTCCAGCCACCACCAAGCGCTCTCCCCATAGAAGTAAATGGGAAAGCACCGCGCATGACTGGCCACTTCTCCCATTCTCTTCTATGGGCCCGAAATAAATTTTTGTCGGCCTGTGAGGCAGTGACAGGCCTCATATATGAAGGAAGGTATTTGTCTCCGAGAGTGGTGCAGGAAACATATTAGAAGTGATGCATATCATGGTTTGCTGTGGTTCCCCTGAGACGTGGGGACTTGGTGGAATGAAAGTCAGTACCTAGTGTGTCCACTTGGATAGATAGTGGATGCTAGTATAGCTGGTATCAGCTAATCCGGGCCTGTCTTTCATTGGGAATAAGCAAAGAGCTGGGTGGGTGCTGTTGTGGAAATTTTATTAGGATGTGTATTTAATATATTGTGTATTGTCATCGTGTCTCTCAGTGTCAGGGTAAACCATTGGAGTGGATATCTTCCCGTGTCTGTCCTGTCACAGCTGCTGGGCGCAGAGGTCTCCGTCGGCGAATGGTCCATGTGCTAAGTGCTGGGCTGTGGGCAGGGGAGACTGATGTGTTCAGCAGAGCAGTGTTTTGTTGGCTGATGTTTGGGCGCCGGCGCAAGACGCAGATTTATTGGCTTGGCGTGGATGCATTTGTTAAGAGAACAATATAATGAAAGGAACGTGCTTGTGTTGTCTCTAGTGAGCCTGATCAGCCGCTGGAGATAACGACGTTGTCCTGTAAATAAACATGCATGAGGATCATAGTAATTTTATCTGGCATTGATCACTGAGCAAGGCTGGATAAAATTAACTCCAGTGGTAATGGTAGATTATTGTATACATGTGTTTGTTAGCTGGCTAGGTTATTCTAAATGATGGTGTCTTGTCTTCCTATGTCATCACTTCCTGTATGTCATCACTTCCTGTATGTCATCACTTCCTGCATCCTTTTTTTGGGCCGGCCCCTTTTACACCTTTTGTGAGTAAATAAAAGAAACAGACTGGGCAGGGGGAATGGCAGTTGCTCAACAGAACTTAACATGAAAACACCTTTTCATGTTAAGTGAGTCTCATCATCGTGAAACAAGCAAAATTCAGGACTATAAAACGCAGTCAGTCTATATATGGTCTGACCAAAAATGTTGCACTCCACGCTCTATTATGAAAAAACATCATCGCTCTCAAAGAAGAAGAAATCAGCCTAGGAGCGTTGTCTTTAGCTCCACCGACCCGGAATCTTCCGACTCGGTTTCGGAGCCCTTAGCATCTGGAGCCCCAGATTTTGAATCAGATGATACGTCCGGTGCTGCTGGAAATATTTTCCCTATTAAGAAGGCAAAAAAACGGCGTGCAGGATGTAAACATTCCAAAGGGAGGTCGATATCCTTCACGCAACAGGAGAATGCGATGAATATCCAGGTCTTAAACCTATCCGCAAAGGTTATTTCACACTCACAACTAGATGTCCTATCTAGGGGTCTTTCATTCTCCCCGTCTTGTCAGGCGGATATTTATCGTACTATTATAGATCTAAATAGATTTGCACGGGGCTTGAATGTGAAAAAACATTTTGCGGATTGTCAGGACTCCACCCCAGCCTTCTCTAACGAGCCTACCTTGCCTATGTGTAATACTGATGTAGCCAGTTTTGATGAGTCACGTCATTTACCTGTGTCCTCTTTTTCTTTATGTCCAATTTATCTTTTTTACAGCAATGCCGCACTATTCCTGATTTCGATCCGGGCAGTGATTTTGCACAGTTTTGCACAAGTTTACTACTTATAATCCTGGATTTTATCCCATTCATTCACGCACTCCTGCTCTGGATCGATACCAGGAATTAGTTATACGGGATTTATTTGCCTTGCAAGGGGATATGCAATCGCCTGGGCGACCATCTTCAATAATTTGTCATATATTGAACGACAAGCCCTGTCCGAACTCGAGTCAATGCCCGACATTTCCATTAAATCGGCTGACAAGGGGGGAGCAGTGGTCATCCTGGATAAAGCTATTTATAAGTCACAAAATGTATTGATGTTAGAAGACACCTCTGTCTACCAGGAGCTTCCAGGTGACCCTACTCCCCTTTTTCAGCAACAAATACAATGTCTCTTGGAGAAGGGATTGGAAAATGGTTATTTGGATCAACGTCAAAGTGATTTTATTTTTGTTCAATTTCCAGTGATCCCCATTTTCCACTCCCTCCCCAAGATACACAATGGAGATTTTCCTTCTTCCATCCCCCCCATTGTGTCGGGCATTGGCTCGTTTTCGGAACATCTCTCAGCCTGGGTTGACTCTCTGCTGCAGCCACTGGTGCAGGAAATACCTGGGTTCCTACAAGACACTAGGAGTATTTTACAGGCTTTTCATAGCCTGAAGTGGGAGCCATGTTTTGCATGGATCACTGCAGACGTGACTTCCCTCTACACCGTCAATCCACATGATTTGGCCATACAGGCACTACGTTGGTTTCTTGCTGTATATTCAGATTTTTCATCCTCTTTCCAGAGCTAAGTGTGCAATGTGGTTTTTTTCTTTTTAAAACTTTTTTATGTTCAATGAAAGGTTTTTCCTGCAACTGTCAGGAGTTTCCATAGGAGCTAAATTCTCCCCCTCCCTGCCCAATGTGTATATGGCCTGGTGGGAACATGCGTTTTAATTCTCCCCGACCAATCCCTGGGGGCGTCCTCATTGGAATGGTATGGTCGCTACATCGACGACCTGCTGTTCATATGGTCGGGTGATGTGGCGGCCATACCACTCTTTGATGAGTTTTTGAATTGCAATGTGTGAAATTTGAAATTTACTGTGCACTTTCATGCCACTTACATTTCTTTTTTGGACTTGTCTCTGGAGGGCGATGAGTGTACTGCTTCAATTAACACCCATACTTTTCGCAAAGAAACCACGGGTAATACAACTCTCCATGCGGCATCTTATCATCCACCCCATGTTGCAAAAAATATCCCCAAAGGTGAGTTCATCCGCATTAGACGAAACTGCCCTCAGGATGCGACAGGCCGCATGGAGATGCAATCTGCTGCCTTCCGCCTTTCCAAGAGACAATACTCCAAGCATAGTTTAGTATGCGCCCAGAAGGAATCCCTCTCTAGATCGAGACAATCACTATTATTCACCCACCACAATCGCGCACGTCGCTCTGTGAATTTGGATCAATCACGGCATTCCCGTCTGCCTGTTTTTGTCACCACCTACAGTGCACAATACTCGCAGATCTGTAATATAGTAAAAAAAAAAAACATTTACCTGTACTTTCAACAGATGACCAATGGCGTAGTGTCTTGAAGGGTGGCATCTTGTGTTCAGTCCGTAGAGCGCCCACACTGGGCAACAGATTCTGCCCTTCTTTGTATTCTAAGGGGGCACGAGCTTCTCCAGTGTGGCTGTGGTTTCTCGGAAGCTACAAATGTGGGCATAAAATCTGTACGTGTTGCTCTTATATGCGACCTGGCAAGGAAGTTTTCTCCTATGCCATGAATCAATGTTTTTCTATCAAACAATACATCAACTGTAACACCACTTATGTGGTGTATTGTATTTCGTGTACTCTCTGTTCCCTCCAGTATATTGGTTGCACCACCAATGGCCTTAAGGTTAGACTGTGCAGGCACATCTCTGACATTCCTCATTCACATGCCAGGAATGTGTCTGCGGTCAGCCTGCATTTTTCAGTGGTGCATGGTGGCAATACAGAGGGTTTAATAGTGCAAGGCTTGGAAAGGGTTACTCCACCACCTAAGGGTGGTAATTACAAAAATAAACTCCTGACAGTGAGTCTTTTTGGATTTTTAAAATAGGGTCCACTACACCAAGCGGACTCAATCGGAAACACGACCTGATATTACACTATTGAATTTTTGATCCATGACTTGTGTGTGTTTTTTTGTTTTAATTAACCATGTTTTTTTCCACATGTTGTCAATTTCATTTGAAGGAGGGGCTTGTAGTTAGTGTGTCCACCTGATTTTTAGTGCAGGCGCCATATACAGTCATGTGAAAAAATTAGGACACCCTTTGAAAGCATGTGGTTTTTTGTAACATTTTTAATAAAAGGTTATTTCATCTCCGTTTCAACAATACAGAGAGATTAAAGTAATCCGACTAAACAAAGAAAACTGAAGAAAAGTCTTTTCAAGATCTTCTGTAAATGTCATTCTACAAAAATGCCTATTCTAACTGAGGAAAAAGATAGGACACCCTTGCCCCTAATAGCGAGTGTTACCTCCTTTGGCTGAAATAACTGCAGTGAGACGGTTCTTGTAGCCATCTACCAGTCTTCGACATCGGTCTGAGGAAATTTTACCCCACTCCTCAATGCAGAACTTTTTCAGCTGTGAGATGTTTGAGGGGTTTCTTGCACGTACAGCCCTTTTCAAGTCACCCCACAGCATCTCAATGGGATTCAAATCTGGACTTTGACTTGGCCATTCCAGGACTCTTCATTTCTTCTTTTTCAGCCAATCTTTGGTTGATTTACTAGTATGTTTTGGGTCATTGTCATGTTGCATGGTCCAGTTCCGCTTCAGCTTTAATTTTCTAACTGATGGTCTCACATGTTCTTCAAGCACCTTCTGATACACAGTAGAATTCATCGTGGATTCTATGATGGTGAGCTGACCAGGTCCTGCTGCAGCAAAGCAGCCCCAAACCATGACACTTCCACCTCCATGCTTCACAGTTGGTATGAGGTTCTTTTCTTGGAATGCTGTGTTTGGTTTACGCCAAACATGTCCTCTGCTGTTGTGTCCAAATAATTAAATTTTGGACTCATCTGTCCAAAGAACATTATTCCAGAAGTCCTGGTCTTTGTCAACTTTATCTCTGGCAAATGTCAGTCTGGCCTCGATGTTTCTCTTGGAAAGCAAAGGTTTCCTCCTTGCACACCTCCCATGCAAGTTAAACTTGTACAGTCTCTTTCTGATTGTAGAGGCATGTACTTCTACATCAACAGTAGCCAGAGCCTGCTGTAGTTCTCGAGATGACACTTTAGGGTTTTTGGAGACCTCTTTTAGCATCTTGCGGTCTGCTCTTGGGGTGAACTTGCTGGGGCGACCAGTCCTGGGCATGTTGGCAGTTGTTTTGAAAGCCCTCCACTTGTAGACTATCTTCCGGACAGTGGAATGGCTGATTTCAAAATCTTTTGAGATCTTTTTAAATCCCTTCCCAGACTCATAGGCTGCTACAATCTTTTTTCTGAAGTCCTCTGACAGCTCTTTTGCTCTCACCATGGTGCTCACTCTCACTTCAACAGTCAGGAGCACACCAAACTAAATGTCTGAGGTTTAAATAGGGCAAGCCTCATTCAACATGCAGAGTAACGATCTACTAATTATGTGCACCTGGTGTGATATACCTGTGTGAGATCTGAGCCAATTTAAGAGGGAATACATGTGAGGGTGTCCTATCTTTTTCCTCAGTTAGAATAGGCATTTTTGTAGAATGACATTTACAGAAGATCTTGAAAAGACTTTTCTTCAGTTTTCTTTGTTTAGTTGGATTACTTTAATCTCTCTGTATTGTTGAAACGGAGATGAAATAACCTTTTATTAAAAATGTTACAAAAAACCACATGCTTTCAAAGGGTGTCCTAATTTTTTCACATGACTGTATCTAACCCCCTCCTCAGTATGTGTATTGTCATGAGTAAGGATCGCTACTGTCTTTGATCCGAAACGCGTAGACTAGACTGCAACTGGCTTTTATTTGCACTGAAAAATAAAGGTAACATTTTAACCAAGCTGGACCTTTTTCTATTTCTATTTAAGTAACGCTGTGGTTCTCGGCGTGGTCCGTGCTTGGTGTGTGACGGGGTTTGAGCACATCTAAACTTTCTTTTTGCTTACCTTTGGCTGACTGCAGTTGAGATTTTTACCTTTCCTTACACAAAGACATTGGAGAGCGGATTTCTAATATTAATATTTCTACAACAGTTCTTATTCCCCACGATCAACTCCAGGTTTCACAAGTGGCCCATGTCCATGATTGTGATTTAAAAAGTCAGCAGCATGCAGCAGGGTGTGTCTGTATGAGTGAGAGGCTTACAGATCACAGAGCGCAAGGTGTGTGTGAAGCAACACTGGCCTGAGGATAGTTCTAAGTGAGACTCGAGCCTGTATCACTCTATTCGTGTGTTATGGACTGACTACCTGACCCGGCTGCGATCCGGCTCTACTGATCTGTAAGTTCGCTGGAACTATCAATAAACCGCATTGAAGTCACTTTGTTGTGTCCCTGCCTTTCTTCAACACTGTTCCTAGGAGCTGACGGCTCTACACAGCCCCATAAAAAATGAATGGAGGGCGGCTGCGCAGTGCTCCCCCCTCCACCACTTTCTGGATCCATTCTTGGTATAGGTGCTGGTCCCAGCACCTATCAGGCAATGGGGGCATATCCTAGCGATATGCCCCCATTGTCTGAGATGAGAATACCCCTTTAAAGAGGCTACAAACAAATTCAAGAAAACATGGTCCTGTGCTCTTACACATTTCATACACCAACCTTCCTAGTCATAGCATAAACCACAGGCACTCTCACGATGGTGGGTGATGCTAAAATCAAAAAGATGAGTGTTTGAAATGTATAAGACCATGTTTTCCTGATTTTATTAGCAGCATCTTTTCATTTTTATTTTATTTATTAAGTGCTAATTTGTCTACATATTTTTTTTGCCTATGATGAATGACAAAGAGCAGCAACTTATGAAGGAACTTCACTGAAAGAATAATAGTATCGTAACTGGGTGTCACTGAAAAAAACTAATTACCCTTAAAACATCACTTTTATTAATAATAACTAAAAATATTCCCACATCAAAAAATAATATATATAGAAAGATGTTGTATTATCACAGTATAACGGTATATTATAATAGGCGATTATTGCCACAGATGTGGTTACTCACGATACTTTGGACCTCAGTAGTTGATAGGTTTTATTCACCAGGTCACTCTATGGAAGTACTTGAATATCAGATGCTGCAACGCTGTTCCATAAGTCCTTGAATCATCCAGGGGGGCACAAACGGTGACAGAATCAAATTCGCTCATAAGCCACGGGAAACTGTCCCTATTAAACTATGCTGTCCCTGCCTAAAAGCGCAGTGATCGCCTCGAAAGGGGCGGCCCCACTTATCGGTGGCTGTTCCCTCTCTTAAAAATACCTACCTTTCCAGAGGCTCCCATGTACAATGCTACCTATATATTACCCTATATAGTGTGCTGTCTCCAAATTACAGTGTGTCCCAACACGTTTCCCCTTTGTAAAATAAGTCGGTTCATCAGGGGACCATTTCTCTTCCGTGCACAATGGCGCTTAAATGAACTAGCCACCTATACAATGCTGCGATCGGCGTGTATCATGATCCACTGCGCATGCGTCCACAATTGTTCACGCATACCCATTCCACATGCGCCCGATCAGGAATTGAGAGGAACATACTCCTGGCAATTGACATCAAGTCGCAGTACTGAGCATGCGCCAACCTAAAGAGCGTCTATTGCATGTGCGCCTGCTCCGGGGTTAGAATATACATCCTCTTAGCGAGTGATGTCAATTAGTGGTGTCAAACTGCGATACTGAGCATGCGCCCACCTTAATTGTACCCTTTGCACATGCACCCACTGAGGAGTGAACTTTACATACTCCTGACTTATAGCATCAAATGACAGTGTTGTGCATGCGCTACCTGAGGAGTATCGTTCCATGAAATAAAGTTCAGCACCCAATCAGGCTACTGAAACTTAAAGGGAACCTGTTACCAGTTTTATGGTGTCCTAACTAAGGGCAACATAAATAAGTGACTGATTCTCTTAGCAAAATGCTGGGTCACTTTCTTTAATTGACCCAGTCAATCTGCCAACATCTTGTATTGAAAAGCTCCAGCTGATAATGATGAGTCATGAATATTCATGAGCTCCTGATACTCCCCACCTACCTGCTGCTGAGTGACAGTTATTTTCCATATGAATCAGCAGCAGGTGGGCAGGGGAGTGGCTATAGCTCTGGAAAAAAAATACGCTGGACTCAAAGACATCACGCTGGATTCAAATCAGCTCATTAGCATGCGGCATGTGGCATCTTTGTGTGTATATTATGAGATAACCATCTGTCACACCAGTAAGTGAATACATCTAAGGTACTTTTGAGTAGCTAATGATTGTATATAATTAGTTAGATTATAATCAAATATCCACATGACTGGTTCCCTTTAAGAACAGATAAGCACATTTTAATGTGCAGACGGGAACCTAAATGTTCTCAATAAAAGGGGGGGGGGCAAAAATTTGGAAACGGGGAAGGATGTGATATATAAAAAATCATGAATAGTGGCCAGGAAGGGATTTAGATAAAGTTCATATACCTGGCCAACTGAAGACACTGGCTCAGATGTGGATGGGATTGGGATGGGTTAAAGGAGGACCCTGCTAAACAAGTCAGGGGTCTCCAAGCTGTCAAGATTTTGGTATTAGACCCATTCTCGATCAAATACACCCCTTTTTTACCGGCCTTTTTTTATTTTTTTATTATTATTATTTTTTGTGGCCATATAATGAAACCTACTCAGGATTTTGATTAAAGAAACTTGAAAATATCAAAGAAAACGAATAAATGACAATTTCTCATTTAAGCCCTGTGGATTGACCGATTTCAGTCTGTACATCCACTCGGTCTCTTTCTGGAGGACCATTTTCTCTTGGTCTTCACCCCTTGGAGATGCACGGACCCTTTCTATTACACAGAATTTGAGGGATCTTGGGTTACCAGCATGTATTTCATGTACGTGTCTAGAGATGGGAGTGTCTTATGTTTAATGTCACCTAAATGATCTCCTATTCGTCTCCGCAGTTCTCTCACGGTTTTACCCACGTACCGTAGAGGGCATGAGCATGTGCACAGATACACCACTCCCGTACTTTTGGAATTGGCAAAATCTTGGATTTTATATACCTTTTGAAAAGTATACCACTTCAAAAGTTCTTTGTGGCATGTATATACGGGCATGCTATGCATCCACTGCACCTATACATGCCACAAGGTCTTCTTTCCAGCCAAGTGTCCTGTTTAATAAGTGGTAGGTGGTGACTACGAACAAGCCGATCTGATCTCCCTCTTCTAAAAGTGATGGCCGGAAAATCTGGTATTACATCCCTTACATCTGGGTCCATTTTAAGGAGATCCTAATATTTTAATAAGATCTTCTGCACCTTTCTACTTCGATCATCATAGGTCCCTACGATGCACATAACATGCTTTTTGCCCATATCCATATTCTTACTTATCTTGAACCCTGAATCCAATAATTCTATCCTGTCCTTATTAAGGGCATATCTAAAGGCACTATTAAGTACCTTTTGTGTGTATCCCCTTCTAATAAATCTGGCCTGTAGATCCCTGGCCTGATGGTGGAAATCCTGCTTATTAGAACAGTTTCTGCATATATGCAGACATTGTCCTTTGGGTATACCATATCGTAAACTAAAGGGATGATGACTTTCCCATCTTAGGAGGCTATTCGTAGCAGTGGGTTTTCTGTAAGTCTGAGTTCATATGGTACCATTTTACAGTGTGATATTAAGGTCTAAGAATGCCATATGTCTATCATCTAGCTCATAGGTGAAATGCATCCCGATGTCATTTACATTGATTGCCTTGACAAACCCCAGAAAAGTATGCATGGGGACACTCCAAAGTATGTTTTTTGCATTCTTTTGGATTGGTTTGTGCTTTTGACCTCGGATTGTCTTTTGACCACTCTCTGTCTCACTTGATTTGTACTGTACATCCCGTCTGGTGTTTGATCTCAGCTTGTCTTTGGACTACTCTCTGTCTTATATTTTTGTACTGTGTTGTCCACCTGGTTCTGACCCATTTTCATACAACTATCCCTGTGTGTTGTTTTTGTCCCTTGGTATTTGCCTATCTCTGCAACTTAGTAGCATAGGGACTGTCGACCAGCTGCGGTCTTGCTACCTATGGCTTGAACTGCAAGTAGATAGGGAAAGTGGGCTCGGTTCCAGGTCAGGGCTCACTGCCCATGTCAGGCATTCTAATAAGTAAATACAATGGGATAAACATATCTCTATCCTAATAGAAAAATAACAAGAATGTAAAATAAGGACAGACAGGTAGAACTAGGTGGTCTTTTTTTTCTATTTCTCAAATTTTTCAGAGATGGATTGAGGAGGTTGTTTGGATTTTATCACTCATAATGTCCTTTCAGATGCTCTCCAACCAAAGCAAGTCTCAGGGAGGGATTTATATTCTGGGGTCTTCCTGGTCAATAGATCATTAAAATAATAATTCATACTTCTTCTACTTCATAGTTTTTCCATTCACATCTTTCATTTTGTCTATTTCTACATAACTGGTTGATCATACATGATATGAAACTACTGTTCTTCCGATTAAGCAATATACATTGAGGAAGCACAAATATCTTGGTCTTGGTGATTACAGTCTCTTAAAGACACAGTATGCATAATAGGTCTCTATCAGAGGCACAGTCCTTTAACTATTTACAGTCCATATACATAGTCAATAGTCTGTGATTTAGGTGCAAAGTTGAGACCTCTAGGCCTCAAGAATAAATCACAGAATGCTGATTAAGGGGTTTTTATATACCTGCTTCCACAAAATACTGATTCAGGGGTTTGAGATAACTGCTTCCACAAAATACTGATTGAAGGCTGCGATATACCTGGTTCCACAAAATGCTAATTAAGGGGCTTGATATACCTGTTTCCACCAAATATTGATTGAGGCCCGTGATATACCCGCTTCCACAAAATACTGTTTAAGGGGTTCGATATACCTGTTTCCACCAAATATTGATTGAGGCCTGCTATATACCTGCTTCCACAAAATACTGATTAAGGGGTTTGATATACCTGCTTCCACGAAATAGTGATTGAGGCCTGCTTCCACCAAATACTGATTAAGGGGTTCGATATATACCTGTTTCCACCAAATATTGATTGAGGCCTGTGATATACCTGCTTCCACAAATACTGCTCTTCTCTAGGGACTTAGGCACAGGGTCATTTTAAAAATGACAGGCAGAGGCAGTGGCAGGCCATTCCACAGGGGTGGTAGGGGGTCAGGCAGGTGCCCCAGGCCAGAGCCTAAGTGGGAACTTGGAGAAGGCGCGTTACTTAAAACGGCGCAGAGTTGGTTGAGTGGCTCACTCAGCCTTCTGCTTCTGCACCCTCTTCATCCTCTGTATCTGCACAACCACCATAGCCCCTACACTCAAGTCAGAGGAATTATTTTCCCATCCATTCCCAGACCTTACTGATGCACAGCCATTCTTGACATCGGATGAGGAAGAGGAGGTAGCAACGGCCGCCACCCAGCGGTCTGACGACAGTACCCAGATCAGCCCAAGGAGGGAGGTCCCCGCTGTTGCTGCCTACTCCGAGATCTCAGATGTCAGTGGTGGTGAAGGTGACGATGATGACGTGTTGATGGGCGTCACGTGGGTGCCCACAAGAGAGGAAGAGGAGGGGAGTTCAGAGGGAGAGACGGAGCAGCAGAGAGGGAGGAGAAGCAGGCAGAGCTCGCAGGGCACAGTAGGCAATAAGCAGACTGCAAATGTATCTGGAGCGAGCCATCCACCATGCACGGTCACTTCTGGCTCTCCCAGGACGCGGGCACATGGCTCCGCAGTGTGGGCTTTTTTTAACATGTCAGCTGCTGACAATAGTATTGCCATCTGCAGCCTGTGCTGTCAACACATAAGTCGCGGTAAGCCCAACACTCACCTACGGACGACCGCCTTAAGAAGGCACCTGGCCTCCTATCACTGAGCCCAGTGGGAGCAACGCTGTCAGAACCCACAAAGCCACACTCCAGGCGCTCCATGTCCTGCCTCTTCTCCTTCTCCTCCCATTTGTCCTCCACTCCACCTTCCACCGTGCCGTCGTCACATTCATCTGGCAGAAAGCAGGCTTCCGTAGCCCAAATGTTCAAGCGTAAAAAGTTGATGACGCCGGATTACCCTCTTGCCCAATGGATGACTACTGGCTTGTCGGAACTGCTAGCCCACCAACTACTGCCATATAAACTGGTGGACTCGGAGGTCTTTAGAATTTGTGGCCATTTGCATACCGCAATGGAAGGTCCCTAGAAGGAAATATTTCTCCCAGAAGGGCATCCCAGAGCTATATGGCCACATTCAGTGGCAAGTGAATATATCTCTGGCACACAGTGTCGGTGCCAAGATACATCTGAACACAGACACATGGTTTAGCAAACACAGGCAGGAAAGGTACATAACTTTTACTGCCCACTGGGTGAACCTTCTGATGTCCGTCAAGCATGTAACTCGTGGCTTCCTTATGGATTTGGTCTGACCGCCAAGGATTGCATGCAGGCCTGCCTCTTCTTCTCCTCCTCCTACTCCATCCTCCCTCTCCTCCTCGGCTGACTCCTCCTTTTCCACTGCTACCGCCTCTTCCGCTGCTCCCCCAAGCTCCCCAGAACCTATTCAACGTCCCAGGTGAGATGTTGCCATGCTGTGCTGCGGCTGTTGTGCCTGGAAGCCAAAGGCCACACCGGTCCTGCACTGCTTTAAGCTCTGTGGTCACAGGCCAATAAGTGGCTAACCCCGCTCAATTTGACAGTTGGTAAAGTGGTGTGCAACAACGGTGCCAATCTCCTGAGTGCGCTGAAACAGGGCAAAATGACACACGTGCCGTGCATGGCACACGTCCTGAACTTAGTCGTACAGCAATTCGTTGCCAAAGATCCCGGGGTCCAGGACGTCTTGCGGCAGTCCAAGGAAATCTTTGGCCATTTTAGAAGATCTTACACAACCATGGCTCGCTTTGCTGAAGTTCAGCGGCGACACCACTTGCCAATCAGACGTCTGATTTGTGACAGCCCGAAGCGCCGGAACTCCACCTTGTATATGCTTGATAGGCTGCTCCAGCAGCAACGTGCCGTTAACGACTACCTGTACCAGTGGCTGTTCATGCGCGACACATGCAGAATTCTGCGGCCATTTGATGAGATCACCAAACTGGTCAGTCGCAGTCAGGGCGTCATCAGTGACATTGTACCTTACGCCTTCTTTCTGAAGCGTGCATTGCGTCGTCTCATTGATCAAGCCGTCGAGGAGCAGGAGCTGGAAGATGAAGAAGTTGCAATGCTGAATGAATTCCCAGGGGAGGCTATTCCATCTGAGACAAGTCAGCAGGAGTCTGAAGAAGATTCAGAGGAGGATGGTGGCTGGGGGAGGAGAAGGAGGAGCAAGAAGAGCAGGCTTTGAGGGCGACTTTAACTTTTCAGGGATCCCTGGTGTTGTCCGTGGCTTTGGGGGAGGAGACCGAGGGCGACATTCTCCTGGGCGATGAGCAGGAGCCAGGGCGCTCCACCGCTTCCAATTTAGTGCAAATGGGGGCCTTCATGCTCCAGTGTTTGAAGAGGGACCCCCGTATAAAAAGCATAAAGGGCAAGGACCTGTACTGGGTGGTAACGTACTTAGACGCCCGATACAAACACAAAATGGCAGACATGTTACCAGCATCACAGAGGGCTGGCCGAATGCAGGCTTTCCAGGACTTGCTGCGAGAGATACTGCATTCTGCTGTTGCGGGCTCTGGCAGAGGAATTTCCACCCACAGCGAAACAAGTGTGAGTACCAATCCTACCAAGCCTGCAAGATAAGGGTGGTTTAAAGATGTGTTGGTCACTTCGGATATGAGATCATTCTTGCAGCCAACCTATGGACAGCCGCCCTCCGGATCTAGCCTCAGGGAACGCATAGACCGACAGGTGTCCGACTACATCAGGTTAACGACCGTTGTGGGCGCTTTGAGAAGCGAGGAACCCCTGGACTACTGGGTGTGCAGGCTTGACCTGTGGCCAGAGCTGGCACAATTTGCCATGGAACTCTTGGCTTGCCCCTCATTGAGTGTCCTGTCCGAAAGGACGTTCAGCGCAGCAGGGGGGATCGTGACTGATAAGCGCACTCGCCTAGCTCAAATTTTTTTAAATTAATTAGGCATGGATCTCAGAGGAATTCAACACCTGTGACGACCACGTGTATTTGAATTTCCTCATGCCAGCCCACACATATCCACCACCACCCAGAACAAAGAATGGTCCTTGTCTTATGTATATTACAGTAGTGTAGCGTGGGGAGGCCAAGGGGGGCGGTTGCCCCGTTCGCCAAACTGAAATGAGAGCACCAGGCATCCGTGCATTCATCAGGGCAAGCGCTCGCGAACCATCAGGCGGTGTTTTAGGCTGTGCTGCTGACTCCATCTCAAGGCCTAAACCAGCCTGCTCAGAGCAAAAGCAGCCAACAGCAGGCAAAGTTGGTCCAGTACTGCATATGCAGGGGTGCACCTAGTAGGCTGTAGGATGGAGGTGGAGCAGACAAGTAGCTGGTTACTGTGTGGCTAGCATCATTCCCAGGAGCACTGTTTATTGGCTGCCAATATCCCTGGTAAGCACTGAATGGTTGGCACTGTTCTTGAGCATGAAGTAGAACTTGCACTATAAGACTCGGCTGAGGGGGCGTGGCTTGGAGCGCACCAGAGCAGACGCATGTCTCTGTAGCTCCGCTTCTCTCAGTCTCAAAGCGGCTCAAAGGACTCCTTTTACAGAAGCTATTACTAGCCTAAATCCTTCTCTGACACCTAAAGGCTCGTTCCTGCCATGCTTAAGATGCCGAGGGGCAAAAGAAGACCTGGAACACCAGCTAAACTTACGAGTTTCTTCAGTCCAGCATCGCTCCAAAATGGCGCCGGCGCGCGGGAACCTGCATCCCCCACGAGTGAAGAAGCTGTCCCTGCTTTCGGATCTCCTCACAGCTCACCAGCGAACAGCTCACCGTCTTCTGCATCACACAGAACACAAGGCAAGTCGCAATCCTCCTCTCTATCCCCTGTTCATCCAGAGTTCATGGGTGCAGGGAAAGCTCATAACGCAGATCCCATAACGTTTGAAGCCATGAAAGAGCTACTGTCTGACTTGAAAACCTCATTTAATAATGATCTTAAGACAGCTCTCTCTTCACTAAAGGCAGATATCACTGCCATAGGGGATCGTACAGCTCATCTTGAAGAGAAAATGGAGGAGTTCACAAATGCACACAATTGCCTTGTGGACGCTCATAACTCTGCCGAAGATGACATAGCAGCTATTAAGCTAAAGCTGGCAGACATAGAAGATAGATCCAGAAGGAACAACATTCGCTTCAGGAATATACCAGAAACAGTACAGGATGACCAACTGCAGGACTATTTGATTGATATGTTCTCAGCTCTTCTACCTCATGCCTCCAACACTGATCTACTAATAGACAGAGTCCATAGACTTCCCAAACCTAAATCTATTCCAGCCTCTTTGCCCAGGGATACTATAGCAAGGATCCACTATTACCACATTAAAGACTCGATCCTGAAGGCTGCTGCCAAGAAGCCAGATCTCCCTGAAAGGTTTCAAGAAATATCTCTTTTCACTGATCTGTCACCTGCCACCCTTGCCAGACGCAGGGAATTTATTAAAATTACACAAATACTAAGAGAGCAAAAAATTCTCTACAAATGGGGCTTCCCAGTTAAACTTATAGTTTACTACAATGGCCGCACTATGGTGTTGATCTCTCCCAAAGAAGCAATGAACTTTCTATCAAAGAACTCTCTTGTCAAAGATCCAGAGGAACCAAGAAGCCCACCAAAGAAAAAACAGCACACACTTGCCCAGGAATGGACAGTAGTAGGCTCTCCTAAAGCTAATATTTCCCCCAGACGAATAACACCTTAAATTCTGGCTAGTATCTAGATAGCTGTTCTTTTATCAGTCTGACCCAAACAGTTTCAGACTGGTGTGATAATTATTAGAAGCAAAGTATTTCACTAACTTCTATCTCCACCCCCCACGTTATGATGGCGGCCTGGGGTCGCATTGGTTCACATAGAACCGGACTTTATCACCTCACCTTTATGTTTTTTATGTTTTTAGTTATATTTTACTTCAATGTTCTACTGAAAATTATTTGTTTGTGGTACATTAACAATTCATGGTACTCTGCACTAGTGCAGGTATACTCTATGTTATATCTCCTCTGCGCACTTCCTTCCTCTAAAGAATTATGGTTATACAAATTGCCTCCTTGAATGTCAAGGGCCTTAATAGCCCAGCAAAACGATCTTTTTTATGGAAGGAAGCTCACAGACTGAGATGTGATATACTTTGCGTTCAAGAAACGCATCTAAATGAAGCGGATAGCTCTAGAATATGTCATAAAGATTTTCCCACTATCCTATTTTCACATGCTATCAACAAAAAGAGAGGGGTTTTAATCGCTGTAAAGAAATCCATCGCCTTTCAGACTCTATCTTTGGATACAGACCCTATGGGCAGATTTATTATGGTTACATGTCTAATCAATAATTCTCCATATACGATTGTGTCATTATATGCCCCTAATTCTAGAACTTTAAGTTTTATTAGGTCTATCTTGGAGTCTCTCTCAACCAAAAAGAAAGGCTCCATCATCATCTGCGGAGATTTTAACCTGGTAATGGACCCTCGTATTGACAAATCTTCTCCCGTAAGTAGAAATGACAATTACAAACTTAAAGATTTGTGTCACAAAGAAGAGCTGTTTGATGCATGGAGGTCACTACATGCCTCTGAAACAGACTACTCCTTTTTCTCCAATCCGCACAACTCATACTCCCGGATAGACTTCTTTTTGGTTGACAAATGGTTACTCCAAAAAATAGTAGACTCCAAGATAGGCCTGATTACTTGGTCTGACCACGCCCCTATCACAATATCCATTCAAGAGGACTTCAACCTCAAACACTCCTCTCCTTGGAGGTTGAATAACCTCTTACTATCTAACAAACACTATAAAGAATTAATTTCGAAAGCACTAACAGAATATTTCCAACTCAATTACAACCCAGAAATAAACCCAACTACGTTATGGTGTGCTCATAAGGCGGTAATAAGAGGACTTTTTATTAAATATTCCTCAGAGGAAAAAAAGAAAAGAATGCTTAAGTTAGAAGAGTTACACAAAAAACTTAGAACCTTAGAAGAAGGAAACCAAAAATCCCCAACCCCCCTTATTTCTCAAAAAATTATCAGCACTAGACATGAAATATATCTCTTGATGCAAAATAATTTTGAGAGGCACCTCAGGCAATCCAAAGCACAATTTTACAGACAAGGAAATAGAGCGTCTAAAATGTTAGCCAATAAACTTAAAAACAAAGCAGCAAACACTCGAATTCCCTTCCTGTGGTCTCCTAATAAGAGCAAAATAATGAATCCCCTTAAAATTGCTGAGGAATTCGCCGAATATTATCACTCTCTTTACAACTTAAAAAATGATCCAAACTCCCACCAACCAACCACAGAAGACATTAACTCCTTTTTATCTAGTATTTCACTTCCCCTAGTATCCCCAGCTCAACTTTCCCTTTTAAATAAACCCATTTCTCTACAGGAAATACTAGACACAATTTCCACTCTTAAAATAAATAAATCTCCGGGTCCAGACGGATTTATAAATGAGTATTATAAATCCTTTTCCAATATATTAGCTCCTCATCTAATGTCCTGCTTTCATCATATGATGTTAGATAACGGCATTCCCACAGAGATGCTCCAAGCAATAATAATTACCTTACCCAAACCTGGAAAACCACCCAACACACCAGCTAATTTTAGACCTATCTCCCTTTTAAACTCTGACCTAAAATTGTTTTCCAAAATCCTAGCGAACCGTATAGCAGACATTTTACCGAGTCTGATAGACTCCGACCAAGTAGGCTTTGTCAAGCACCGACAAACATCGGACGGGACAAGGCGTTTTCTAGATCTAATTGAAATAGCCCATACCCGTCGAACGCCTTCCATGCTCCTTTCCTTGGATGCGGAGAAGGCGTTCGACAGGGTTCATTGGAAATTTCTTAGTTCTGTTCTGGAGAAATTCGGATTTAAGGGCCCCTTACTATCCGGTATTTTAAACCTTTATTCTTCCCCTCAAGCCTTTGTATACTCTTCTGGGTTCAAATCCAATTTTTTCCCCATTTCAAACGGTACCAGACAGGGCTGCCCCCTATCCCCTTTAATTTTCGCCCTGATAATGGAACCACTTGCTACCCATATTAGATCATCCCCTCATATTACTGGTATTTCAACCCAGGGGAAAGACCATCGTATAGGGCTATTTGCGGACGACGTTCTTTTGCTACTGTCCAACCCAACCATATCCCTTACACACACTTGTAACATACTATCCTCCTTTACAAAGGCTTCTTATTATAAGATTAACACTACGAAATCTCAAATTCTAAACTTGGGAATCTCAGGGGAAACTGTTAAATCCCTAAAACTTGCTTTCCAATTTAACTGGGTCAAGAAATCTATCCCTTACCTAGGAATTAACTTAACAGCTGTTCCAAGTGAATCATTTGCCCTTAACTATACCCCTCTATTTCAAGACATCAAATCTAAATTGGCCAACATCAAGACACAAGGCATTTCCTGGTTAGGCAAAATTGCTGTTATCAAAATGAGCATTCTACCTAAAATTTTATATTACTTCAGGAACTTACCTATACCAATTCCCATCAAATACCTCAAGGACCTTCAGAAATCCCTTTTAAATTTTATATGGGGGGGCAAATTTCACAGAATAAAAGCAGATATACTATACCTTCCCAGAAAAGAAGGAGGTTTGAACTGCCCCTCTATCATACAATATTACAGAGCTACGATTCTAGATCAACTTAAACACTTATGGCACAATGACCAACAGAAAGAATGGTCTCGCATCGAAAAACTTTCCCTGGGGAAACATTCTCTAAAGGACATTCTCACTGCTATGTCTCTTTTCAAATTCACCCCCAAAAGCACTTTGGCCACAGTCAAAGCTATCTTCAATACTTGGGATATTGTTACTAATAAACGACACCTCTTTGCGTTACCCCTTCCAAACTACAACATATCAGTTTTAGAATCTTATATTCCAGATTTGGATTTCTCACTGTGGAAAGCGAATGGGTTACATTATATTAATGATCTCCTAACAAACAACATTCTTAAACCCTTTTCGGAACTATCACAAGGTTATAATCTCCCTGTGAAGGATTTCTATAAATATCTCCAAATCAGACATGCTATTACCAACACCATGCTTACACAATCTCCTAGACCGAATAACAATAACCCATCCTCGATCCATTTCACAAAATGGCTTTTGAATCATAACATTAATAGCAAAGGAATTTCCAAGGCGTACAAAGTTCTCAGTATTCCCTTAGAAGATCCCCTACAAACGATTAAGTCCAAATGGTCTCAAGACCTCTCCAGTGACTTTTCTTCTGAACAGTGGTCATCTGCATTTGATGCAATATTTAACATATCTAGATGTATTTCTCACCTAGAGACATCTAGGAAAATTCTATATAGATGGTATTATCACCCAATGAAACTAAATAGAATTTTTCCAGATACAGCCTCGGAATGTTGGAAATGTGGATCCCCACAAGGATCCTTCTTGCATTGCTGGTGGGATTGCCCCCCGGTCAAATCCCTCTGGATGAGATCATTCAGTATCTTTACTAAAATCTGTCATCTCCCAATTGTACCCTCACCACAATTGGCACTTCTCTTTATTGGCATTGAGACAATTCCTTTTGACTTCAGAACCATTTTTGGCCATATATGTATTGCAACACGGCACCTTATCGCCACTCACTGGAAATCTAACCAGATTCCCAATAACCCTGACGTTGTTAAATTGGTCGAAGACAATTGCTGGTATGAAGGTGTAGCTGCTTCTGCTTTCTTTAAAAAAGGAAAATTTTACAGTCAATGGGGTGTATGGTTGAAAAGTAGTCTCCACACTAATTCCTCCACAGCAGATTCACTAGCCATTTAATTAGACGGTAGCTGGTCCAAATACTGTATTACTATCCATTTATTTTCTGTTCTTTATGTCCATAATGAGATATATTGTATACCTATGAACATCCTTATTAATGTACCACTTTATGTAAGGCTACTTTCACACTAGCGTTCGGGCGGATCCGTTCAGAACGGATCCGCCCATAATAATGCAGACGGAGGCTCCGTTCAGTACGGATCCGTCTGCATTATTTTAGCAAAAAAAAGCTAGTGTGGAAATAGCCTGGGACGGATCCGTCCAGACTTTCAATGTAAAGTCAATGGGGGACGGATCCGCTTGAAGATTGAGCCACATTGTGGCATCTTCAAACGGATCCGTCCCCATTGACTTACATTGTAAGTCTGGACGGATCCGCACGCCTCCGCACGGCCAGGCGGACACCCGAACGCTGCAAGCAGCGTTCAGCTGTCCGCCTGTCCGTGCGGAGGCGAGCGGAGCGGAGGCTGAACGCCACCAGACTGATGCAGTCTGAGCGGATCCGCCTCCATTCAGACTGCATCAGGGGTGGACGGCTGCGTTCGGGTCCGCTCGTGAGCTCCTTCAAACGGAGCTCACGAACGGAATACCGAACGCTAGTGTGAAAGCAGCCTTACTTTACGTTATCTTTTGTTATTTAACGTTAATGTACCTTACCTAAACTTGTCCTTATGTTACCACAAATTACTGATTGTCTATGAGAAACGTACCTTTTACAATAGGCATCTTCAGTAAATCTGGTTCGTTTATTATGCATCATTTTATTATCCTATGCCCCTCCCTCTCCCACCCCCTCTCTTTCCAACCAGTATTCTTACCTCATTCATTCTTCCCTTCCCGTCCCTTTCCCTTCCTCTTCATCCCACCCCTCCTCCACCCCTCTCCCCCATACTCCCACATGACTCCATTTGTAATCATCGCTTGATTTGTACCAATGTCATTATTACTTAATTACTTGATAAAATTCAATAAAAACTTCATGTTTCAAAAAAAAAAAAAAAAGACTCGGCTGACTATTATATTGCTGCCACTATGTCTGGGGGGGCTCTGTGTGGTGAATGCAATTCTTGGGGGTCCTGTATGACACTATTCCTATGAGCACTAATTTTGTGGCACAAGTCGATCTGTCACAGGGTTTGGGGTTCCTATTCTCATGATTGGTTGATATCCCAGTGGTAGGACCACCACCAATTTAATAGTTATAGCTTCACATAACTAGAATACCCCAGTAGTGTCTATTTAGGCATGGAGCCTAAACAGGTATGGCTTAATAAGAAAGATTATTACTGTGGGGGCTTAAGTGCAATCTGCACAGTAATTACCCCAAGTAAAATTCCAGTGGTCCTTCTCTGCAGACTCCATTTAGGCGCCCCTACAGTAACTATCCTCCTTCTTAAGCCATCCTTATTTAGGCTCCATGCACACAACCAGCCCCACTGGTAATTTAATTTCTACTACTCTCAGTGATCCAACACCATACGTGGCTGGAGCATATGGGGTGGGGGTCAATATAAGGGAGAGTGTCTGCAGGTTAGGGGGCGCAATACTTGGCTTGCCCTGGGCACCAGCAATGCATGCTACGCCACTGTGTATATACAGCGGCATAAAATGCCTTTTCTGTCAGGTGAATGCATCATTTTTGGGGCCTGTATTCCAGTGGCCTACAGTAAAAATTTGTATCCGGTGACCGCCTAATGTACCTCCAGCCACATCATCACAAGTTCTTTTCTGTCCGGTGAATGCCTAATTTTTGGGGCCTGTACTCCCGTGGCCTAAAATAAACATTTTCTAGGCTCCAGCAGGGCACATTTTTGAGAGTTTCCCTTTAAGACGCATAAAAATGGCCCCTGATTAAAATACATATATTTTTGTGGGAATTTCTGCCAATGATCCTCCTCTGATATGTCACTGTCCATGTTGTGAGTCTATTTGTGCACTTATAGTCAGTATTTGGTGGCTGCAAATATGACCTGAAGGTTTTTCAGGTTTGCCTGCCTTTCAAGTCAATGGGGTCCACGGCGAACATGCGGTTTGCGAACATTTGATCGCGAATGCGTGTTCGAGTTCACGAACCGTCCCGGCCGATATTCGTCCATCACTATTTGGGACACAACTAATGTTTATATACTGACTGAATAATACCACCATACAGTCACTTAGTAATACCACCATACAGTGACTGAACAATACCATCATACACTGACTAAATAACACCAGAAATGACACCTATGCTATCAATTTTCATTGTTCTGCTCCATTATATGAGCAGAACAACAAAGATAACAGACCATAACTAAACCAAACTGAGCCGAACAGGCGACATTGACTATAAGGCCTCTTTCACACGGGCGTCATGAATTTGTGCCGGATAAGATGCGGGTGCGTCACGGGAAAATGTGTGATTTTTCTGCGCAAGTGCAAAACATTTTAATGCGTTTGGCACGTGTGTGAGAAAAATCAGCATGTTTGGTGTTGTATAGATTGTATTATTTTCCCTTATAACATGGTTATAAGGGAAAATAATAGCATTCTGAATACAGAATGCTTAGTAAAATAGGGCTGGAGGGGTTAAAAAAAATAAATAATAATTTAACTCACCTTAATCCACTTCTTCGCGCAGCCGGCATCTCTTCTGTCTTCTTCTTTGCTGTGCAGGAGGAAAAGGACCTGTGGTGACGTCACTGCGTTCATCACATGGTCCGTCACATGATCCATCACCATGGATATAATGTTATAAGGGAAAATAATAATGATGGGGTCCCCATCCCGATCATCTCTTAGCAACCATGCATTAAAATTGCACCGCATCCGCACTTGCTTGCGGATGCTTGCGATTTTCACGCAGCCCCATTCACTTCTATGGGGCCTGCTTTGTGTGAAAAACGCACAAAATAGTTCATGCTGCGATTTTCACGCAATGCACAAGTGATGCATGAAAATCACTGCTCATGTGCACAGCCCCATAGAAATGAATGGGTCCGGATTCAGTGTGGGTGAAATGCATTCACCTCACGCATTGCACCAGCGCGGAAATCTCGCCCGTGTGAAAGAGGCCTTAGGGTCAATGTCAGGAATTCAGTAATTCCGGTCAGGAATTCACTTTGAGGGGAAAAAAATCCTGCATGCAGGACCTATTTGCCCACGGGCTTTGACAAATCTGCGGCGGAGGTCCAAAATGGAGCCACCAGGAGGACATGAGGAAGGCATGAAGAGGACGCGAAGATGGAACTAAAAGTTCATGAAGAGGACTCAAGGAGGAAATGAAAACGACATGAGGAAGGCATGAGGAAGACATGAAGAAAAAATGCAAAGGGAATAAAATGGTCATGAACTGGTCAGTGGTCATCGTTCCTTACTACACTTCCTTTTGAGGAGTTGTGGCTCCAAACAGGTACAGTAGGTGTTTGCAAATATATACCGTAGTGGCCAGGGCAGATGGATTATCTAGAGAAGGTTGGTAAGTGGAGAGGGACCTGAGATTCTACAGTCCTGCAGTCCAATCTAGCAGAGCTCCAGGAAGAAATTGCAGTCTGGATTTTCCAGAGAGGTAAAAATCAGGAGAGAACCTTCTTGTCTTGACTGTCCTTGGTCACACTCTGGCCTCCTGCTGAAAGTCCTTGGTCAGACTCAGTTTGCTTGTTGATTTTCCTTAGTTGCACTTTACCATAGTGGATTTATACTCATGTACAGCAGTTTTTATCTAGTACAGCTCCTAAGTAGCTACAACAAAGATGATGAGGGGGGGGGGGGGGGGGCTCCTTCAAAAAGGCTTTTTCCAGACCACCTGGACTGATTTTCACGTTTTCTAATATTTATAGAAGAAATATCAGATGAATACACAGAAGTATTCCAGCTAGGATCATGGATCCATGTGTGAAGCAAAAAAACTGGAGATTTAGGTTCTGCAGGACCTGCACCTGAAGTGTTCTCATGTTTGGTCAGATATGGAGATGGCTCCATTATGGGTGATGCACAGATTTGAGTGGTTGTGTTAGCGCAGCGTCCCGTGCCAGTGTCCTGCTGTCGCTGGCCGGAATTGGCGCCGCACTTCTTACTTCCCACAGCGCCATGCTGGCTCTCCTGTCCTCTGGATGGCACCAGTGCTCCCTCCCTTCTTATGCAGCGTCCGCCGCTGTTACCTGTGCTGCCAGTACTACCTCCTTCTCTGTTACTGCCTTGTCCCTGCTCTAACCGGAGAGTGCGCTTCATGCACAGAGCTCTGTTACTGTGTATATGGTGTGCACGTGTGTGTCTCGCCTCCTTATGTGAGGCAGCGCACCCACACCCTAATCTTCCCCAGCCTATGGCCGGTCATCAGTATGTATTTGAAGGCGCCTCCTTCAACAGGACCTTGCCTGAGCAAGTAGGTTCCTAGCTTAGTCTCGTTCCTGTGTGAGTGAACGTGTTCTCTGTTTTTGCCATTACTGTGTACCAGACCTTGGATATTGTTTAACAGACTCTGCTTGACTGCCGCCTGCCCCTGACTTTGCATCCTGCCTATGGACCTTGCTATATTGCTGCCTGCCCTGACCTCAGACCACATTTACAGACTTTGTCATATTGCCACCTGCCTCCACCTAGGACTTAGTACTTAGTACTTTTCCTCCGCCTGATCAGCCACTGGGTTCCTAGCTTACTTTGGGTGTACCATATCCATCTGAAGGTCAGTCCAGTGGGTCCACACCTAGGTCCCGGTTTCCCCGTGTCCCAACTCCCTCAAAGGTAGCACCTGGTACACCCCTCAGGAAAGTCTATCCTCACCATCAGAGGTATTGTGAAGAACGAGGGGTGTACTTGACAGGTGAATATGGGTGACTGTGTGAGACGGGGAAACAGCTCTGCTTGTCTAAACACTGTTTGTGTAGATTAAATTAAATGTTCTGGACGGACATTCTGCTGTTTGGCCACAAGATGCCGCTGTTTCCTAAACACAGCTACAGACTGCACATATATCTCCATATTCATGAGAGAGGTGGGGTTTACACAGAGTCTGGAGAAAAGAGAAGGAGAGAGCAGCCATCTTAGAGGGAGGTGAAACTAAGGAACTGTGTGAGCAGAAAATCTGACGGCATCCAGGTGTGAGAGCATCCCTCAGTGACCAGAGCTGCTGCTAAGTGAAGCTGATCATGTACAAGACCCTGACCTGTCCAGAGGAAGGAGGATTGCTGCCAAGAACGCTGATGAGAGCAGAGGAACAAAGCAACATACACTGCGGTACCGCATGCTTGTTGGAGAGACATTTGTTCTGTTCAGCGTCACCAACAGATGCAAAGTAGACCCAGGTCGGTAAGATCATGCACTCATCTCATTACAGTGTTGGCACCTAGAGACTGAGACCAGGCCTGTAGTTAGTTAGTCAGGGTTTCTGTTTGTGTCAGGCCACAAGTGTTACTACTGTTCATTTCAAGGACTCCATAACTTAAAGTGACATTTCACATTGGAGAGCTGATAAAATTCTCACAAACTCAAGCCAGGCTGGCATTTTTTTGCTCAGGGGGAATACTCGGGAACGTGCTACAGGACCAGTTATGGGAGGGGGACAGGAGCGTAGCTATAGGGGGTGCAGAGGTAGCAGGAGCCTGAGGGGGCCCAAAAGACCCTTGTGCCACATAAGAAGACACCAGTATTATAGAAAGTGCATGCTGTTCAAGTTACACCTCTGGCTGGAGGGAAAGGGGTAATATCAAGAATTTGTACAGGGGGTGGCCGTTTCAATGTTTGCTTTAGGCAGCACGAAGGCAATATGCTTCCCTGCCCCTGGCCATAAAGCACTGAAGGAAGGGGGGCCCAAGCTAAACTCTTGCACCAGGGCCCATGATCCTTTAGCTATGCCCCTGGAGGGAGAATACTGTATAACTTGGTTAGATTGTAAGCTATTGTGCTGCACCGCAGGATAGCCCATAACACACACCCATACAGTGGTTCTTGTTTTTAGGGTAATAACAGGTAAGGTGTGGCAGTTTAGTTGTGCCCGCCAATAGGTAAATTACATCACTTTGCTTCTTTGGCCTGGGTGTATGTAATTATATTGTATATTCCCAGCATTTGTGGTTGTGTTTATTGCCACATTTAAGTAAAATTCTGTTTTGGCAAAAGCTGCTGTTGGGGTTGCTTTCTTCGTTCGTGACTTCACTGTATCCTGGGGAGCCCACCCCAGTACACGGCTTACAACTGCTTTTTCTTTGTATCAATATTAATACATCTCCTTTGTCTTATTTTTTAGCAGTTTGCTCAGTATAAAGAGGAAGCAGTGAAGAGAATTCTTCATATGAGGAAATCTATAACGATAGCATCCAGTTCTCGCCTGTCTCCTGGTCCTGCTGACACTTCTGCTTTCTATACATTGTGTAATTCATGTTTGTGATTTTCATCTGCACAACTTCTCCCAAACAGTGATTTCTGCCCAACGTCCAGATTGCAAGGTAAGTGTCAGTCTCCAAGTCCAACTTATTCTGGGGAGAGGTTTGCCATATTCAGGCCCCAACTCACATCATTGCAGCTCCTCGTGACAAATTGATTATGTATAGAATGAAATAGACCTGGAGATATGTGCATAAAATGTGAGCTAATGTTGGGAAAATGTGCAGGAAATTAGCTAGATTGTTCTGTAATAATGTGGTATAACGGAAAATAATGAGAGATGATGTGGAGATGACGAAAAGATGAATGGGTTATGATGGAGAGAGATAAATGATGAAACTGAGCATGTGCGGCCATCTCAGTAAACTGGACAAAGAAACAAACAGCAGGTGGCGCTATACAGATACATTTTATTAAATAACTCAGTAGCTTTATTAATTTTTTTATTGCATACAATTACAAAAATATTCATATCGAGGTGCTGGTTTTAAAACTGTAGAATATTTTTCATGGAACAACTCGTTTAAAAATAATGGGGATATGACAGTGAGTTGTTTAGGAGATTATTTAGGATAATGAGGATATGTTGTGGAATTAACAGGGAGATTATTAGTTGTTGAGGAGATAACAGCAGAAGAAGTGATGCAAAAAATAACAGGGGAAGGGGGATGATCTAAGGATGATGGGGAAGTGATTTGGTGCATTGAGCCCCTGTACTGGGGCAAGGCAGAAAAGACGGTTCTTCTGCTCATGCTGGGAGATATATCGTTTATAGTGGGGAATTTTCCTGGAATTCATAGGTTTATAGGAACCGCTGCATAAATCTTTCATGTGTGGTTGCAGTGTGACTTCCTCGCTTGGCACTTATGGTTCCTGTATAGTCCTGAATTACATATGCAATAAACCAATTATTTTTACATAAAGGAGCAAGAACCCTTAGAGATATCACAGATAGAAATCTCTCAATCTCATTAGCTGGGTCCCGAGGTTAACACAGCAGCGGGTACATCCGTTTTTTAGCCTTGTTGCTGTGGCTAGCCTAGTGCTCTGATGAGACAGCTCCATAGGAGGTCATTGTGAAGAATTGTCCCTCAGATCCTGCTGGTATCAGCTTCTCCATGTATCACTCAGTCTCTTTAGAGAGAGTGGGGTTTTCAGGATACCAGGGGACCCAAAAATCTGTAGCACAAGAATGAAATGTCGCCTCATTATGTAAAAAGCATGACCACTGGATAATGCATCTGTAGTGGATAATGTATTAGTCATAGATATGAGATGTAGTCATCCGACAATCTTGACGGTAGTACTGGTTACCTTCCGCTCCACCCCTATAATACTTACCTGAACCCTCTGGATGCCTTTCCCACTAAAACTCCATAAATAACTAAGACCCCAATAAATCACGGACACTAGGGTTTGATTTAATCTGCCACAGCAGCCGCTTTATTACCATGACATATAAACCTTTTAATTAGCATAACATAACAAAAACCTATATGCAACGGCATATGCACAATACCAATTTTTCATATGTATGGATGGAGTAGAGTTAACACTCCTGTTTTCTGAGATTTCTGAGTTGTGTTATCTAATCTAAGCAAACACCTTCAATTGCTTTTCAATGGCTTTTGTCTCAAGATAACGTGATGAGTTAAGAAATTTGAGTTAAGATCTGGAGTGCTAACCCTGCTACATCTGTATAACATATAATTAATTTTGGGGGATGTCCTTGAAGCCCCAAATAAGGAGTTACCCCGTCTGGGATGAGCCATCTTGCCTCCAGTCGATAGGCGCCAGCTCAGAGGCACCACTGATGGCCCCCACACTCTGCAACCAACCGCCAACCATGGGAGTCCAGCCCCAACCATGGAGCCCTCCCATCATCCCCACATGAGAATTTTTTCAACTTCAAGGACCTCCCACCGCCACCAACGCGCAGGCTTGACCCCTTAAGTCTAAGCGTGCCTCCACACTCCCAAGGTCGTCTCAATGTCCTCCTGCAGGGCCAGACACCACATATCTACACCCCTCGTTCTTCACAATACCTCTGATGGTGAGGATAGACTTTCCTGAGGGGTGTACCAGGTGCTACCTTTGAGGGAGTTGGGACACGGGGAAACCGGGACCTAGGTGTGGACCCACTGGACTGACCTTCAGATGGATATGGTACACCCAAAGTAAGCTAGGAACCCAGTGGCTGATCAGGCGGAGGAAAAGTACTAAGTACTAAGTCCTAGGTGGAGGCAGGTGGTAATATGACAAAGTCTGTAAATGTGGTCTGAGGTCAGGGCTCTAACCTCCACTAGACTTTCTCTCTATTCAGACATAGACTCACTGGTCTGTGCTGTGCTGCTGAAATGCAGTTCTTGTTCTATGTGCTCCCTTGTCTTGGCCAGAGCCAAGAGGCTAATCAGTCAGCTACATGGTGGAATAGACTTGTCCTGCTCCTCTCTACCTCTACCAACTTCCTCTCTCTTCCTACTGAATTCTCTCAACTAACTTTATTAGCAAACCCCAGACTATATATATATATATATATATATATATATATATATAAGTAGTGCCAGCACCACCTAGGGGCGAATAGATGTAATGACCTATAACAGCCTGTTAATGGGAATTACAGGGAAATACAGAAATACATTAGCTACAAAAAGTTTGAAGTGCCCACGACCATCACTGAGTGGGACACTGCAGAAATGTGCATGAATACATTTACTAAATTTCTCCTTACCAAAGGAACTTATACTCACCTAACCGATCCCCAGATGCTGCAGTTCTGATGGAGTCAGCAATTATGCTTTGGGCAGGGTTAGAGGCGCAGCCTAGTATGAAAAAACTGCCGTGATGCGTGCCGCTGCTGCCGCACATACTGTCCCTCTTTGCGATTTTCAAAAGTTGGAAGGTATGCCTGTAACTCCCCCCGCCAGCAATGGTGACGCCCCCGCCATCCCCCCACCTGCTAATAAGCCCGCTAATACTCCCAATAAGTGCCCAAAACCCCTACCTAAATCCATCATCCCCAAACTCGCCTGGGCGCATGGGAAGGAGCCTGCCCCGCTGCCTAAAAGCATGAAGGGTCCCTAGAGGGGCTCCTAATGCGGCGCTGAGCTCGTGGGGGGAAGTTGCACCGTGCTAAGGAGCGCCAGCAGGCAAGCCCGCCGCGGCCGGCGTGACAGTGGCTGAGACGATACAGATGCCTCAGCCACCCCCTCAACAACTCCTGTATCTGCTCCTGCACCCACCCAGTGCCCCAGACCACCTCAGCTGCCCTCAATTCTCCAATTACTGCTTCTATCTCAAAGGGTAAGTGCTCCCAGCAGGATTAACCTAAAATGGCCACTTCTTCTTTCCCTGCCTACTCAACCCCACGATTACCCCCCAACCCCCCCGGGGTCTCCCTGAACCAACACCCCATCTCGTTGGCCTCCCCTAAAGGCTCTGCCCCGTAGTCCGGCCTGTTCTTTTTGTGCGGTACCATCAATGACGTATATGACCCTAAACCTTATCAGATCTGAACCTCTGCTATACAGGTCCTTCTAAAAAAAATAGCATATTGTGATAAAGTTCATTATTTTCTGTAATGTACTGATAAACATTAGACTTTCATATATTTTAGATTCATTACACACAAGTGAAGTAGTTCAAGCCTTTTATTGTTTTAATATTGATGATTTTGGCATACAGCTCATGAAAACCCAAAATTCCTATCTAAAAAAATTAGCATATCATGAAAAGGTTCTCTAAACGAGCTATTAACCTAATCATCTGAATCAACTAATTAACTCTAAACACCTGCAAAAGATTCCTGAGGCTTTTAAAAACTCCCAGCCTGGTTCATTACTCAAAAGCGCAATCATGGGTAAGACTGCCGACCTGACTGCTGTCCAGAAGGCCATCATTGACACCCTCAAGCAAGAGGGTAAGACACAGAAAGAAATTTCTGAACGAATAGGCTGTTCCCAGAGTGCTGTATCAAGGCACCTCAGTGGGAAGTCTGTGGGAAGGAAAGTGTGGCAGAAAACGCTGCACAACGAGAAGAGGTGACCGGACCCTGAGGAAGATTGTGGAGAAGGACCGATTCCAGACCTTGGGGGACCTGCGGAAGCAGTGGACTGAGTCTGGAGTAGAAACATCCAGAGCCACCGTGTACAGGCGTGTGCAGGAAATGGGCTACAGGTGCCGCATTCCCCAGGTGAAGCCACTTTTGAACCAGAAACAGCGGCAGAAGCGCCTGACCTGGGCTACAGAGAAGCAGCACTGGACTGTTGCTCAGTGGTCCAAAGTACTTTTTTCGGATGAAAGCAAATTTTGCATGTCATTCGGAAATCAAGGTGCCAGAGTCTGGAGGAAGACTGGGGAGAGGGAAATGCCAAAATGCCTGAAGTCCAGTGTCAAGTACCCACAGTCAGTGATGGTCTGGGGTGCCATGTCAGCTGCTGGTGTTGGTCCACTGTGTTTTATCAAGGGCAGGGTCAATGCAGCTAGCTATCAGGAGATTTTGGAGCACTTCATGCTTCCATCTGCTGAAAAGCTTTATGGAGATGAAGATTTCATTTTTCAGCACCACCTGGCACCTGCTCACAGTGCCAAAACCACTGGTAAATGGTTTATTGACCATGGTATTACTGTGCTCAATTGGCCTGCCAACTCTCCTGACCTGAACCCCATAGAGAATCTGTGGGATATTGGGAAGAGAAAGTTGAGAGACGCAAGACCCAACACTCTGGATGAGCTTAAGGCCGCTATCGAAGCATCCTGGGCCTCCATAACATCTCAGCAGTGCCACAGGCTGATTGCCTCCATGCCACGCCGCATTGAAGCAGTCATTTCTGCAAAAGGATTCCCGACCAAGTATTAAGGGCAGAACTGAACATAATTATTTGAAGGTTGACTTTTTTTGTATTAAAAACACTGTTCTTTTATTGGTCGGATGAAATATGCTAATTTTTTTAGATAGGAATTTTGGGTTTTCATGAGCTGTATGCCAAAATCATCAATATTAAAACAATAAAAGGCTTGAACTACTTCAGTTGTGTGTAATGAATCTAAAATATATGAAAGTCTAATGTTTATCAGTACATTACAGAAAATAATGAACTTTATCACAATATGCTAATTTTTTTTAGAAGGACCTGTAAATGATAATGAAATGACATCCTAATCTCTGCCATTTCTTTTCCCAGGAGGTAAAATGGATTCAGGAGGAGCACTGACCTTCTTCTCTATTGTCCTCCTCTCTCTTCCCTTATGTCGGACGCAGAGTTGCCAAGCTCGCATGCCAGGAATACCTGGAATACCCGGAACTCCTGGTGCAGATGGAAAGGATGGAGCAGATGGGGAGAAGGGAGACCAGGGTAAGTCAATGCTGGATGATTCTGTAGGGTAGGAGATTATGGGACATCACCTCCTGTTAATAATCTAATGTCTCTTGTACATCAGGTCCTCCTGGAACCTTTCTTGGCTGGAATGAAGAAGAACATAGAGGAGACCCCGGTAGACTTGGAATGCCAGGAAAAGTAGGGCCAAAAGGGCCAATGGGTCCTCCAGGTCATCCAGGACATAAAGGTGAAAAAGGCTTAAAAGGACAATCAGGAGAATACAAAACCGAGCTGCACTCTGCTTTCTCTGTGAAGAAAACCACTATTGGAAACCCACGAAAGGATCAACCTATTCGCTTTGATCGAGAGATCATCAATGTGAACAGACAGTACAACATCCATAATGGGACATTCACTTGTCAGATCCCTGGTCTCTACTACTTCACCTACCATGCCTCATCCAGGGGACACCTCTGCATCCACATTGTCAAAGGTAGAGTCAATGAAGCCAAAGAGAGGATTGTTCTGTTCTGTGACCAGGTCCTTAATGTCTTCCAGACAACAACCGGTGGTGTTGTGCTGAAAGTCAGCAAGGAAGAATCCGTCTGGCTGGAGACCACTGAAAAAAACTATCTGCTGGGCACAGAAGGAGCAGACAGTATATTCTCCGGCTTCCTGCTCTTCGCAGAATCTTAAGATTGACAAGAAAATTAGCTGTCTTTCAAGATGCCAGAGTGCCAAGCAATGTGAAGTGTCACATGAGCGCTCCCTTATGCCACCTGCTTGTACCAACTTCCATGCCTCTGCTCCAACACATTAGCATCTTGCTTGGGCTACATATAGGGTGCTGGAGAAAGACATGTATGCACTGCTCCGCCTCTCTCTATGTGACTCATCCACCCCTGGTATATTATGGGGAACATAATGTGTCTTCTTATATGGACAATGACACCACCTAACATGTCACAGCTTAACATGAAAATAAAGTGTGTTTGCAGTCTGAACGTTAATCAAAAGCTTTCTTTACCTAGAGACACAACACATCAATATCTACAACACCACCAAGCACATCCATGTCCTACAACAACTCTGCCGAGCACATCCATGTCCTACAACAATTCCACCAAGCACATCCATGTCCTACAACAATTCCACCAAGCACATCCATGTCCTACAACAACTCAGCCGAGCACATCCATGTCCTACAACAATTCCACCAAGCACATCCATGTCCTACAACAATTCCACCAAGCACATCCATGTCTTACAACAACTCCGCCGAGCACATCCATGTCCTACAACTAGTGTTGATTGAGCATGCTCGGCCGAGCACCAGTTCGGCTCGAGCATCTCGATGCTCAGCACATGGCATACTTGGCTGAATACCACATGTGCTCGAGTGCAATGCTCAAGTCTCCTCCCTGCACGTTTCTTGGCTGCTATGCAGCCAATAAACTAGCAGGTAAGTACTGACCTCACTGTAATGCTGTAGCCATGTTGGTTACTGGCATTACAGTGATTGGCTGGCCGGAACACGTCATCGGGTGCTATATAGTACCCGATGACGCGTGTTCCGCTCAGTCTTAGTCAGGGAGAGCTGTGCTTAAGAAGGGACAGACTGTGTAGGGAGTTATATACGAATATTTTTATTAGAAAAACTTTTCAGAGACCCAAAAGACCTTATAAGGACTATTGTTGTGTGTGGCAGCAGCTATATCTATTTTTAGCGCAACCTGCACTAAATTGCTAAAACTTTACAGACCCAAAAGTCCTTTTAAGGACTATTGTGTGTGGCAGCAATATCTATTTTTAGCGCATCCTGCGCTAAATAGCGTGCAATAGTTAGGCCACTGCAGACAGCGACATTAGCTGCGCCACATCTCCTGTGTAAAGTGTGCGCATCCAAAAAATATCTGTGACATGCAGTGTACTTTTTCCATAGACGGTGTCCGCTGCAGACAGTGACATTAGCTGCGCCATCTCCGGTGTAAAGTGTGCGCATCCAAAAAATATCTGTGACATCCAGTGTACTTTTTCCGTAGACGGTGTCCGCTGCAGACAGTGACATTAGCTGCGCTACATCTCCGGTGTAAAGTGTGCGCATCCAAAAAATATCTGTGACATCTAGTGTACTTTTTCCGTAGACGGTGTCCGCTGCGGACAGTGACATTAGCTGCGCCACATCTCCTGTGTAAAGTGTGCGCATCCAAAAAGTATCTGTGACTTCCAGTGTACTTTCTCCGTAGACGGTGTCCGCTGCAGACAGTGAAATTAGCTGTGTCACATCTCCTGTGTAAAGTGTGCGCATCCAAAAAATATCTGTGACTTCCAGTGTACTTTCTCCGTAGACGGTGTCCGCTGCAGACAGTGACATTAGCTGTGTCACATCTCCTGTGTAAAGTGTGCGCATCCAAAAAATATTTGTGACATCCAGTGTACTTTTTCCGTAGATGGTGTCTGCTGCGGACAGTGACATTAGCTGCGCCACATCTCCTGTGTAACGTGTGCACTGAAAAAATGTATCTGTGACATACAGTGTACTTTTTCAATAGACTGTGTCCGCTTCTGACAGTGACATTACCAGTGCCACATCTGCAGTGTAACGTGTGTGCTTAAAAAAATTATCTGTGACAAACAGTGTACTTTTTTGCGTAGACGCTGCGTACAGTGACATTACTGGTGGTACCGCTCCTTTATAACGTTTCCTATACCCAAATACCTGTGGCATTCCCTGTAATTTTTTACTAACCGCTGGTGACAGCATTGACATTATCTGCGGGATATCTCCTGTGTGACGTTTCCACATCCCAAATACCTTTTTAAATTTGTTTGTGCATACACTTCCAAATCCTACTCTACTGTACGTGTGACATACTTTCAAGTATATATAACATTTAATATGAAGAAGGCGAGCAGTAAGGGACGGAGAAGTGGCCGTGATGCTGATGGTGCACGCAGAGGCCGTGGTGAAACTGTGCCTGCTGCCAGAGCACAAGAAAAACAATAATCCACGATACCTAGCTTCATGTCCCAGTTTGCAGGGCGGCGCAAGACACCACTCTTGAAGTCAGACAAGAGCGACCAGGTGGTCGGTTGGATTGCAGCAGATAATGCTTCCAGTCGGTTAAGCACCACCCTGTCTTCTACCAAGTCCAGTCTCTGTAGCCAAGAGTCTGCTCAACACAATCCTCACCCTGATCCTCCTTCGTCCCACCATGGAGAGTCTGGGCAAACAAGTGATCCCACACTCAGGTATTCCGAGGAGCTCTTTTCAGTGCCATTCCTTGATTTGGCCCTATTCCTATCAGTTGAATCCCTGTTACGTCCCCTATCAGGGGCCAGTCTATGGAATAGATTTTAGGAACCGGGAGATGGAAAAAGATGCTTGGTTGGTCCTCCTACTTCCAAATTGGGGCACTGCGCGTGCGCCGTGCAATGTACTGTGCCACCCTATATGAGTGGTGTGTTAAGTAGTACTATTCTTCTCAGTTTAATCCCTGTTACATCCCCTATCAGGGGACGTGTATCGAATAGAAGACAACCGCAAAGAGTTGTCAATAGTTGACACACTTATGACATAAATTTTATACCTCTATGCGTCAATCTTGGTGTAGTGATGACTGTGCTCATGCGCACGTTTGGGAGATTGCAGGCGATGGCGGTTTTTCAAATCCTATGGTCGTGCTGAGGTGGTTCAGTGACAGTTAAGTGACCCAGAAAACAATGATTCTGCAGTGTGGGCCCATTGTTGGCCTAGTAGGCTTTAATGATCACCTTAGATGATCACAAAGAAAATGAATGTTTTTTCTATGCAAAATTATCCAGCCGATCGCTTTTGGTCTGTTCACAATGAAGCAACGACCTTATCATCTGGGGTGTGCCAACATTGCCATTGCCAACACACTCATAGAGGTGGTCGCTTCATTGTGATACGCAAGCCCCTTCACCACAACAAGGTAACGATCACAAAATGGAATTGACACATGTATGTACCTTTTTTTTTGTTTGTTTTTGCAGCCACAGTGCAGCACCAGAGGCCAGATGTACACATGCCTGAAAAATTAGGTATTGTTGCAGCTGCTACTGCCTGTAAAAATGTATGTTTTCCAGGCAGAAAGTGCATTAAAACATTGTGGCTTGAACCCTAGTTGGTGGCGGAGAAGTCACGCAATCATCCGGCATGCAGAGATAAAATACAGCAGCGTGGGGACCATTTTTAGCCCAAGGCAGCTCATCTCAGTCATCAGGCCTTTTTTAGTCAAATGTATCGCCCACTGTCAGTCCCTTCGGGATCCATGCCTCATTCATCTTAATAAAGGTGAGGTAATCAACACTTTTTTGACCGAGGCAACTTCTTTTGTCAGTGCCTCCTGCTGCACTGAAGGTCCTTTCTGACAGGACACTTGAAGCGGGGCAGGCCAGAAGTTCTATCGCAAATTGGGATAGCTCAGGCCACAGGTCAAGCCTGCACACCCAGTAGTCAAGGGGTTCATCGCTCCTCAGAGTGTCGATATCTGCAGTTAAGGCGAGGTAGTCTGCTTCCTGTCGACTGAGTCGTTCTCTGAGGGTGGACCCCGAAGGGCTGTGGCGATGCGTACGACTTAAAAAGCTCTGCATGTCCTCCATCAACAACACGTCTGTAAAGCGTCCTGTCCTTGCCGGCGTGGTCGTGGTAGGAGGAGAATTACTTTCACCTCTTCCCTTGTTAGATTCCCGTTGTGCTGTGACATCACCCTTATACGCTGTGTAAAGCATACTTTTTAACTTGTTTTGGAACTGCTGCATCCTTTCCGACTTCTGGTAATTCGGTAACATTTCCGCCACTTTCTGCTTATACCGGGGGTCTAGTAGCGTGGCCACCCAGTACAGGTCGTTCTCCTTCAGCCTTTTTATACGAGGGTCCCTCAACAGGCACGACAGCATGAAAGACCCCATTTGCACAAGGTTGGATGCCGAGCTACTCATGTTCCGTTCCTCGTCCTCACTGATCTCACTGAAGGTCTGTTCTCCCCCCCAGCTACTGTGACACCAGATATGAGTGGTGGCAGTGGGCACTGGCAGTAGTGGGCACAGTATACACTGTGGGCCTGACACACACGCTGGCAGGCAACTGCAATTAGATTACAGAGAAAAAAAAAAGCAGACTGATGTACTAGCCCTAAAAAGGGCTTTTTGGGGTGCTGTCAGGACGCTGTCCTTACAGCAGATCAGATGAGTCTTTGAGGACTGGAGTGGACACTGAATGCACTGGCCTAGCTATCGATTTCCCTATTAAATCAGCAGCAGCTGCACTGTCCCTGCTCTCACTAACACTGCAGCTTCCGAATGAATCTAAGATGGATGCTGTCCTTGCTTTTTGCTAGGAGGTGGGAGGGTCTGGGAGGGAGGGTATGATGCTGATTGGCTGGAATGTGTCTGCTGACTGTGAGGTACAGGGTAAACGTTTGCTCAATGATGCCAAATAGGGGGCGGACCGAACATGGCATATGTTCACCCGCCGCGGCGAAAAAGCGATGTTCGCCGGCAAATAGTTCGGGACATCTCTACAGACCAGTCGAGCACTGAGTGATCAGCTCGGCGCTCAAGGCAGACCTAGGAGCAGGGAGCCTCCCAGCTAGCAAAGCCGCCCTGGGAACGAGGTCAAAAACAGATCCTCGCTCCCGAAGCTAAGCAGCAGGTCTGCGGCTGATGGGAGACCGAGTGCGCCTTCGGCACCCCGTTACAGTCAGCTCACCTGCAGGCCCTCGCATATAATGTTTTACAGGGTCATCTCGCCAGCAGGCCCTTAACTACAATCTTTTAAAGGGTCAGCTCACCAGCAGGCCCTCACCTACAATCTATTACAGGGTCAGCTCACCTGCAGGCCCTCGCATATAATGTTTTACAGGGTCAGCTCAATTTAGGCAAAACCTGGGTCGGGCGGATCATTGCATGTGCTTGTGCTTGTTCAATGCATTTTTTTTCATCACTTTTGTGAGTATAATAAAACCTTTTAAAATAATTTATCCTTGGTGGATCTTCATTATGTGCACTATATTCTAACCTCCGCAGAAGGATCGCTCATGATGAGACTATCCTTGCTGGGACTCAGATGTTTGATTGCATAAGAGGAACCTGTTACAATCTGACCTAACCTAGAAGCCTCCACTTATTCTTGGCAGCGCGATCACCATTAAGGAATAAGTACATAGAAGTACAAAACATAAAATTAAAAACATAAAAAAAGTTTTAAAAATATAAAAGTACAAGAGTATTAACCTCTTAACGACCCCTGATGTAACAGTACCAGTAGCAGGGCGCGAGAGATGTAAGGAGCAGGATCATCAGCTGACAGCTGAGATTGGGATCCGAGATAACCTTTACTGGCTGCAGCTGTAGCTGGCCAGCTAAGACCTGTCCTAGGTTGCTAATATAGCTTATACAGGTGAAACTCAAAAAATTCGAATATTGTGCAAAGTTTATTTATTTCAGTAATGCAACTTAAAAGGTGAAACTAACATATGAGATAGACTAATTACATGCAAAGTGAGATATTTCAAGCCTTTATTTGTTATGATGTGGATGATTATGGTTTATAGCTTATGAAACCCCAAAGTCACAATTTTGAGGTCCCCTTTGCTCAGGGGGTATGGATTAATTAGCTGACTAGAGTGTGACACTTTGAGCCTAGAATATTGAACCTTTTCACAAAACTCAAATTTTAAGCTGCATTAATGCAATTCCTTTTAATTTGCATTACTAAAATAAATGGACTTTTGCACGATATTCAAAATTTTCAAGTTTCACCTGTATGTGTATATAGCTAGACCTGCCAATAACCTTAATACAGTTCCTATGTTTGTGTGTTAAAGACAAAAGCAGAGTTATTTACAGTGACTTCATGTTTTTTATGTCATATAACTGTTATATATATTGTGTTCACAGAAGCAGAAAAGATAATATGCCTTTAAGATTCATTATATGAATGTGAGGTAAGCTCAATGACACAGCAGAAACAACAGAAAGCATAAAGTTAAACTGTTGTTGCTGGGCAAGAGTCTAGACCAAACACAGCCAGCCTCACACAGCTCAGGAGTTTTGACCAATTATAGCCAGCCTCACACACACCTTGTGTGGGAAATTCCCCTAGCAGGAGCTGCTGGAATCATTATTCACCAAAGAGAGGAGCTGAACAGACACACACTCCAGCTGTGTTTTATAGAAGCAAGAGGCCAAAATAGGCATTTAAAACAGTTATATAATGTTCCTACTGTTAATATAGTGATTACAACTGTATACTGAACCAGTTATATGTGTGTTTACTTACAGTTCCACCAATTGCAAACTACAAAGTTCACAATCCAAATTCAAATTCCATATTGCAATCCAAATGGCACACAACCATACCAGATCATACTCAACCAATCTGCAAATAGTTACTGCTAACTACATACTGTAAACTGCGACCAAATTCAGTAAGTAGAACTATTAGTTAGACCTCAGATATACCTCTTAGAGAGATCATAAAGTGCTTAAATAATTTAAAGTGAGAATACAGATACTCAAGAGAGAAATATATCCACCATTTTATGTTGAATGACAAGATTGAACAGTTGAACCACCATCTTATTCATACTGCTATTTTATGATACTTTATTCAACACGTGTTTTGTACATGGACTATCTGCTGCAGAGGCAGCAGCGTTATATATGAAAAAAAGTTGAAGTTAATAAAGAAGTTATTTAAAGCATTTGGAGTGCTCTTTAAACCTACTGCTTCCATAGAATGGCACTAGAGGAATTACAGAGTAATAGATAGAATGATTAGACTAAAAAGTCAGAGATATTAAAATTCCTCTAATGCCACAGCGCAAAAGGCACTTCATAGTGCTGCACCTGCCACAGTGGAACTATTACCCTCAGAGGGCGAAGTGATAGTGCTCCTCAACTTGCACAGAAAAGAGTGCATTAGAGCAGCGGAGCGCCAGCATATATCTCCGCGCAGCAACTGTTCCCTGAGTGAGCAAGCAAAGACCCCTTAGCTGAGCTACCATAGAGGCCATAGAATGTGTGCATTAGTCAAACTACAGTCGACTCTTAAAGTGGCAGAACGGCAAAGGCAATATAGTCAGAGAAAGAGCACCAATTCTCCTATGATCCCTAGAGAGAGAAAGAGATGCATGGTGGGAGGCCAAAGTCCAGAGCTAGAGTGCCGGCACCGCTATCCACGGAGAGACCACGTACTGGAGCCAGCTAGTTTCCCGCCACTAGGCCCAAAGACTACAGCAGCGTATCCAAGCTAGTGCATCGCAAGTCTGCACAGAGCATCGCAAGTCTGCACAGAGCATCGCAAGTTATCACAGAGCATTGCAAGTCATCGCAGAGCATCGCAAGTCAGCGCAAAGCATCGCAAGGCAGCGCAGAGCATCACAAGGCAGCGCAGAGCATCGCATCATCAAGAAAAGAAACGTCTCCTTTAAGACAGGCATTTGTTCCTGCTCTTCAGAAGAAGTTCAGAGCTTTCCTTATTACGTATCATTGTACATAGGTTTTGGTATATAGTGACATTTTCGTGTTCAGGAATAGAAGACAAAGGACAGTTTGTAATACACGGACTCTATTGCATTTAAAGTGAAAGTCATTTATTTCTGCATTTTGTCAGTATTGCATTTAAAGTGAAAGTCACTTATTTCTGCATTTGTCAGTATTGCATTTAAAGTGAAAGGCATCTTATTATTTGTATTGATTGTGACAGCATTGAAAGTAAAATGTCTGAGCCTAGTATTGCCATGCCACTGTTAGAGGATGCAAAGATAGATAGAGTAGAAGTTGAAGAGCAAGGGAACCTGTCCGAGGTAGAAGAGTCTGATGCAGCATTTGTGTCACCACCAGACATCTGAGAAGCTCTGACAGACGTTCTTCAGAACCTTCTCCTGGTCGGTAGAGGAGGCGCGTAAGGCCTTTTCTAATATCAAGGAGAGTTTTGCTTCCGCTCCCATCTTGGTAGAACCTGATATTTCTCTGTCCTTCATAGTTGAGGTGGACGCTTCTGAGGTGGGTGTGGGTGCGGTCTTGTCTCAGGGTCCCTCTCCTGCCAAATGGCGACCGTGTGCCTTTTTCTCAAAGAAACTCTCCTCCGCAGAGAGAAATTACGATGTGGGAGATAGGGAGTTGTTGGCCATCAAGTTAGCTTTTGAGGAATGGCGCCATTGGCTAGAGGGAGCCAGACACCCTATTACCGTGTTTACTGACCATAAGAATCTGGCCTACTTGGAGTCAGCCAAGCGTCTGAACCCGAGACAGGCCAGATGGTCTTTGTTTTTTTTCAAGGTTTAATTTTGTTGTCACGTTCCGCCCTGGGGTTAAGAATGTGAAGGCGGATGCCCTGTCACGTTGTTTTCCGGGAGGTGGGAATTTTGAAGACCCGGGTCCCATTTTGGCTGAAGGTGTGGTGGTCTCTGCTCTTTATCCTGAATTGGAGGCAGAGGTTCAGGTAGTCCAGTCAGAGGCTCCTGATCTTTGTCCTCCTGGGAGGTTGTTTGTGCCTCTCGCTTTAAGACACAAGATTTTTAAGGAGCACCACGATACTGTCATTGCTGGGCACCCGGGGGCAAGAGCCACTGTGGATCTCATCGCTCGGAGATTCTGTTGGCCGGCGCTTCGTAAGTCGGTTGAGGGTTTTGTGGCAGCCTGCGAGACCTGCGCTCGTGCCAAGGTCCCTCATTCACGGCCATCAGGTCCTCTCCTTCCGTTACCCATTCCTTCCCGTCCTTAGACACATCTGTCCATGGACTTCATTACGGACCTGCCTCGTTCCTCGGGGAAGACTGTGATTCTGGTGGTGGTGGACCGTTTTAGCAAAATGGTGCATTTCTTTCCTTTTCCTGGCTTGCCCAATGCTAAGACGCTGGCGCAGGCATTTATTGATCACATTGTCAAATTGCATGGTATTCCTTCAGACATAGTCTCTGATAGGGGCACGCAGTTTGTTTCCAGATTCTGGAAGGCTTTCTGTTCTCGCTTGGGGGTTCGGTTGTCATTCTCTTCTGCTTTCCACCCGCAGTCGAATGGCCAGAATGGCCAGACAGAGCGCGTCAATCAGAATCTGGAGACATATCTGCGCTGTTTTGTGGCGGAGAATCAGGAGGATTGGTGTTCTTTTTTGTCCCTTGCTGAGTTCGCTTTAAATAACCGTCGTCAGGAGTCCTCTGATAAGTCACCATTTTTTGGTGCATATGGGTTTCATCCGCAGTTTGGGACATTCTCTGGAGAGGGGTCTTCTGGTTTACCTGATGAGGACAGATTCTCCTCGTCTTTGTCATCTATTTGGCAAAAGATTCAGGATAATCTAAAGAGCATGAGTGAGAGATATAAGCGTGTGGCGGATAAGTGACGTGTGCCTGGTCCGGACCTGAATGTTGGTGATCTGGTGTGGTTGTCTACTAAGAATGTCAAATTGAAGGTTCCCTCCTGGAAGTTGGGTCCTAAGTTTATTGGGCCTTACAAAATCTTGTCCGTCATCAATCCTGTTGCCTACCGTCTTGATCTTCCTCAGACTTGGAAGATCCATAATGTTTTTCATAAGTCCTTATTAAAACCTTATGTCCAACCCATTGTACCCTCGTCTTTGCCTCCTCCTCCGATTGTGGTTGATGGTAATCTTGAATTTCAGGTCTCTGGATTCTCGTGTTGTCCGCGGTTCTCTCCAGTACCTCGTTCATTGGGAGGGTTATGGTCCTGAGGAGAGGATGTGGGTCCCAGTGACGGACATTAAGGCCACTTGTCTCATCAGGGCTTTCCATAGGTCCCATCCTGAGAAGGTGGGCTCTGAGTGTCTGGAGTCCACTCGTAGAAGGAGGGGTACTGTCACCACCAGACATCTGAGAAGCTCTGACAGACGTTCTTCAGAACCTCCTCCTTGAGGTTCCTTTTGTTTTGCTTTCGTTTTCTCATCTCGTTAGCCTCTCTCAGCTGTCATGTAGTTGCACTGATTGCATCCCTTTAAATCCCTTCCCATACTGCATCACTTTGTGGTTTATACTACTTCCTGGAGTGTGTGCATGCTGGATGCTACTACTGAGTCTTCTACAGATAAGTTTTGTTCATTCATTTGTGTTTTCCTGTTTGCTGGATCCCAGGTGACCCTGACTCCCTCCGTATCAAGTGTAGGGAGCCGGTGGTCGTGTCCCCTCACTATTATAGGGTGTTCAGGTGTTATACAGTCGAGGAACGAGGATATGCGATCATCTACCATTGAGATTTTTGCATAGGCTGAGCAGTTCGGGAGAGAGCCAAGTCTGTTGCAGGGCTCTCCCTTTGGTTTCTTAGTTTTGGATCCAGTCAGTCGGATCTTCATTTTGTGTCTTCTAGTTTTCTGTACACCTTCCGTGACAATTTGCCTCAAACAAATATAGCCCAAACAGATGAAGTAAGACGTTCATCACGTGCCAGAAAACCGACCTCAAAGATGCTGGAAAATTTGGAGCAAGAAGCAGCATTAAAAGAAAAAAATACTGATGCGAAGAAAGTGAACAGCGGCACTCACCCATATGCGATCAAAAGCGGCAGCTTTATTCAAAGTGAAGTAAGGCAGGGGGCGGACAATTCAAGAGCACGCATCAAACAGCGGCGGCCGTTTCGCGATACATGCGCTTCATCAGGCTGTACGTCAATGCGTGCTTGCACCAGCATTCCTTTTAAACTCTGGTGTGGGCTGTCATCATGGAAATGGACAAATCAGACCGCACCCGTGCCAAAGGAGGTGTGTTCAACATATAAAAACAATGAACAAGCAACTGATTAGGGACAAGTACAAATACAAAAAACACACATAAATAAACATGATACTAAGAATCTATTCACAGGAACGGGCAGAGGTCATTTCTGTCATTTAATCCCAGTTCTCCCAGGGCTTGTGTACGCATAATCCACCTAGCTTTCCTCTGCAGGAGGAGGCGATGTCTATCCCCTGCAGAGGGGCAGGTACGGTCTCTAAACCGGAGAATGAAATACAGCTAATGTCGCCACCATGAGCCTCTCTGACATGCTGAAAAAACCTCGGACACCCCTTCCCGATTTTGACCGAGTTCAAGTGTTATGGTGGCAAAATGAGCAACTACCACATCTAAAATTTCCTTTGGGTAGGTTACTTTTAAGCCAGTTTTTACTCCTACTGGGCTGAAACCTACTTCTGACAAGTCTATCTTTTACAGTGTGTGCCCTCCTGAAGGAGATAAGTGGTTTCTGCTTGGTGAGCTCATTCAGGGTCGCATCTCTCCTCAATACGTCCCAATTCTTAAAAATAACGGAGCAAATACGCTCTGCCATGGGACTGTATTTGAATGAGAATGCAAACCTGGTAGATTTAACGTCTGGGTGACCCTGTTTATTCCTGCCACTCCCACTCCTAAGTAAAGTCTGGGAGAAATCCTCCTCTACTCTCCTCATGTCTTCACTCAAAGGTCCCTCGGGGTACCCCCTCTCCATTAGGCGCTTTTTTAGATGTTGGGCCTGGCTTCGATAGCTGCTATTTTTACTATTAATACGCCTCAATCTAATGAATTGTCCGTGGGGTACGGCTCTTTTGACACTATGCGGGTGAAAGCTGTCGTGGTGGAGCAAGGAGCTGGTCGCCGTGGGCTTGCGGAAGCCCTCCGTGACCAACCTGTCACTATCCACCACGACAGCCACATCCAATCTAGAGCCTCCAAAGTTAAGGGTGAACGTCATACCCATGTCATTCTGATTAAGGAATTTCACGAACTCGCTACATTCACTCTCAGTACCCTCCCAGACTATGAACACATCGTCCACAAAACGTAAGTACGTTTTCAACTTGGATACATAAGGGTTCATAGTGGAATAAATGTATTTGTCCTCAAATCTGGCGAGGTACATATTGGCAAATGTACAGGAGACGGGGGTCCCCATGGCCGTACCCAGTCTTTGCTTGTACCAATCATCCCCAAACTGAAACACATTGTTGGTTAAAATGAACTCCAGTGCTTCACCAATGAAATTACAGTACATCTGACTCTTTCCCATATTGGCCACGATGTCAAGGACCGCCTCCACACCCGCATCGTGTGGGATGCGGGTGTAGAGGCTTTCCACATCGAGGGATACCAATTGGTAGCCATCCTGCCAATGTAACTCCTTAAGGGCTAACAGAAAATTATTGGTGTCCTTAAGATAGGCTGGAGAACTGGTAAGGATAGGTCTCAGGAGCCAGTCTACATACTTGGACAAGGGCTCTGTCACTGAGCCAATACCCGCAACGATAGGACGTCCCGGGGGATGGCTCAGCAACTTATGTACTTTTTAGAAATTTTAGATGTGGTAGTTGCTCATTTTGCCACCATAACTCCCTTAAAAAATGCATTGAATTTGCAGGGATCCAGCACAGGGTCAACACCTTTATCAACTGCAGGAGCACATATGTGGTGTATTTACTACTGTGCCCCTGCGGACGATTTTATATTGGTAAGACCATAAGGTGTCTCTTTGAAAGATTTAGGGAACACTTGAACTCGGTCAAAACAGGGAAGGGGTGTCCGAGGTTTATTCAGCATGTCAGAGAGGCTCATGGTGGCGACATTAGCTGTATTTCATTCTCCGGTTTAGAGACCGTACCTGCTCCTCTGCAGGGGGGGGGATAGACATCGCCTCCACCTGCAGAGGGAATCTAGGTGGATTATTGGATTATGCGTACACAAGCCCTGGGAGAACTGGGATTAAATGACAGAAATGACCTCAGCCCGTTCCTGTGAATAGATTCTTAGTATCATGTTTATTTATGTCTGTTTTTTGTATTTGTACTTGTCCCTAATCAGTTGCTTGTTCATTGTTTTTATATGTTGAACACACCTCCTTTGGCACGGGTGCGGTCTGATTTGTCCATTTCCATGATGACAGCCAGCACCAGAGTTTAAAAGGAATGCTGGTGCAAGCACGCATTGACGCACAGCCTGATGAAGCGCATGTAGCGCGAAACGGCCGCCGTTGTTTGATGCGTGCTCTTGAATTGTCCGCCCCCTGCCTTACTTCACTTTGAATAAAGCTGCCGCTTTTGATCGCATATGGGTGAGTGCCGCTGTTCACTTTCTTCGCATCAGTATGGGTTGTACTCTACTCACTGTTTCCAGCTGTGCACCGCCGAGTGTATGCACCCTCGCCAGCCTTGTGATCCACACTGACTGCTTCACGCAGACTCATTGCTCGAATGACTGTGCCGCCCCCTACCTCATTGTGTGGATTAAAAGAAAAAAAGTTTGTCCGGATGTAGTATAGGTGGAAATTATACATTAAAGACATTCGTAGAAATCTAAATCAGGAAAGTATAAAAAGGAACTTGAGTGATATGGTAGAGACGGTAGAAGAATCTGAATCAGAGCTTATGGCAGCATATGTCAACCTGTGGTCGCTTACAACACCTTCCCAGGATATTGTAAGGAACATGGACACATGTACTGCAGTCACTAAAGATTTAGTAAAGCTCATGAGAGAACTTTCATCTGCAGCTAATTATGATGAAGTTAAAGCAAGAAGTAGAATGAACAAGCTTTTTATGAGAGACTATGCTAGGTCCTTAGGTGGTACCACAATCTCAAATGTGACTTCCTTCCCTAGCAGAAGTGCCACCCACATATCAGAGTCCTCAAATACTTCAGCCAAAAGAAAGGAATTAGCTGAACAACTTGCTGTCAAGAGAACAGAAATTGAAATGGAAGCTGCCATCGAGGCGCAGCGCCAACTGATGGCTGAAAAGGATGCATAACGCTATCAGATGGAAGCTGAAAAGGAGGCACAGCGCCATCAAATGGAAGCTGAAATGGAAGCACAGCGCCAACAGATGAAAAGTCTGGAAAGGCAGAAAGAAGTTAAGATTATAGAAGCCAGACTCAGAGTATATGAAGAGAATAAGTCATTATACTTCCATCCCTGCTCAGAAAAACAAAAAGAGGCCTAGTCCAATGTTAGGAAAAAGGTGTGTGAATTTACCCTCTATCTCTACCGAACTAAGTGAGAAAATATAAACGGATGATTCTATTCCTAGATGCCACGGCAATGCTCAGGAGAATGTTACAACTATTGTCCCAGCAAGACCACAGAGAACAGTCCTAGCTAGACTTCCCGTTCTGGAACCTACTGTATTTTCGGGAGACGTACTAAGGTTCATAGAGTGAAAGGCAAGCTTTGAAATTATCATTGAGCATCATTGCTTCAGTCCAGTTGACAAGTTATTCTACCTTCAGAGATATGTTGGTGGGAAAGCTTTGGAAAATTTGAATGCAAGATATAGTCATCCTTTCTTAGTACAAAGAGCCTTTAGAGAGAAACTGAATAACTGGCCTAAAATAGGTCCTAAAGAACACTTCAAACTACAAAAGTATGGTGACTTCCTGCAAGCATGCAGCAATGCCATCCCACATGTACAAGGACTAGAAGTACTGAACGATTATCTATAAAACCAAAGAATGCTAACTAAGCTAACTGAAGAAGTGGCTTCTAAATGGAATCACTATGTGACTGAACAGTTAGATCTAGGTAAGGACTTCCCAAGTTTTAAAGAGTTCTCAGAGTTCATCAATAAGGAAGCACGGATAGTATGTAATCCAGTAACAGTATCTTACGTCTTAACATCCTTAGAAGAAAGGCCTGTGGGAGATACAGGACGCGCAAGAGCAACTAGCTTTGCAACCAAGACAGCAGCTAAAGGTCCAGATACCTACGAGAGCAAGTTCAAAGTCACTACTGGGATCAGTAGAGAGACAGAACCAATAAATCTTCAGACTACCTTCAAATGTATGTTCTGTGGAGAGAACCACTCCATACACAAGTGCCAACAATTGAAGGCGAAGTCCCTATATGAAAAGAAAAATATTGTATTTATAACCAACCAACTGTGTTTTGGATGTCTAAGAAAAGGCCATGTTACTAAGGAGTGTAAGAAAAAGGCTAGATGCAGCATTTGCAAAGGACGCCATCCTACACCACTACCTGAAGAACGTCCAAAGAAGGATAAATCCTCAATAACTAAAGATATTGAGAAAGAAAAGAAAGTATTGGTATTCTCTTGCAGAGTGAGGGAAGGAAAAAGCAACGGCACATTAATGGTTGTACCAGTTTGCATTTCAAATCCTAAAAGGAGGAACAAGAAGATATATGCTAATGCGCTACTGGTTGCCCAAACCTTCATTGATCAAGAAATCTGCAAGAAATTACAAGTGGCTACAGAACCAGTGAAGCTTAAACTCACCACAATGATGGGGAGAGACACATTAGTGAACAGTCAAAGGGTCGAAGGACTGAGTGTTACAGGACTTCATTCAAACTGCACATTAGATCTACCTCCAGCTTATACAAAAGACGATATACCTCTAGATCGAGATTGCATACCTACCTGTGAAACAGCCAATAAATGAGAGCACCTATCTGTCATATTACATGAAATGTCCCCGTTGAAGGAGTTTGGTGTTGGACTGTTGATAAGCTACGAATGTCCTGAAGCTTTGGTACCACAAAAGGTAATTACAGGAGGAAAGGGTGAACCCTACGCTGTTCAAACTGATCTAGGATGGGGTGTAGTTGGAGGAAAACAGCAGATCGCAAACTCAAGACAGGTGACAGGATTGTGTCATCGTATATCTGTCCAAGAGTTACCAACTGTAAGTCCAGTGAAAGAAAATCAAGATCCTTGAATCCGACTTTGCAGACATAAGTTCTAAAGAAAAGAGTGTATCCCAAGAAGACATAAAGTTCGTACACACTCTAGAAGAAAGTATTAAGCAGAATCAACAAGGTCATCTTGAAATGCCCGTACCTTTTAGAAAACGACCTCGTCTGCCAAATAACAGAAATCTTGCCCTAGCAAGATTAAAATGTTTGAAGAAAAGGATGGGAAGAGATCCCAAACTCAAGAATGATTATTTGAAATTCAGGGAAGGCATCCTTGAAGAAGGACATGCAGAGAAAGAAATCAACCTAAAGAAGGAGAAGTGTGGTACATCCCACATCAAGGTGGTTACCACTCAAAGAAACCAGATAAAATTAGAGTAGTATTTTATTGCTCAGCAAAGTACGATGGTGTTGCATTGAATGCATCTACTAAAAGGATCAGATCTTACAAACACTCTGCCTGGAGTACTCTGTAGATTCGGAAAGTATCCCGTAGCGGTCATGTGTGACTTTGAAAAGATGTTCCACCAGTTTCATGTGAAGATAGAGACTTCCTGAGGTTACTATGGTGGGAGGACGGAGATACAGATACACAGCCAGCAGAATATACAATAAAAGTACACTTGTTTGGAGTAGCATCGCCTCCAGGTTGCGCCAATTATGGTATGAAGTACCTGGCCAATCAGAATGAAAAGAATTGCCCATCGACAGCAAATTTTCTGAAGAAAAACTTTTATGTAGATGATGGTATTATGAGTCTAGAGTCCACAGAATCTGCAATCGAACTAGTGAAAGAAACCCAAGAGTTATGCGCAAGAGGAAACCTACACCTTCATAAATTCATCTCAAACAACAGAGAGGTACTGGAATACATCAGTGACTCTGAACGTGCATCAACAATGAAGAATGTAGATCTCAATTATGATCATCTTCCAGTTCAAAACGTACTTGGATTGGGGATGGAATGTAGAGAATGACAAGTTCTTCTTTGAAGTATCTATTGAAGAGAAAGTTGCAACTAGACGTACCATTCTTTCCGCAGTGGCTTTTTATATTTGATCCATTAGGATTCTTGGCCCCAGTAATCCTCAGAGCAAAATAAATACTACAAGAATTATGCAGACAGAAGTTGGGATGGGACGAGCCCATATCTGAAAATTTTAGGCCAAGGTGGGAGAGTTGGATAGGAGACTCAAAACTTGACAAAAATGGAAAACCTCTCACTACTCCACTCAAGTTGTAACATCCTATACAGAAGTTAGTTGTTCTACTTGAGAGTGATAAAAGACACTTGGAAGTTGAGAACATGATGGAAAATTCCTCAAATTCATGTTTAAGTCCTATCACTAAGAACATAGAATTATAGGTAATTTTAGTGTGAGTGTAGCTGGCATGCTAAGACCTGTTCTAGGTTGCTAATATAGCTTATATGTTTATACAGCTAGACCTGCCAATAACCTTAATACAGTTCCTATGTTTGTGTGTTAAAGACAAAAGCAGAGTTATTTACAGTGACTTTATATTTTGGATGTCATATAATTGTTATATATTGTGTTCACAGAAGCAGAAAAGATAACATGCCTTTAAGATTAGTTATATGAATGTGAGGTAAGCTCAATGACACAGCAGAAACAACAGAAAGCATAGAGCTAAACTGTTGTTGCTGGGCAAGAGTCTAGACCAAACACAGCCAGCCCCACACAGCTCAGGGGTTTTGACCAATTATAGCCAGCCTCACACACAGCAAGAGTTTTGACCAATCACAGCCAGCCTCACACGCAGCTTGTATGGGAAATTCCCCTAGCAGGAGCTGCTGGAATAATTATTCACCATAGAGAGGAGCTGAACAGACACACACTCCACTAAGAGCTGTGTTTTATGGAAGCAAGAGTCCAAATAGGTATTTAAAACACTTATATAATGTTTCTACTGTTAATATAGTGATTGCAACTGTATACTGAACCAATTATATGTGTGTTTACCTACAGTTCCACCAATTGCAAACTACAAAGTTCACAATCCAAATTCTAATTCCATATTGCAATCCAAATTGCATACAACCATACCAGATCATACTCAACCAATCTGCAAATAATTACTGCTAACTGTGGACTGCAAACTGCAACCAAATTCAGGAAGTAGAACTATTAGTTAGACCTCAGATATACCTCTCAGAGAGATCATAAAGTGTTTACATAACTTAAAGTGACAGTACAGATACTGGAGAGAAATATATCTACCATTTTATGTTGAATGACAAGATTGAACAGTTAAACCACCATCTTATGCATACCGCCATTTTATAATACTTTATTCAACACATGTTTTGTATATGGACTATCTGCGGCAGTGTTATATATGAAGAAAAGTTGAAGTTAATAAAGAAGTTATTTCAAGCATTTGGTGTGCTCTTTAAACCTACTGTTTCCATAAAACGTTGCTAGAGGAATTACAGAGTAATGGACAGTCTGGTTAGACTAAAAGTCAGAGATATCAAAATTCTTCTAATGCCACAGCGCAAAAGGCACTTTATAGTGCTGCCACAGCGGTATCAGAGCAGTTGACAGTTCCCTCATGGAACACCCTGATGACGGGGCTCTGCCTGATGGTATTTGGGGTGGCCTTGGTGATAGGAGTTTGGTACGGGTGCAAGGCAGGAGATGTAGGTGCTGTTCCAGGCGAATGGTGCTGGAGTCAGCAACCAGGCCAGTTGTAGAAAATACATAAGTCTCTCTTTACTAAAGTGCAGAATGGGAGTTGTAGTACACCCAACAGTATGAAAACACACATCCAAACAATTCACAGTGCAAATCATCCCCAATAGCAATGTATGGATAGTAGCAATGATGAGGGTTGTAGTGCCCTCTACCTTTCTCTTTCTCTCTGTAGAATCTAAGGCTGGCAATACATTTCTTGCAAAACCTGTCTGTAATCTCCAGCTGAGGGGTAGAGTATTAAGATATGGCTGCCAAAGTGTGGAAGAATGTATTGGCAAAGTCTCTCTTATTGCAGTTAAGTCTCTATCCGTCTTAAAGGCGTTGTCTCACTTCAGCAAGTGGCATTGATCATGTAGAAAAAGATAATACGAGGCACTTACTAATGTATTGTGACTGTCCATATTGCCTCCTTTGCTGGCTGGATTCATTTTTCCATCACATTATACACTGCTCATTTCCAGGGTTACGACCATCCTGCAATCCACTTGGTGGTCGTGCTTGCACACTGTAGGAAAATATGCTTGCCTCTCTGGTGGCTGGGACCATGGGAGCTCACATAGGCTGGTGCTTTTTTCTATAGTGGGCAAGCACGACCGCCGCTGACCGATTGCAATGTGGTTGTAACCATAGAAACGAGCAGTGTATAATGTGATGGAAAAATGAGTCCAGCCAGCAAAGGAAGCAATATGGAGAATCACAATACATTAGTAAGTGCCTGGTATTAACTTTCTATACATGATAAATGTCATTTTCTGAAGTGACACAACCCCTTTACACAAGCACAATACCTTACTGACTGACTCCAGTGCTCATTCTTGCAGATTCTGGACCTTCTAGTTACTCCTTTTCTCTCTAAGGAGTACTTTACGGTATGGATGGCTTTCTTGATGTAAATATATCAGAGATAGTAATTCTCTGTGACTCAACCCTAGTCTTCTGAGGAGTGAGCACATGTAGCTCCTCTCTCTTCCTCAGCTAACATTAGACTCACCCTAAACTAGGGGCAGACCTAAGTCCATCCCCTATCTTCCTACAAGGACAAAGTCAGGACTATTAACCCTGACTGAACCATACAGAACTATACAATACATTAAATAACATTAAATAATGGGCACTTGTGAACTGCCGCTCCATCAAGGGCGGACTGGGAACTTAAAGTGGCCGTGGAAAAAAAAACTACAATTGGCCCCATGTTGTAGGCGAGTCCAAATTGAAAGAAGGCGGGGCAAGTAGGAAGGACCAAAAGAAGAAGGCAGGGCCAGCATTACTCTAGTACAGCACAAAATAACGCCCCAGAAAAACCAAATACCACATTTCAGCATTAAGTACTGCCCTATCATCATACTGAATTCAGGAGGGCACCAGGCTGCTGACCAGGTGCATAAGTACCTGATGCTTCTAACATGAATTCATGCAGTGGCTGTGAGGAGGACCCGGGTGGTCCCCTATGCATCATCCCTGTAGCCAGTCCACCCCTGTACTCAAATCACTGCAAAACATGCACCATAATGATACGCAACTGACAATACTAGCTAATTCCTCAAGCCGATATTAAAAGCTGAGAACTTTGCCAATATCTTCCAGTCAGGAACATAACGGAGGCCCTCATGCACCACATCATGGTGTCCCAGCAAGCCTGGGGTCCTACCACTAAACTACCCGTGGTGTGTGAACAGGGTCTGAACAGTGCAATTACCTCACAGCCAGGCTCTCACAGGCCTCCATAGTGGTATCACCAATGCCCTGTGAGGTAGAATAAAGCTGTGAGCCGCACCCACAACAGACCATGTGACACAGAGGCTGCCAGGTGCAAAAGAACGTTACCAACAAAATGAAGTGGCACATTCTATATGCACAAAGAAAAAAACTCACTTTAAAAAGGGCTAAATGGGTGGAAATGCTCCAAACCCAAACACTGTAGCGTGTCTATAACCGGGGGAGCAATTCCTCCACACCCCAGAGTTGTGTTACTACACGCCTCTACCCCGCTACTGTCTCCTAAGAGCTTTTATACTGTCGCAGATGTAATTTACTTTATGTCTTCACAAATGTGCATGTAAAACCATGTTAAATGTAATTGTTTCCTTGTAATTTTCCAGGTTGACCAGCAGGTGTCAGCAATGCATTGGCCAGGTACAAGTCTTTTTTTTAGTATACCTAGGCTGGAATGGTTTATTCCAGCTTAGCTCCCCCTCTGTGGAGGTGTGGACTGTTCCCACATCCTGCACTTGGGTGGATAAGGAAGTTAGAGTCAGTTTAGCCCACCCCCTGCTAGGGGAAGGCTGTGTGATAGCCTTCAGGAGATCCCCTGCATAGGGAAGAAAGCCAGGATCTTGTCTCGGCTGAGACTTTGATCATATTCCCAGTCTGAGCCCTGCAGCCTCAGCTGGATGAGAAGAAAGCAGACAACCTCCAGAGTTCCAGGATCAAAGCATTCCCTGAGAAACTATATGAAAGTAAGTCCAGAGACCTAGGAGAAGCCATCACTCCTCAGCTAGTCTGTCCCCACAAAGCAGAAGGTACAGTTCAAGGCAGAAGATTAGTTCCTGTCTCAATTACAGAGCTAACAAGCAGACAAATTATCCTGCAAGCTCACATTACTCCTACTATCACTACACTCAAATGTATTGCAAGTGAGCCAGGAGCCAGGAGTCCAGCCGTACCCAGGAAGGATACACCATTGACACAATTACCACCACCCTATAGAGACATTATCGGCCATTACACCACTCTGGCATTCCTAACCTGGGATGTGCGTTATAACACCTTGGAAGGGTCCTGTGATAGTACCCTGTGCACGCTGCAATTGGAGTCACGAACAAAATATAGACTATTATCCACCCGAATCCTGGCCCACTGCATAAGTGGCGTCAGCCTTACCGCAAATCCTGCTCACTGCACATGTGACACAGAAGCTGCCAGGTGCAAAAGAACGTTACCAACTAAATGAAGTGGCACATTCCATACACAAAGAAAAAAACTAAATGGCCTAAACGGGTGGAAATGCTCCAAACCCAGACACTGTAGCGTGTCTATAACCGGGGGAGAAATTCCCCTGCATGCGGTCCGCAGAACGGCAATCACCAGCAAAAAATGTGTACAATGAAGGATGCCGGGGCGGACCACATGCACCACAAGGACATCTTACACAAAATAATACAATGTGCAGATGAAACAATGCCCCGACATCGTCCATTGTACGCATTTTTTGCTGGGGATTGCTGTTGTCTGCGTACCGCATGCGAAGGAATTGCTCCCCCGGTTATAGACACGCTACAGTTTTTGGATTTGGAGCATTTCCATCCATTTCCACTTTTTTCAGTGAGTTTTTTTCTTTATGTGTATAGAATGTGCCACTTCATTTCGTTGGTAACGTTCTTTTGCCATCCAGCAAATTAGGATATATATATATAAGGTGGGTTATGTATTCAAAATTAATAAAGTCCAGCTAACAAGTAACCCTAACAGGATAAATATTATAAATTTTATTACTATATAAACAAAATGTCCAAACATGTCCAGGCGTACACCAGGCCATCCATACGATTCGGCCAGAGTGTATGTATTAGAAAGCCCTACGCTTTGAACCTAAATCTTGGCCCTTAGCCCAGGGGCGGCCCCTGATGGTGGAGACCCCCTGTCCTCGAACCTCACTATACGCTCCTATTGTACCCTAGTACATTCGGTTAGTAAGGGGCCTAGATTTAAATGTGGTGGGCTGGTGTAGGCGTGGACACGGAGGATCAGTGAAAAAAAGCACACAGTGTATACAACCCTGCCCATGCAGAGATGAGCAGGTACACGGTGCGACACGTTAAATCTACAGACACCAACAAAAAAGGATGGTATATAATATCACAGACTAAATCTGTATAAACCCCAACGCGTTTCCCCCACTGTGTGGGATCATCAGGGGGTAGGTAGAAATACGGTAAATGGATAAGAAAAACAAAAAAATATATAACCCTGTCAAGCAGAAGGAAGTCCAAACAGTGTTGGCATATCCATGATATATCCGTATGGCAGGTGGTGTCACAATAAAGACATACAAGATTAAAAGATTAGACAAATGAAATTCCTGGGAGGTCTTAGAGGGAAAAGGAATATTTATACCAGACGTCTTGATCTACCAAATATGTGCATGTCACAACAAAAAGATGGATATCTGTAAAGAAAAAGAGAGAAGGTACATGCTACATAATGCGTCCAAGTGTACTCAAACATAACCACCCGGTAATGTGAGACGCCACCACCAGCATATGCCAAATATCAGGAGATAACTCACTGAGTCAAGACAGGATATAGAGCACAATGGTGGCCAGGATTGATACCAAGAGGCACACACCACGGTCTTCAATGTACTGGTACTCTCAGTCTTATTTTGAGTGTCCGGAATCAGCGTAGGGCTTTCTAATACATACACTCTGGCCGAATCGTATGGATGGCCTGGTGTACGCCTGGACATGTTTGGACATTTTGTTTATATAGTAATAAAATTTATAATATTTATCCTGTTAGGGTTACTTGTTAGCTGGACTTTATTAACGTTCTTTTGCACCTGGCAGCCTCTGTGTCACATGGTCTGTTGTGGGGGCGGCTCACAGCTTTATTCTACCTCACAATGCATTGGTGATACCACTATGGAGGCCTGTGAGAGCCTGGCTGTGAGGTAATTGCACTGTTCAGACCCTGTTCACACACCACGGGTAGTTTAGTGGTAGGACCCCATTGTCCATCTGCACTGTGAAGCTCCATCCAATGAGTTCTGAAGCATTTGGCTAATTATGAGCAGATAATATTGCCCAAAACACTTCAGAATTCATCCTGCTGCTTTTGTCAGCAGTCACATCATCATTGGCAGCCATACATGCCCACGCCATGACACTACCGCCACCATGCTTCACTGATGAGGTGGTATGCTTAGGATCATGAGCAGTTCCTTTCCTTCTCCATACTCTTCTCTTCCCATCACTCTGGTACAAGTTGATCTTGGTCTCATCTGTCCATAGGATGTTGTTCCAGAACTGTGAAGGCTTTTTTAGATGTCGTTTGGCAAACTCTAATCTGGCCTTCCTGTTTTTGAGGCTCACCAATGGTTTACATCTTGTGGTGAACCCTCTGTATTCACTCTGGTGAAGTCTTCTCTTGATTGTTGACTTTGACACACATACACCTACCTCCTGGAGAGTGTTCTTGATCTGGCCAACTGTTGTGAAGGGTATTTTCTTCACCAGGGAAAGAAATCTTCAGTCATCCACCACAGTTGTTTTCCGTTGTCTTCCGGGTTTTTGGTGTTGCTGAGCTCACCGGTGTGTTCCTTCTTTTTAAGAATGTTCCGAACAGTTGTTTTGGCCACGGCTAATGTTTTTGCTATCTCTCTGTTGGGTTTGTTGGGTTTTTTCAGCCTAATGATGGCTTGCTTCACTAATAGTGACAGCTCTTTGGATCTCATCTTGAGAGTTGACAGCAACAGATTCCAAATGCAAATAGCACACTGGAAATGAACTCTGGACCTTTTATCTGCTCATTGTAATTGGGATAATGAGGGAATAACACACACCTGGCCATGGAACAGCGGAGAAGCCAATTGTCCCATTATTTTTGGTCCCTTAACAAGTGGGAGGCACATATGCAAACTGCTGTAATTCCTACACCGTTCACCTGATTAAGATGTAAATACCCTCAAATTAAAGCTGACAGTCTGCAGTTAAAGCACAACTTGTTCATTTCATTGTGGTGGTGTATAGAGCCAAAAATGTTAGAATTGTGTCGATGTCCTAATATTTATGGACCTGACTGTAAGTCTAAAATCTGTAGTGAGTAAACTGTTTTTCACGTTTTCTAAGAATTCAAATCATCCCCATTTCCCGGATAAACTGTAAAAAAAATAAACATAACAGGTATCGCCACATCCAAAAATATCCAAACTATTAAAATCTAAAAATGTTTTTCCTGTGCGGTAACCGGCGTTATGGAAAAAAAAACATTGAACAAAAAGTGATCAAAAAGTTGTATGTACCCCAAAATGGTAACAAAAAAACTAGCGCTCATGCAGCAAAAAAATAAGCCTCCCACACACTCCGCAGGCAAAAGCATAAAAAAGTTATGGGTGTCTGAATAAAAACTATGGGGGTCATTTATAATTTTTAGGTTGTTTTTATGTCAGCTTTAAGTCGGGCTTTGGTTTGTGTGAATGCATCAAATTAATGAATTTAATAATATATGTGGCATGAGTGCCATGTGGTTTACACCTTTAGGTGTAAAAGTTCATCAGGGGGTTGCCTGGTGTAGGTTGCAACTTTTTTGTGACTTTTGCACATAGTAAATGAGCCATAATCCAGGTCTAATCTCATTTTTAGCTCTTAAACATAGACCATTGTGAAAAATGTTGAGGATCCCGAAATGTCGTGAAAATGTCGCCGTTGCCATGGACATGTCGCAGTTGCCATGACTTGTGACTTTTTTACACCACAAAACTGACATATGTGATTTCATAAATGACTACCTATATGTTTGGTATTGCTGAAATTGTAATGGCCTACAAAATCCAGCAGGGTTCAGCAAAAACGCTTCCGTTACTGATAATACAACCATCTGCAGGGGCATTGCTAGGTTGAAACATTTGGGGCCTGGGCCCTTGATGTTTTGTCCCTGGCCCCAAATGTCCTGCCTGCCTGCCTGCTAGATACAACTGTATTGCCCTCTTCAGGACCACAATACAGAAGAGCTGAAGGAACCTGTGATGATATCACAGGTCATGTGACCAGTAAAACCGGCAGTGGTTGAGAAGGACCTGTGATAATGTCTCCATCATGTGACCAGTGCAGGAGAGGATGGCAGTGAAGAGGAGAAGAAGCTGTGGTGAAGTCTGCTACATGAGGAGAGGTAAGTGAAGGGAGAGGCAGAGCAATGCTGGGAGTTGTGGGTTTTTAACTGGGACTGTATGTTAGTGCTGAAGGGAGGGATGTTATTTACATGGATCTATGTGTTGGAGGTGGCTGGGGAGGGGGTCAAGTTATTTACATGGGACTGTATGTTGATGGTGGCTGTAGGAGAGGATTATGTTATCTAGGGCGGGTTCACATCACCGTTATGGATTCCATTTTTTGTTTTCCGTTATAATGTGTTTATAGCGGAAAATAACGGAATCCATGAGACGGAAGTCAAATCGGAAGCCTTTAAGTGTATGTTGGAGGGGGCTAGGGGAGAGAGTGATGTTATTTACATGGGACTGTATGTTGAAGGCGGCTGTGGGAGGGGATTATGTTATTTACGGCGGGTTCACATCACCGTTATGGATTCAGTTTTTTGTTTTCCGTTATAACATGTTTATAGCGGAAAATAACAGAATCCATAAGACGGAAGTCAAAACGGAAGCCTTTAAAGGATAACTGTCACTATTTAGACCCTAATTTCAATTTTTATATATGTAGTTACTAATAACATGATATTCCAGAATCAGTTACTATTAGACTGACTTACCCCATATTTAATAAGATTCAGCCCTTAGCAACCAGTCTGCATAAAACTGCAATCTCACTATTCAGTTAAGATGGCCGCCACTGCCCTCACCCTGAGGCTAATCCAGCCTGCCCTCACTAGCCAGTAACAATAGCCCCCCAAAAGTGACAGTAACCAGAGCCCTCCGCCCCCCTAAAGGGTTAATCTCCTGCAGCACAAAGGGGTCCTCTTACCACATGTTGCTTTCATTTATACACTGAGCAGATGGCAGATCTCCCTTACCTGGTCTGCGCTGCTTCAACTCTGCATTCTCCAGCTCTGCTGAGTGAGGGAGCGTCTGCCAAGCGCAGGAACAGGGAGAAGTGCACACAGCCCAGGCACTGTTATCAGCTGCTGGGGAGGACCTGGCTTTAATCATTTACTTACAGTCCCTGGCTGTCTGTAATCTGACCTTGCAGCTGCGTGCTTCTGCGTCCTCCTCCTTCAACAGATAGACGGACCCTGCACAGCAACCCTATTTTAAGCACAGGTAAGTAAGCAGGCAGTACAGGGAACTAAACTGTGGAATTAAGGGGTAATTTAATACAAAGTGAAAAGTTGTAATAGGGCCACCAAGGAGATATTAATCACCACAATCCAATACTCCCCCAAAAAAATATACGACAGTTATACTTTAAGAGGCATTCCGTTTTGCTTTCCGTCATAATAGAGGTCTATGGGAATCATAACGGATCCGTCCTGGTTTCCGTTATGCAGAACGGAAAAAAAGTCCTGTTGACAGGACTGTATTTTGGAGGGGGCTGTAGATAGAGAGCGATGTTATTTACATGAGACTGTATATTGGAGGGGGCAGGAGACATGGTGTGATGTTATTTACATGGGGCTCTATAGCGGAGGGAGGGAAATGGTGTTATTTACATGGGACTATATATTGAAGGGGCTGGAGGGGGGAGTGATGTTATTTACATAGGACTGTATTTTGGAGGAGGCAGGAGAGATGGTGTAATGTTATTTACATGGGACTGTATGGGGATGGAGTAATATAACTAAAGGGGGCATTATAAATACATTATATGTGTTCTTATTACTACTGGGGGCTCTATAGGAGGGACTTATAGATCCGCCTTATTTCTACTAAGAGCACTATGGGGGCCTTATTACTACTGATGGGTCTTTAGAGAGCTTTATTACCACTGGGGGCCTTATATTGTGTCAGAGAAAACAGATCCGTCCCCATTGACTTGCATTGTGGGTCATGGCGGATCCGTCTTGCTCTCCGGTATAAGAAGGTTTGACAATGAATGGGGACAAAAAAGAAGCATTTTTTTCTGGTATTTAGACCCTATGACAGATCTCAATACCGGAAAATATTAACGCTAGTGTGAAAGTAGCCTAAGCTTGTCGTGTCATTTTTGTTGTAATTTCACCAAACAAAGAATATTTTTTTTCCCAGTTTTTCAAAAGATATAGTGAATTAAATGGTGCCATTAAAATAATACAACTTGTTTAGCAAAAAATAAAAAAATAAAATAAGCCCTCATAAGGGCTGAATGGAAAAGTAAAAAAGTTATGGGTCTTGGAAGGCGTAGGAAAAAAAATTAAAAAATAAAATAAAATGAATTGGACTAGTCCCTAAAGGGTTAAAAATTCCAATCACACCCATTCCCAAATTTACATAGAAAAATAAAACATAAACATAATTAGCTTAGCTGCATCAGATAATGACCAAATTATTATAATTTTTATAAGTATTTATTCTGTCATTAACCACAGTAACGTAAAAAAAATTATAATAATGGATAAAGCACTGTTTTTGTGTCACCTCTACCATTAAAAAGGGATCAAAAATTGCAATTATGGGTCTCAGAATATGGCAACACAAAGTAAATTTTGTTTCAAAGTTTTTTTTTTTGTAATTGTACTGACCGGCTAAATAAAGCTGATGTATTAGCTTTAGTGCACAGTGAATACCGTAAAAACAAAGTGGAACAATTTTGTGGGTTTTCTTTTATTTCACCCAACAAAGATTTTTTTCCTATACTCGCGGTCTGCCAGGTACAAGCTGATTCACCACCTCGTCATAGGGTGAAGAACTCAGGGGTCACTGTGACTCTCTCTATGTGTGACCAAATTCTTTGTGTCTATATGAGAAGATACCACTAGGAGGCAGCGCAGGCCTAGCAAAACACAAGTCTCCCTCATGTCGCAGGCTGGATGCATCCCTGCTGGAAGAATTCAGTCTGAAATCTGTGAGAACCGCCAACCTATATAATACGCGCAGAAGACGAATATTAAAAATACCAGCTCACCTTTATTTAAGGGGTTGTCCAAGTTATAAAAATGTTCTCCCAGGATGGAAATGTCGTAAAATAACATATACTCACCTATTTTAGCCCCCCATGCTTCCATGGGGGGATCTGACACTTTTCAGATCCCCTTGTTGCAACCGCCATGATGTCATCTTCTTGGCTGGCCATATACCCGGGACAATGTTGAAGCCACTCACTGTCTTCAGTGATATAGGGCACATGACTGCACAGGCCAGTGATTGGCTGCAGTCGTTACATGGAGTATACAGGCACATCACCCCTGCAGACACCATCCAGCAGGGAAGATCAGAGCGACAGCCCTTGAAAGCCCTCCAAATGAAAAAATAATGATTCACCTCACTGATCTCCCACCCTTGCTGTTCAGACATTGCTCCAGTCCGCGCTGCTTTCCACTTCCTGCTCCCAGCTTGACACACAGGAAATTAAAGGAGATGCCAACTCAACCAATTTCTGGCTGCAGCAGTGGCCCACCTTAGCCAGTGATTGGATGAGCGACATCTTCAGCCATTTGCTATGTACCAACACGAGACCAGGAAGGGGAGAGCGGTGGGGACTGAAGCAATGTTGGAACGACAGAAGTAGGGAATCAGTGAGGTGAGTAATGCTTCTTTTTTCATTTTAACCCATTCTGCACCTTTAAAAAAATCTTCCCCTCCCCCAAGAAACGCTATTACTGTAGCTTTGTATTTTTGGGATGAGGGAGCCAAAAGCAACTGTAATAGTCGGGATGAAGGAGCCGAAGGCTGCTCTGTTGGGTGGGATGAGGAAGTCCAGAGCAATGGCAATGACAGGAAGTAGGGAATCAATAGCATTACCATTGGCCAGGATGAGGGAGCCCAAAGCAGTGCCAAAGCCCAGGACAAGGGAACCAAGAGCAGCATCATAGGCAAGATGAGGAAACCAACACCAATGCTAATAATGAGGATGAGGAACCCAGGAGCACTGCTAATAATCAGAATGAGAAAACCAGCAATTACTGCAGATGACACCATGCTATGTAGTACTGTGCAGTCTATGGAAGATGTCCATAGAAAGGATGCCATGGAGCTGGGAAAAGTACAAAGCGGAGCAACTAAACTGATAAGGGACATGGAGGGTCTTAGTTACGAAGGAAGATTAAAAGAATTTAATTTATTTCGTCTTGAGAAGAGGCGTCTAAGGGGGGACATGACCTTTTAGATTAACCTATACAAATATAGATTAACCTATGCAAATATATAAATGGGCCATACATAAAATACGGTGAAATGCTGTTCCATGTAAAATGCCCTCAAAAGACAAGGGGGCACTGCCTCCGACTGGAGAGGAAAAAGTTCAGTCTCCAGAAGCGTCAAAGCTTCTTTACTGTAAGAACTGTGAATCTGTGGAATAGACTTACCTCAGGATGTGGTCACAAAAGGAACAGTGGGTAGTTTTAAAAAAGGTTTAAATGAATTCTTAATATTAAATAACATTAATGCTTATGAAAATGTGTAGAAGTCTGGTTCTCACTCCCCTTTCCTAAAATTCACATCCTCACCCATTCCTTGGTTGAACTTGATGGACTTTTTTTTTTTTGCTTGTTTTTACGGTACTATGTATTCAAGAGAAGCCCTAATGATCAGAATGAGGGAACCAACTTCAACACTAATAATGAGAATGAGGAAACCAAAAGCAACAATAATGACGAGTAAGAGGGAACCAAGAGCAACAATAATGACCAGGACGAGAGAGATCATAGAAGCAGTAATAGTCGGGACAATGGAGCTCAGACTAGCATTAATCTCACATGCTATAGCAGTTGTAGCAACCATTTACTGTCACCTTCACCAACTGACTTCTCTCTAGAACCCAAAATTCCATGCACCTGAAGGCACCACATACCCAAGATGCCATGTACAAGGAACCTTTACCACAAACATCTGGGAAGAAATATCAGGTTTTGTCCTCGACCATGGTACTTCTCTTTGCCATTTTACAGGCTTGCACGCTACCAGTTTACAGTAGCTGCGACTACTTCATGGATGTGAACGTGGCTATGATGGACCTGTAGGCCACTGCTAATCTCCACATCTAGATGTTGTCATCACCTCAGAAACTGCAAGGCTACTCTCAGGCATTGGCTCCAAACAAGATCTGAAACATTCCTTTTCCTTGACAAGATCCGCTATTTCAGTGCCAGGAAAATCATTTATATTAAAAACCAGAAAACTTCCATGTGAGGAGAAGATGAGAAATTATCTGCTTGAAATAGTCACAGGGCGCTATTATTCACAGGCCAGACCCCCCCTTCCCCCACAATTATCAACCGCTTCCAGCTTCCCACATATTATCCACTGAGAGTAGAGCAGAAGAAGCATTCCAAGATGGGGGAGACACAAGATGCCTTAAAAATCTGCAAAATACAAGAAGAGGACACCACAAGTTTTAGGATTTGATCGGTGGAAGTGTAGTACATTAAAGGGAGGTAAAATTTAATAATAACAAATAATATTGTTCTTTATCTCGTAATGCCTCTTTACCACAATACTACTCACGCTACCTCTCAGTACTTTCCAGATTCCTGGCGAGTGAGATCAGCGGCGTGTGAGCCGGACATGAGGAGCAAAACCAAGAAACTGTCAAAAGCATAACTTTGAAAGCTGCTAGAGATCAGGGCATTCTCTGACACGAGGTCCACTGTGTGAGATCTTCTAGGCATTAGCTCCAGGCTACAGCTGTCTACCCCAGGACATACAAAAAGGAGTCACATGCCTGCAGAACATACAGATGGGCGCTTCTTCACAACTTTGAATGAATGCGAAAAGAGGCAAACATTTTTTCATTAAGCCATGCCTCTGACCTTTCTGCCCCACAAACAGGAATGATGAACCCTACAGTAAAGATTAGCCATAAGTCACCTTTCAAAGTAGTGATGACCCTGTAATGTTCAAGGTGGATGGCAACAAAAACACCATAGTTGCAAACTAACTGTCCCGAATTTGCAGTGACTGTCTCTGATTTTTAGAAGTTGTACCAACTCTGATTTTCAGAGACAGTCCTGTCAAATTCATGCTGTCCCTGACCAAAATGGGTGTTTTAAGGCAGAGTCTGGGCATTCTCAGGGGTGAGGTTTTAAATGCCCAACACTAAGACAGGTGCTGCAATTTAACAGTTCTTTACTGAAGATCAAGGTATGATCCTCGAATTAAGGGACAGATGCAACCAGCACACAACCTGAGTGTCTCTTTAACTTCTGATTGTGAACAGTCTCTAGAAACAACACTCCATGGTCCGGGGAAACCACAGTGATGCAAGTAGTAAATATTCTTCTATAGAACATAGTTCAACAGTTCTTACACCAAGTGCCCTTTGTAACTTAATTACTAATTTCATAATAGCTTTCTGCATTCCGACATTGCCGAAAGATACTGCATCACCGTCCAGCTATATTAACTATAATGGAGACCAGTGGAGATCCGGCCGCAGCCCAGAAAATATGCCAAGTCTTACTCAGAATTTTCATCCAGTGCTTGTGCTGATATCACAATCCTCTACTGTTACAAGCCACATGCCTATTCTGTGACTTCAACCTGCAACCCCCTGCACAGATCTCCCTCTCTGAATTTAGCAGGTCACGCTTGCTAAGTCTGTAGATATCTCTGTTTCTGCTGTTTCTCAGTCCAAAACACATTACAGACTCTCTGTCTACTACAGTGAATGACGGTAGAGAGTAAAATGGAGCGGGGAAAAGGAGGTGTGACGTCACAGGTTGCCTATGGTCACATGGTAAGAGGTATAATAAATGCAGTGGGTATATATAGTATATATATATAGCAGTATTGCGTATAAGCCCTGAACAGCAGAACCTCAACCTACTGTATATAGGTGCAGAGACAAACAACAACACACAGACAGACAAACACAAAGGCAGAGTCTTCAGAAATGGGTCAAAAGCAGACGGGCTACACAGTACCAAAACCAAGAGACAAGAAGGGTCAGGAGACAAGCCAGGGTCAGAAGCACAGAATATCAATCAGCAGACCAGGAACAGGGAACCAGGAACAATGCTAGTAAGCCAAAGACTATCACTGGTAATGGTTCCATTGCTAGCAGAGGATTAAATAGAGAGCCAGGTCCCCAGGACCAGAACGTGATTGATCCAGTGACCTGACTCCATAGGTCAACCACCAAACTAAAAAGGTAATAGGATGGTCTGTCATTCTGCCCACTGCCTATCTCCTCCAGTCCATGTGCGCTGCGGGGAGAAGCAGAGCATTGCGACCAGTAACTAAGGACACGGCCGTGTCACTACGGGGAGTGGCTTAGCAGCGCGCCTCTCCCTGCGCAACCCGCTAGAGCCCAGATAGGTAAGTTTATTACACATTTGGTAAATTAGGAGCTGTGGCCCCTAAGGTGACCACATAATAGAGCAGAAGCATGGGAGATGACCCAATACATACAAACAGAGACCTGGGAGGATGACCCCATACAAAGTAAAAGGCCCAGGAGTTGACATCATACAAGTGATGGAGGCCTGAGAGGGGACCCCATATAGAGAATGGATACCAGATGCTAATATGAATATAGTTGCATCTCTAAATGTCAGACTACTTTTACACATTTTGGCTTACTGTCCAAAATACACCAGTGTGAAAGTGGCCTAAGGGTGACTGGTTTTCTGGGCCTTTGAGAGATTTAACAGCTGCCCTGGATCCTACTAGCTGTCTTCTTCTCTATTCACCACCATGATTATTATTATTATTATTATTTGTTTTAAAGTGCCATTAATTCTTGGGGCAAGCATACATAAATCTAAAACAAAAATAAGTACAATAAGAATGAATTACAGTAACTTTTTAGAAAAAAGAAGAATAGTAGAAAAAGAATACTGTATAGTAAACTGGAGTGTCCTCAGCAGAGAAGTGGTACTGAAAGCCACTGGATTCTACGAGCTGCCTGAGGCTGAAGGTAAAAGTGGAGAAGAGTAGGGATCCCAGGACAGGGAGCACTTTCAGTGGAGTGATAGGGTAAGAAGCCAGATTGTAGATTATAAAAAAGGGTAGTGGGATGAGAGGGGGGAGGATAGTTCAATGCTGTTCACGATGTGAAAGGATGCAGAATGCAAGTATCAAGATGGGTTGATAGCTGGATAAAGGACAGGTCACTGGAAGTTTTCTTGAGGATATCTGCGATCATGGCATGTGTAAAAGAAGGTTGAAGAGATGTGTGTTAGGTAGGAGTGCAGGGTAATACAGTGTCACATCTCTTACATCCAGTGATGTGTCCTCTGATGTAGACGTTCTCTTTCTTTATCTTCTCCATTCAGACCAGACCACCATGATGATTTCTCTTGTCTCTGGAGAGTTTGACAACTACTTTTCCATCCTCCTCCTCACCTTCTAAACACCCCATCCTGCCACCTCTAATACTGTGCCCACTGTGCTTCCCAACACTATACTGCAGAAAAAGATAATCCCCCTGAACATACTAGTACCACAAAGATAGTTCCCCCTCAATAATTATTGGCACAGAGTGCCCTAAAATAACGGTGTCCAGCAAATAGTGTCCCTGAAACTTATGGTGCCGTAAACATAGTGTCCTCCAAAAATAATTGTGCTAAGCTGATATTGTGCCAGGATGCCTCCCAAAAGTCCCATCAATAGTAATACTTTTCTGCCAGAGTGTACTATGTGGTAACAGTGCACCCAATAGTAATAATGTCCCTCATTTTGCCCCCAGAACTAATAATGCTCCCATAGTGCTCCCAGTAGTAATAATCCACCATATAATGTGTACCTGTACAAAAATGCTCCCTTATAATGTGTGCCAGTACAAAAAAATTACTCCTTATAATGTTTGACAGTATAATAATTCCCCCTTGAAATGTGTGAAAGTACAAAAATGCTCCCTTATAATGTGTGGCAGTACAAAAATATCCTCTTATGTATGCCAGTACAAAAAAAAAGCCTTTTAGTGCCCCATGTAGAAGAAATGTCCCCAGAGTGGCAACCTTAGAATGTGTGCTAGTGCAAAAATGCTCCCTTATAATGTCTGCCAGTACAAAAATGCTCCCTTACAATGTGCACTTAGTACAAAAAATGCTCCCTTATAACATTTTTCAGTACAAAAAATGATACCCTTTTAGTGCCCTTAGTACAACAAATGTCCCTATAGTGACCCCCTTATAATGTGTGCCAGTACAAAAATGCTCCTTTTTACAGCCGTAATGCTCCTATAGTGCTTTCTCCAATTACAAAAAATCTACCCCCACCCCATTGTGGCCCAACAGCATGCTGAAAAATAAAAATAATAAACTCAAATACTTACCTCTATTCTGCTGTTAGCGATGCAGTGCAAGACATGGACCTTTTCTAGTTTGTGCCCTGAGCTCTATGCAACCCGGCTCATGCAGCGCGATAATGATGACACCGGCCTATGATAGGCTACAGAAACTAGGACTAAAGCCTATTATAGGAAACGGTGGCCAGGGAGACATAGCTCCTGTGCCCCGTCGCAGCATTTAACTGTATTGCTGTCCTGAGTACAGCGATGCAGTTGAATATGTAGAGATGAGCATTTCAAAGCGCTCATTGCCCATGGCTCTTCTTCTGCCCCCCTCTTGCCCCTACCTGTTGCTGACTAAGGCAATCGCCTCACCTTGCCTCATTGGTGGTGCACCCCTGGTGTTAGGGCTGGGATAAGAATAGTGGTAAGGTTAGGGATAAGGTGGGATGGAATTTGGTCAAGGGCAAAGGTGTGATTTGTAGAGTAGAGTGGAAAGCTTTTCCTCTGAGTAAGCATTTTAAAGTATTAAATAATTCTTTGGGGTTGTGAGACAGAGAAGATACTGAAGGAGACCTGTTTTGAAGAAATGAGTGAAGACGAGAACTACTTGTTTGTATGTAATGGAACCTTGCTTGGAGTTGGTTATCTTCCAACATAGTTCTGCAGCTCTGGAAGCTTGCATAAGTTTTTTTGTCTGATTTGTGTCCCAGAGTTTTCCATTGATTTGTTGAGTTCTGCTGTGTAACAGAGGTGAGAGTCAAGAGCTGAAGTAATTTTGGTCTTACAGAAAACAGTGGATGTGTCTGCATTGTTGGGGAGAGTGGTAGAAGAGAGTCAGAGAGTGTGTGAATATCAGGATGTTTGAAGTTCCTACGGGGGGGGGGGGTACTTTTTTGAAGTGAGAATGGAAGGAGAATGGAAGTAGATTATGGTCTGAGAGGAGAGTGTGAGAGGTTAGATAAGGAGCAGAGGTCGGTGAAAATAAGGTCAAGTGTGTGTCCCTCTTTGTGGGTGGCTGTGGAGGACCATTGTGAGGTGCCAATGGAGGAAGTGAAAGCTAGGAATTTGGAGGCAACTAAATGCAGTGTGTCAATAGGAATGTTGAAGTCCTCCATAATGATGCAAATGTCAAATTAGAGGAAGTGTGAGAGCCTGATAATAAAGAGGATGAAAAAGACAGTAGCAGGGCATGGTGGACACTAGATGCCGACTGCTTGGAGGTTGGAAGGGGAATAGATGTTGCCAGAGTGCACTTTAAAAGAAGGGAGGATGAGGCAGGATGAATTTGGCTTGACGGAGTACATATCTCTGATGTGAGGGGACTGGAGCAGGTGCCCAACCAATCAAGCCCAATAATAATGGGAGTGAGTATCCACCGGGCAGAATGCTTTAGTCGTACCCGCACGAGGTGGCTGTAGGGTGATGAGTGGGATGAGTGATAGATACATGATACGACAGCTTTAACTTCACTGTGCACGTGATACGCTTGCCCTTGTAAAGCTATGGCTTTAAATTGCTGAGATTGACCCTGCGACAGGAGGTGGCCTGAAGCTGCACGTCCAGAGCCCCTTCCAGTCCATTGATAGAGGATGGTGGAGGATGCAGTTGCCTCAGGGATGCAGCAAATATTTCATGAGTAATTTAATATCTGGAGCACAGACCTTTCATTCCCAGAGACCTACATAGAAGAGAGTGTTCTGCAGATCCGGGGCTGACTCCTTATACCGTGCAACATTAACCCTTCCAGCCTGTGTTATAGCAGACCCTCATTGCTCCAAGACTATGGAAATTCCTTGCTTCCTATCATGATGTTACCCGTGTTTTAATACACCAAGAACTGAGAACAATTAAATAGATTCCTTCAAGAATAAAGAATGTTCACTAAATTATAAAGATTATCCTGCAAATGTCTGAACTAATAATGGAGGTTTATCAGTACTGGCACAGTGGGCAGGTGCAAACAGAAAATATATCATTAATTTGGGTGGTCTCAGGTAAATTTATTAAGATATTCACTCCTAGTGTGGGGTAACACTTAAAACAAAATAATAATTCTTTATTGAAATATAATTAAAAGCAGGTAGGAACAAAACGCAAAAGAAAAAGTACTGATGTAAACGGCAGAAGAGCTGGCACCACCGATATCAACTACATCACTCAACCAGGGAAGTAGGCGTAAAGACCGCCTACACGTGTAAGTGTGACCCTGGTGAGGAGGTACAGGAGGTATGGGGAACCAAAAATAGCCCCCACTAGTCCACCATGCGGGTCAATCACACGTGGAGCCCACCTGGCCAAATATAGCTCAGTCTAACTCCCTCGAACCCAATAGTGGTCAATTAGTGGGTGGTTCCCCTAATTCCTAAAAGCTACAGCCTCCGTCACTGGTATGGCCATGCACGGCCGCATGCACAGCTGACTTAAAAGAACAAGTCCCAGCCTACACAGGGTTGGGCTGATCGGGCCGGTATCCAATCGGAAGGAGGAGGCCGGATCATTGAGGTGTCAACACAGTCAACACAAAGCGGTCAATATTAGCTGCTGAAATATGAAGATGACAGCAGCAGTGTATAGGAGATCAAAGGAGTCACACATCACATAGCCCGCAGCGAAACCTTGCCACTGAAATCACTAGGGCTATGTGGATAATCAGATTATTGTCCACATTAATGGGCACCCAGATGCCACTCATACAAAGATCGCCACAGTATGCCTAGATCATGTGGTAATTAAAGGGATTCTGTCACCTCGTTTTCGGTTATAGAGCTGCGGACATGCACGGCTAGATTGCCGCTAGCATGTCCGCAATATACCACTCCTATAGGGATGTGTCCTTTTATTTTGTTGAAAAAATTATTTTAGAGATATGTAAATTAGCCTTGTAAGGTGCCCAAGGGGCTGCACTAACCTTCCTGGTGCCCAGCCACACCCCCCCTGTGAAGGAGCCCAGCACCGCCTATGTCCTCCGAATCTCCTCCTTTTGTCACAGTTAGATTGCCATAATCTCGCGATGCGCAAGCTCTTGCATGCGCAGTTCCTTCCCTGAGGCTGATACCAGCACAGGGAAGGAACACTATACCGGCATTGCGCATGCACAAGCTCGCGCATCGCAAGATTACGTGTCATGCTGGACAGGATACAAGATACCACAGAAAACCACAAACAAGTGTCTAGGCCAGAAGCTGGGGATAAAAGGTCACCTCCTTACAAATCCCTACCAGCTCTCCCTAGACTACTGTGCCCACGTTCAGACCCTGAAGGTGGGAACAACGTGCCCCCGTGCCTAAGGCTGAAGATACCCTAAAATCCCTAAGATGGTGACAGGGGAAAAGAGACAGCCTGCTTTCTCAGGACCTTGAGGAGGCAGGCGTCTCCCTAACAGCCTAGACAGAACACACAAAAGAAAACCAAAACCAACTTATCTTGTCACAGAGCAGAAATGGAAAATCCTTCCTTCCTTCCTTCCTTCCTTCCTTCCACAGAGCAAGATTGAAGCTACTTAAAGGGGAAGTGCACACACACGCATACCAATCCACATGTTACCACCGGCAACAGCATGCGTGGCAACCATGTCCCGGCAATCACCCAGAAGGCAGAGACACTGCCACTGCATGCTCTCACAGAAACACGTTGCCACGGGCAACCGCAAGTCACAGCGAAAACAAAAGGCTGTGACATTACGGCAATCTAACTGTGATGAAAGGAGGAGATTCGAAGGACATAGGCGGTGCTGGGCTCCTTCACAGGGGGGCGTGGCTGGGCACCTGGAAGGTTCATACAGCCCCTTGGGCACCTTACAAGGCTCATTTACATATCTCTAAAATAATTTTTTTAACAAAATAAAAGGACACAGTCCTATAGGACCGGTATATTGCGGACATGCTAGCGGCGATCTAGCCGTGCATGTCCGTAGCTCTATAACCAAAAACTAGGTGACAGAATCCATTTAAGTTGGCCAAGGAGTTTACCTAAGCTAGAAATATGTGGGCAGATTACAAGAACGATGTGAACAATATATATTCGTCTGAAGCCTGAATGTCCACTGCGCTTTCTTTTGCAGTAATTTGGTGTCGATGTCCTGGAACATCATAGGCTTGAGTTCCCCCGGATGTTTCAACTCCACATGTCTAGCTATAGGAGTGTCAGATTTGTTCCAGATGTCGTTCAAATGTTCTCCTATACGGCGACAGAACTCCCTCTTGGTTTTGCCCACATATTGCATGCCACAACGACATGTGGCCAAGTAGACGACCCCCACCGTCCCTCAATTAATAAATGCTCTAATGGTATATGAGCAGCTGGTTACCGTACTGGAGAAATAATTACCCATTCTAATAACTCTGCAGGCAATCTAATTCCCACAATGGAAAGTGCCGCTTTCCTCGAAATTTAAGCCACGTCACTGATTGTGGTTTTTGATAGAATCTGTGAGTCAACCTGTCCATTAGACTGCATCCCTGTCAGAATGTAATAGAAGGAGTAGACCCCACTAAATGACCAACATCGGGGTCCAAGTTCAAGATACCCCAGTTTCTGGTCAAAATGTCCCTGACCTCCTGGTGTGCCATATCAAAATTGGCCACAATCCGGATGTTGTCATCCGTGTCGGTCCTGACTTGTGGATTGAGTAGGGATACCAGATCCACTCCCAGGGACTGGTGGTACGCATCCCTAAGTACTGCTCAGGGTAACCACGCCGCTGAAACCTCTGCTTTATATCTACCACTGCCTTCTTAAAGGCCAAGAGATTGGAACAGTTCCTGCACATGCAAAGGTATTGACCCTTCGGTATTCCCCTCTTTAATGGATGGGGGTGACAGCTGTCCCAATGCAGGAAACTATTTGTGACCGTTTCCTTACGAAACAAGTTGGTACTGATATTACCAGCCGCATCATGTGTGATGCTTAGGTCCAAGAAGGTGATGTAGAAGGGGTCTATTTCTGAGGTAAAGAAAACCCCCATGGTGTTGTTGTTGAGGGCAGCCACGAAATTGCCAAAGTCCTCCTGTGACCCGTTCCATAAGATGAGAACATCATCAATCAAACGGGCCCAGAACAGGATGTGTGATGCCCACATCGCCATTCCTTCCCCAAAGACAACATCTCTCTCCCAACAACCTAGGTAGAGGTTGGCGTAGGATGGGGCACAGGGGCTCCCCATCGCCACGCCCCCTCATATGATGGTACACCTGGTGGTCAAAGATGAAGAAGATGTTGTGCTCAAGAATAAAATATAGGAGTCGGACCGTAAATGCATTATTTGCCTCAAGCAGGATCCCCCGTTTCTGCAGGAATTGAGCCACAGCATGACAGCCCTGTTGGTGAGGTATAGAGCTATATAGGGCCTCGAAGTCAAGGCTTGCCAACATTACGCCCGCGTCCACCTGTAGACCATCCAACTTTTTGTGGATGTCCATAGAGTCGCGCAGGTATGATGGCAATGCCAATACGAAGGGCCTTACAATAACGTCCACGTACACACTAGATGGATGTGTAAAACAACCTGTGCCTGACACAATGGGCTGACCCTTTAGCGGGTCTAGACCCTTTTGCACCTTGGGCAAGCTATAGAAGCAAGTTGTGGAAAGCGTGGGAACATAAAATTAAACTCATTTTGATTGTTTAAATGCTGTTCGAGGCCTTCCCGCAGGATATCTCGCAACTCGGCACAAAACGTCTGATGGGGATTAGACTGGAGCACCCTATAGCAAGCTCGATCATCTAGTATCCTGTTAAACATATCAAGGTATTGGTCACCATCCATAACCACAATATTGCCGCCCTTATCGGGCGGCTTAATGACTATGGAGGTGTCCTGTTCAAACGATTACAGGGGAGGGGAGGGACACAAAACTAGGCCTTAAGGCTAGGGAGAGGGAAAAGGTCACCTCCTAGGAAGCCCCTAAACCTGGCTTTGACTCCTGTCAGTATGTATAGACCCTGAAGGTGGGAAAATACATACGCCGTAACCTAGACCCTAGGAGCCCTGAAATGCCTTAGGTAGTGGCAGGGAATGAGACTACTGGTTCCTTCCCAGGTGAACGAACCAGTGTCTCCCTGAAGCCTAGTAACAACAAGCACAGGGGAAACAGTCAGTTAACCTCACGTGCAGTCAGTCTCTCTGATCTTCTAACCTCTGTCACAGAAGGTACCGTGACAAATGAAGAGCTTCCATTTCATCCGACCACAGATTGTTCAGATCAACTCTCGTCCCTTCTAGGGTCGATAACTGGTCTGTGACCACCATTAGGAATGTATCCAACAGCGGGTTGTCATTTAACGGCAGATTGAGATGTAATTTGGGTTGCAAGTAAGTAAATGGACCTTCCCCTACTGGTCTACTACTTTCTTCTAGTAGGTCAGATAGAATGTCCACATCTGGCAAATCTCCAACATCAATGCCTAGTTCCATGCACCTTCGTTTATCATGATTAGCAAAGAACTTTCTCCATTTCAACTTGCAAATGAATAGGTTTAAATCTTTAATCCATTCAAACAAGTTGAAGGAATGGCATGGTACAAACGATAGGCCGATAGAATGCACATTTCCGCAGTGCTAAGCACTGTGGGATGGGTTGACAATCTGGAGGTCATCAGAATACATGTGGGGGGAACTCATTGGTCTTTGCGCAGGCCCTTGCCTAAAAAATTATTGTTGTGAAGACTGCCCCTCTGGCTACTCCCCCTACCCCGTCTAGTCCTGGCCCTATTGTTTCCCCAATTTATTAAGATGTCTCAGGTCTCCTGAAAAAGTCTCTAATGTTTCATAGCGTTATACCCCAGTTCTGACTGCTCGTACTTAAGCTCCTCTGCTGTATATCATACAGCTGTGGCTAACAAGACCCTCTCCCCTCGAGCCGCTACCACACCCCCTTTTGGAAGACAAAGTTGAAACAAGATTTTGGTGGTAGCTGTTTGAACTGAGTTGTAAATATGGTACAGCAGATCAACTTGCAGGATAACAGGCCGAACTGGATGGACAAATGTCTTTTTTCGGCCTTATGTACTATGTTACTATGTTACTATTGGAAACACCATCTGTATAGAGCAGAAGAGGTGAAGTCATCCCCTTCGTACAGAAGACATCTGTATAGAGGACATTATATAGACATCACTTCTCATGCAGTGGGAAAAGTTGTTGGTGAGACCTCTTGTCCATCTGTAGTCACAGTCAGTCTAGGACTGACCCATCAGTGTACCAGATGATCCTCTAGTGGACCCCAATGGTCCAGGAGAAAAATAAACATTTGGAGTTTCCTTTGGAGCCAATCACGTTATGATGGTATGGGGTTGAGCCCCAAAAATAATTTCCTCAAGGAACCCCAGTGCGACCCTGGCCACAGTACTAGGCTTTGCCGCCTTGTCAGCCTGAGAGTGTTTCGGCTGGCAAGGTCTCAGCTAACTGACACAGGCATAGCTGTAGGGCTGCAGATTGCAGCATTGGCTCTGACCACAAAAGACATCACAGGCACTATATCTATATCTTTATTTTTGGAATCATCAGTTTCATCTAATTGGCAATTCCACTCTGGATCTTCCAGTTCTGTCGTTTCCTCCTACAGGAGGCAGGGGCGTCATTGTCATTGTGGTTTACCAAAGGATCCTGAGGTTCTTTCTAGGTCTGTCCATCCACTCCAGCTACCAAGGATGTTTGCCCTCCATCTGTGGCACCCCATCGGTTCTTTCAGCAGTATACCTACACCTGACAGCCTTATTAAGGTGGTCCCCTGCTATTTACCCTTTTAACTCTGGACTTCACTGCATGGGCCACAAAGCTACTCCCTCTAGGACTAGTCTCCATTCAGAGGCTGCTGATCCATATGGGCCAAGAGACACTGGAGTGTGGTGCCTAGGATACAGGCTGAAGCATGGTCAAAGGCCAGATAGAGTTCCTGCAATATGGTAATCAATATAGGTTAAGACAGGCAACACAGGATTGATAAAATTATCAGGCAGCAGTCAGGACAAGCAGCCTAGGGTCAATACCATTAACAGGCAGATGTTAGGCATGGGGGCTCAGGATCAGTGCTCACTTTTTGACACTAATAAATCTTCACTTTATTGTCATAAACAAAATATAGGCACATGTGACACATTTTGCCTAACAGCCTTTCTCATATAAGCATGTACAGAAACTACGCATTTACGTTCCCAGTCTCTGGTCTTGATCTCACTTGTGGGTATTTGAAGAAAATCCGCTGGGGTCGTCACTTGAGATATTATATCCCGTGCTGCCTCATCATCATACGTAAATTGGTTGCTGTAGTAGACATTGGTTCAGACACCAGGTGCTCATACCTGAATAGCAAACATATGAACATGGGACCAACACAGATGCCTTCAGCTGCCAAGCGCAAATGTAACAGGTCAGCCAGTGTCATAGGTACAAATCTGCTGACAGATGCCCTTTAATTCTGGACAGGTTAGTGTTAGCTTCACAGAGACCATGGGTCAAAGGTACTATCACAAAGACCACTTGTAAATTGTAAACTGCACAACATGTTTTCTTTTTAACATTGTTGAAGAGTTACTCTACACCCAACTGATTTTACTCCCAAGAACCCCCCAAATCTGACAATTTCTGTTCTGTCTACAAACATTCTGGACTGAGCTATACTGGCCACGTTACTGGCCAGGAAACCTCCCATCACAGCCTCTTCCTGACTGAGGTAAAGTCTCTCCAGGTCTAAGGTCCCATACAACTCAACCATCTTTTGGCTACCCACAAGGCTGAAGTTTCTCACAGCCCAAATTTTATTATGATTAGGGATGAGCGAATTGCATATTTTGAAGTTCATGTGCGGGCTCGTGTTGTGGTATTTACTGAATTGCGTTATGGATTCCGTTACCATTGACCATAACGCAATTCCATGACGGAATGCATAACAGAATGCCTTTAGAGGCATTCCGTTATACACTCCGTCATAATATAAGTCTATGGCCTGCAAAGGATCCATCCGGTTTACGTTATGCAGGAGAGGACTCTCTGGGTGGCGAAGGTAGAGATAGGTTTGGGTTCACTACCTCACTACTACTGATTTATTTTATGTAGAACCAGCCAGGTTTCCCTAATTGCCAGTAGATGTTGTAGTCCTTTTGGTACCTGGCTTCCAGTTTCGGAATTCCTTTGCCTGAGCATGAGACAGAGGTCCTCGTATGGTTGTCTCTTTCCTGGGTATTGAAACTGACTCTCTGCAAATGGTTTTCAAACTCCTGGTTGATAAACCGGCTCAATTTTGTAATCGTATAGATACATTCTGGTCTGTTTACAAGGTTGCCCTGCAGCAGGTGTGATCTCTGCTGACCCTCCTCATGTTCACCTCACAGGTAGTCTCTATGGTATGATTTTTTTTCCAACATAAGTCTTACACATTCGAACAGAGCTGGTGGCTTGGCATTTGTTCTTACCACTGTGGTCATACCTACTGTAAATTTGAGCCCGTTCGCAATTCGAGCATAGAATTTTTTATGAGCTGCTTCTGAGTCTAAAATGTTTGTTGGTATCCTTCATCTCATCCTGTTGCCCCAGCTCCTGGCGAATAGATTAGGTGGAGAGAAGTTGGTGCCATTTGTTTGTGCAGCTCTGATATCTTCAATATGACATCTGGCTCCATTCTAGACATGGTGGGCCAGGAAGGACTTCTTGACCACTCTGTTTATGGACCCTGTTGAGAGCTCTTCTCCCTAGTGGGATTGTCAGTGGTGACATGTAGGGCTGTAGCAAATGATTATTTTAGCAATCGAGTATTCTACCGATTATTTTTACGATTAATTGAGTACTCTAATAAGAAAAAATTAATTAATAGACTGTTTTCCTTTATAAAAACTCATCAGACCACCTGCTATCAGTCCCCAACACCCTTCGTTCCCCCCTGTGCGATCATTCCAAGTGCATCAGTTCCCCCCCAGTGCCATCAGCTCCATTCCCCCCAGTGCAATCAGCTCCACTATCCCCCAGTGCCATCAGCTTCCCCTACCCTGTGCCATCAGGTCCATTCCCCCACCCCAGTGCCTTCAGCTCTCCCCCATCCCAGTGCCATCAGCTCTCTCCCACCCAGTGCCATCAGCTCTCCCCCACCCCAGTGCCATTAGCTCTAGCTCTCCCCCACCCCAATGCCATCAGCTCTCCCCCACCCCAGTGCCATCAGCTCTCCCCCACCCAGTGCCATCTTCTCTACTCCCCCAGTGCCTTCAGCTCTTCCACCCAGTGCCATCAACTCTCCCCCACCCCAGTGCCATCAGCTCCACTCCCTTAATGCCTTCAGCTCTCCCCACCCAGTGCCATCAGCTCTCTCCCACCCCAGTGCAATCAGCTCCACTCCCCTAGTGCCTTCATCTCTCCCCACCAAGTGCCATAAGCTCCACTCCCCCACATTGCCTTTAGCTCTCCCCCACCCCAGTGCCATCAGCTCCCCCCCCCCCCCCCCGAGCCATCGGCTCTCCCCCCACCCCAGTGCCATCAGCTCTTCCCCACCCCAGTACCTTCAGCTCTCCCCCATCCCAGTACCTTCAGCTCTCCTCACCCAGTGACATCAGCTCCACTCCCCCTTGTTCCATCATCTCTCCTCCCTTGTGCCATCATCTCTCCCCCTTGTGACATCGTCTCTCTCCCCCTTGTGCCAACATCTCTCTCCCCCTTGTGTCATAGTCTCTGCTCCCCTTGTGCCATCTTTCCCCTCAGGCTGGGCCACACTTCAGTTAAACCACGGACGCATGGTCTGTAAAAGCCCAGCCTGCCCTCCTCCTGACACCCGGAGTGCACAGCGTCATTGGTTGCTATGACACTGTGCACTACGGGCACCCGGCCATATTCGCGCGCCCACCCCCTCGGTGTCACCAACTTACGTTTCCAGCAGGGGCGCTACCGACACTCCATCGTTCCGCGCTGCTCTGGGCCGGACGTCACACAGCGCATCAGGTCACGGCGTGTGTACGTCAGGAGGTCAGTGCAGCGCAGGACCTTGGACGTGTTGTTTAGTGTCCAGAGGCCCCCTGCTGGAAAGGTGAGTATTCAGAGTGCAAAAATTTTTCACCAAGGATTTTTTTGTGTTCAAATACTCGATTTAATCCAGTACTCATTGCAACCCTAGTGACATGCACTTGGATGGCACAAAGTAAAGCACGGGGGTGAGAGGTTAAAGGAGGCCGAATCTACATGTGCAAAATTCTGTTTGCAGGTTAAATTGGCTTCTTTGCAGTCTCTTTGGGTACAAGGTGTCTCTGAAGGCTGTTCAGAATAGCATTATTTTTCTGTCTTTGTGGATTGTCTGATGTAACCAAGCATTTTTTTTTATTTCTCGGGCATTATTAAATGATGAAAAAAGGTCCTTTTGTAAGCCTGGTGTATCAGCCTTTTCTTATGTTTTTCTCTTTTTTCTTCCTTTTGCATTGGCCTTTTTATTCTTTACAACATTCGCTCCTATTTACTGTATAACCATGTTACAAACAAGTCTTCAATAAAAATAAAAAAAACTGTAAAAATAAATGATGGAAAAAGGAATCTGTTAGTCAACTTGAGTCCTTGGACTTGCTGGAGCCTTTTCACCTCTCCCTTTCTTCCATATGTTCTTTTGATTTTGAGGTAAACTCTATTTCATGTAGAGTTTTCCCCTGTTTTCTACTTTGCGCTGCACATATCTGAGCTGATCTCTCCAGTGCAAAGCATAGGGGTGGTTTATTGTTCCCCTGGTGTAATGACGCCAGTACACGTGTTGCCCTTCCCAAATATTAACAGTGACTTTTGGCACTTAGCTATCCCCAGGACCAAAACAACTAGAGGGTAGCAAGAAAAAAATACGAAGTACGTTTTAACACTGACAGGGAGTAAATACAAAGAAATAACACTGATAGATGACAAAAACCGAATAGTGATGGCAGCAGAGGATGAAGATGGAAGTTGGGGGATGATATCAGTGTTTATACAAGGAGCGGTGAATGACATTGATCAGTGAGTAGAAATAAAGACACATCAGAACTGACCCTGCTCTGCAATGAGACAGTCAAGACAAATCCAAACCAAACAGCAAACAGAATCCACAATTACTATACTAGCAGCAATGAAAGGCAGTAGAACCACCGGCCCCAGGATGCACTAATACAGTATCAATAGACCAGGGGCAGACACAGACAACAGAGGGCCTCTCTGCAAAGAATGTACCGGTGCCCCCCTTCCCCCAAACCACACATACAGATGTAAACATATACTGTATATACAAATAAAAAACATCTTGTTAATATGGGTCAATATGTTTACAATATGTTTATATATTTTTTTCATGCTAGGCCACACCTCTAACTCCGCCAAAAGCATAACTATACACACAGAATGTAACATACTACATAAACACACAGCAAGACTTAAACATAGCAACAATACTTTATGACCACAGGGGTGGCTCTCACTGGCAAGGAAGATGGAGGTCACAGGAGGCTGCTCCAGCAAGCATGGCTGAAGCAACCCACTGAGCCATGCTAACAGTGAGGCTTTATAGGCCAAGAAGCCACACCCCACAGTCAGACACACCCTGTGACACAACACACACACTGGGAAGGGAGTTAACCCTTCCAGCCCCAGAGAAGGGAAAATACCACTTAAAGGGGAAGTGCACACAATACATAAACACAAGTGCACACATACCCAGATATCACACACAACCGCATGCACAGCATAGCAAGCTGCCACATACATTCTGTTGCCAGCAGCAACCACAGGTGAGGCAAATACCACAGCCCTCACCTGTGATTGACAAGCAAGCTAAACCGCTGACAACCGAATGCGGTTCAGGAGTCACGGTCATGGCCATGGCCGTGACACTCCCAGACATGTTGGCACCTACATTTCATAACGAATTATGAATCGCCGGCCATCACAGGCGCAAACCGGATACATATTTGTGTCCCGGTGGCCACGAGGAACGTGCCCATGTTCTTGGTTTGATGGTGGGATGCCAGGGAAGGGAAATATACATATCTCCCCACAGAAACTAACTAACGGTACCATATTTGGACTCTACTTGTATCCGGAACCCAGGCAGATCCGTTGGTCCCAGAACCATCTCCCTGTGACCTTCTGGACTGGAGCTTTGAACCCTAAAGGGTTTTGTGGGTCATTTGCAGCCAGTCCAGCAGAGGGGGGGTGGACTCCTCCCAAAGGCTGGGAGGGAAGGGGCTGGCTACAGGTTAAAAGGCTTGGGAAAGCAAGCGGGCGTGTCTTTTCTCTGAAAAAGGGTCACATCGTGTAATGTGTTTAGGGGGACCAAGGAACTAGCTAAGATCACTGCCCTTCATGTGACTACAGCAAAGAACACACCACAACTGAAAGGAACTTTTATCTACCCAGTAATTGACTTTTGCTTTGCTTAACCCTGTTTGTACTTTATCACCTGTATCTGTAACCTCAAGGTGATTAAATATATAATTTAATCTTGTGATATCTTGTATCTCGATCACGAATCCCCACATCCGTGTTTTGGCCTAGTTATAAGCTACCGTGGGTTGGTTTCTCACCCTATATAATCCCATTAGTGGATCGGGCTGATATCAAACGAGAAGCTGGTGGCAGATAACCGGGCTGAGACAGCGCTGTTTTCACTACAGCAGTGAAAAGGCTCTTTCAGCTTGTTGCCTCTCTGTGCCGGGGTGGACAGGAGGTGTGTGTGTGTAAACTGTACCAAACTGACCTTACCTGCTCCTCTGGAGGGCGTAACATCATGTTTCTGGTAACCCGTGACCATACCGCGTCTCATGAGCTCGACGTAGGCGACGTCAAGCGGGCACGAGGTCTGGTATTCCTCACAGTGCCCCCTTCACAGTAGTTATGCCCAGATATGTGCCCCCTCACAGTAGTTATGCCAGATATGTGCCCCCTCACAGTAGTTATGTCCAGATATGTGCCCCCTTCACAGTAGCTATACCCAGATATATGCCCCATCACAGTAGTTATGTCCAGATATGTGCCCCCTCACAGTAGTTATGTCCAGACATGTGCCCCCTTCACAGTAGCTATACCCAGATATATGCCCCATCACAGTAGTTATGTCCAGATATGTGCCCCCTCACAGTAGTTATGTCCAGATATGTGCCCCCTTCACAGTAGCTATACCCAGATATATGCCCCATCACAGTAGTTATGCCCAGATATGTGCTCCCTTCACAGTAGTTATGTCCAGATATGTGACCCCTTCACAGTAGCTATACCCAGATATATGCCCCCTTCACAGTAGCTATATCTAGTTATGTGCCCCCTTCACAGTAGTTATGCCCAGATATGTGCCCCCTTCACAGTAGTTATGTCCACACATGTGCCCATAGGCGTGCGCACGGGGTGTGCCGGGTGTGCCTGGGCACACCCTAATCAAGCCGACTTGAGGTTTACAATGTGCGCTGAGCCGCCGATTTCACTGTTCATTAGCGCACTGAGCGCTGTGAACGGCACTGCAGGCAGCAGAGCAATACAGCTGATGCCTGAAATCTCCAATAATAGAGCTCTGTACATTACAGAACTTTGTTATTAGGGAGGAGGCTGCTGATTGGCCAGTATCAGCTGGCTGCCGTGCTATTGGCTGATCCTCTCACACCCCCTTCACTCGGGAGCTGAACACAGCAGCAGTAGCTTCCTTTTCAATTATGATAACAGGAAGCGCGCCACCCCTGCTGCTGAAGTGCCAGGGACAGCATTGGAGCCATCACCATGTGCCCAGGTGATGTGACAAGGTGAAGTGTCCTGCAGGCTTCTATCTACTGCTGGGTGGGAGCTCAATGTGGAGCTTTATGAATGGAAAAACTAATAGCCAAGACAGAGGCTAAAAACCCCCTGCTTCTGACCCTTATGTTAAAACATAGCTTTCATTGCTTTAACACCTAAAGGAAAAAAATAATTTAAAAACCTGCTGTTTCTCTAGATGACCTTATAGTAGTGGTAATAGAGTCTCAAGGGTCTATAAAAGCAGCTACACTATTTTTACAGACCTTTGAGACTCTATTAACACTACTATTAACATAAGGTCATCTAGAGAAAAAGCAGGTTTTTAAAATTCTTTTTTTTCTTCCTTTAGGTGTTTAGGTGTTAGAGCAATCTAATGAAAGTTATATTTTAACACCTAAAGGAATTTTTTTTTTTAAACCTACTGTTTCTCTAGATGACCGTATGTTGATAGTAGTGTTAATAGAGTCTCAAAAGTTTGTAAAAATAGTGTAGCTGCTTTTATAGACCCTTGAGACTCTATTACCACTACTATCAACATAAGGTCATCTAGAGAAACAGCATCTTTTAAAAAAAAATAAAAAAATTCTTTAGGTGTTTAGGTATTAGAGCAATCAAATGAAAGTTATGTTTTAACATAAGGGTCAGAAACAGGGTTTTTGTTTAGCCTCTTGGTTATTACCGTAGTTTTTCTATGTAAGTTCTCTGGATCAATGAGATTTTTTTCCCCCCATATTTTTTATATATGGAGAGCAATGTCCAGTGCTAACAGAGAGGACTATACTGTATATTGTACGGGATGGTGCAGGGGTTATACAGTATTATATGGGATGGCGCAGTGGTTTGTATGCTCTTTGATGTGACAATTATCTTAGGTTTTCCTATCGCCCACCTTTGATGGCGCTGTGCCCAGCTCCGAGCCGATCCCACTCAGCAGCTGCCAAGGCTTAGAGGGAACACTGGTTCTGTCAACCCCATGCTGCACTTTTTCACCCCATAAGATGCATTTGCCCCTGCGTCTTATGGGGTGAATACTAATCAAGCGCTTCCATTATGGAAGCGCTGATTAGTACCAGAGGGCCAGAAAGCGCTGAAACCGCTATACTCACCTCTTCCTGGTCCTCATGCGCTCCACTCTGAAGGCTGCGCACAATGTGAGGCCGCGCTGTGACCTCACACTGTGGGCGCCCACACAGCAGACTGAACAAGAGGATTACCGAGCGCGGGCGGTTAGGAGCGGGAGCGTCCGGAGCAGGAAAGGTAAGTGTTATATCATTTTATATGGGGGCACGGAGGGTTGATATGAGGCACTGGGGGCTGATATGAGGCACAGGGGCTCTTATCTGAGGTCTGATTGGGGTTCATTCACATTGGGGTCTGATCTGAGGTCTTATTGGGGTCTTATTGACATTGGGGGTCTGATTGGTGGTCTGACCTGAGGTGTAATGATTTTTTTATTATTATTGTCCCTCTCTAAAACCTAGGTGAGTCTTATGGGCCGGAGGAGAAAAATACAGTAAGTTTAAAAATGATTTCTTCTACCTTCATTATATTGATAGTGCAGGTCTGTATGTATGTACGCAGAATGTATTTGTGTATATATATATATATATATATGTGTATATAATATAGATATAGATATATGTATAGATATATATGTATATGTATATATATATATATATATACACACACGTGTGCGCGCTGCGTCTGTGTTTGTGCTTTAGGGTGCACACCCTAATGCAATAGGCTGCGCACGCCTATGCATGTGCCCCTCACAGTAGTTATGCCCAGATATGTGCCCCCTCACAGTATTTATGCCCAGATATGTGCCCTCTTCACAGTAGTTATGTCCAAATATGTGCCCACTTCACAGGAATAAAAAAAAAGAAAACCTCACCTAGTTCCTCATGATCACAGCTCGGTTGCCGACTCTCCACTGCAGTAGCACAATGCAGTGTCACACATTGCTCTGCTGGTCGGTGTACGAGGAAGAGCACAGCAGATTTCCAGTCGCACCGCTCCTCCTCCTACATAGACCAGCAGTGTGATGTGTGACACTACATCGCACTGCTGCTGTGGAGCCAGGGCCATGTTTAAATTTTATGCTGTCCTAAGCACTTTAGTGCCAGCTCCCCCCCCCCCCCCATAGTACCCCCATGGTAATAAGGCTCCCTACAGTACACAGTAAGTCCTAATCATGATTTTACCTTAATTTTTTTAATCACCGTAGGCTGCAGAATGGGGGGGGGTCTGATCTAATCAGGTCGGGGCTTAGCTGAGCCGGGGGGTGGTGTTTTACAGTCCGCCTTTTGAGGGTGGCCTGAATGGCCACCCTACCCCAAGGTGACCATGTTACCCTGTTTGCAGAGGAAGGGAGTGAAAAAAATTACAAAGTAAATAAAAAAAACACCTCTGCTGGCCCATGCACTGGGATAGCCCCCCTCCCTCTCTGGGTATTCCCACCCCTGTAATAGACTATGATACAAGAATCTGGAAAAAAAAATGCACAGAGCTTTCACTATACCTGCCAAAGAAGCACAGAAACTATAAAGATTAAAAGGAAGGCTAGGCAATCAAACACTCCACCCTAAATATGCCAGGCTTAGCAAGTAAATAAAATGAACAGGTTTCGGTGTAAGGCAGTAGCACAGGCAACTGACTCAAACAATGTTAGTATACAGGGAGGCAGCACGTAATTCCCACAAAGCTGGTATTCATTTTTACATTCATTATTCAAAAACAGACATTGTTCCTCATGGTAGCTGCATGATGTTAAAAATTCTCAGTGGTGCAACATGTATTGCTGCAGTGCATACAGAACCAATTTCCTTGCCAGTGACGTACCGTCAATATAGGCAGACCACGCCGTTGCTATGGGGCCCGCGGCACAGGGGGACCCGGAGCGCATGGAAGGCCCCGCCCCCTACTCTGCACAAGACAGACAGTTTATTCATAGGAGGCGTCCGGTGGACCGGCCACTTGTTTTTTTCTCCCGCCAGCTCCAACCCCGGGTACCCCCCCCTCCTTGGTTGACGGCACGCCACCCCACCCTGTCTGACCTCCTGGCTGCGGGCTCCCTCCTTCCTCCTGGCTGAGCCTGCATTTCACACTGGCCAATCAGCTTTTAGCAGCGCAAAGATCCTGCTGCTGATTGGCCAGTGTATCGCTGGCACTGCAGCAGCAGGAACAGCGCAGGCTCAAGCACGCACAGAGGCGTGCACGTGCTGCCCGGAGTGCCCGCCATCTGACTGCCCCCCTCAAGAAAAATGATCAGCAGTGTGCCAGTGAGTGCAGCCCCCCCTTAATGAAGGAAGGACCACTCTGGTCAGTGAATAAAGAACATGGCGCCGGCGGCTAAAATAGACATGTGTGCCACATAAGAGGTCTGACAATAAAAAGTTCATATATGTGTATCCTGGGTATTCTTGATGGGGGGAGGGCAGCAGCAAGCAGTGGGGTTTTTGGGGGGGCATGTAGGCTCATAGAGGACTCAAGAGGACAGTGTGCTTTCCTCCTACTCTTCCTCTATGAGCCTAGAGGGCCCCCTCCCAGCACATCAGTCACCTTGCAGGGCGGGGATGTGATTGGTGGCTATGTATGTGCATCAGCAGCAATGAGTTAAAGGAGTTATATATAATGCCCCCCCAAAATGCCGGGCACCTTACTTACCTCATTCCTCGGCACTCGCATTGCTCCTGATGCCTGCACATCTGCCACTGCCTCCCTCCCGTCACGCAGATGAAAACATCCAGCAACATGGGGGGCAGTCAATAGCAGGCCACGATGGGAACCAGCCTCCCTATCTTCGCGGGTGACACTAGGGAGGCCCATTTCCGACGCAGCCTGCTATTGGCTGCACCTCCTCACTGGGCATAAGTATTATCTGTATGCGGTGCCTGGGCATTTTGGGGGGCATAATAGGAGTTAGACAGCCCCTTGGGATATCGGAGGTTTTTTTGTTTTTGCATTTTAGTTTTTCTTCCATATCTTCCTTCAGCCATAACTTTTTAATTTTTCCGTTCACATAGCTGTATGAGGGCTTATTTTTTGCAGGACCAGTTGTACTTTAATATGGCATACAATGTAGTGGGAAGCGGACAATTTTTTTTTAATGGGGTGGAATTGGCAAATGGGGGTGTGGCAGGGGAAGAGCCAGGGCAGGAGGTGGGATGGGCCAGGGGTGGGTAGTGGGCGGAGTTAGGGGCCCAATTCAGATTCTTGCTATGGGGCCCAATGATTTTTATGTACGCCCCTGTTCCCTGCCCATGTGAACTGGTCCCCACGGATTCCTTTTCAGTTTGAGTCCATTTTATGTAGGGCCTCGTCTCAACTTAAAGGGGTTCTGCCATGATTGATGTAAAAAATGAAAATCAGACATCCTATAGTACATGAGCAAATTAATGAAATGTTCGATTCAGCTTCTTTGCCAAATTTGAAAAAAATTCCCTTTGTGACTAATTTCTTCATCACAAAGCACATTTTTTGTAAGTAGTAGGTGCAATGATGGGGAGCAGAAATTGCGCAGCTCCCCGTCATTGTACCCCTCAGATGCCATGTTCATACCGTACATGATCGCGGCATCTGATATAAAAAAAAGTGTAAAATAAAATGTAATTAAATCATACTTACCTGATCCATTTTCTCGCAACGTGCCGGCTTGCTTGAAGATCTGTGGCCCGCGATGACATCATACGTCATCGCACACGGGATTTCAGCCGAGATCTTCAAGGAAGATGGCGGCGGACGGCAAATGGATCAGGTAAGTATGATTTATTTTTTTTATTTTTTTTTTACACTATTTCAGGTGACATCAATTCACAACCACGAAGCACGAGGAAGTTCGGCTTTACGGCGAATCGAATTTATCTTGAAATTCGTATCGAAGTCCACTTTTTGGACTTCGATTGGCTCAACACTGTACATGACAATACCTTTCTAACAAAGCTACAAGCTCCTGTACTGCACATGGGTCCAGAGATCTCCACATTCAATGGGGATCCGGTGGTACCCAGCGGTGTGTAGCGGTGTCCGGCTATGCTGGATACAGTAACTCCAGTAGTACTCCTAGTGTTCCTCTGCTGAAATAGACTGCTGAATTTACCTGCTGGAGATGTGAACATAGCCTTAGCAGGTGGCCTCCAACATCTACGTTCTTGCTGATTCACAGTTAGAAATGACCTATGCCATGTGTGTTTAATTGGGCTTATAGCTCTGTTAAAATTCAATATAGACCATATACAAGGTTTCTTTTAAAATGTAGTTTTGGTGTGGTCCGAGATCATGCCTAGGGTGGTTTGGCATGGGACCAGGTAAGTGTAGCTGTCGAAGACATTTACTTAACACCAGGCTCTACCATTTTGTTACGGGACGTGGTGGCATGATGTTCTAGAATAGGTAGCTTCAGGCTGGTAGTCAGGGGTTCTTACTTCCAGAGTCCATTTAGCTGATATTAGACTCGACATTTGGGTGTCTGGAGAAGCATTGCACAGGCTTATGAACGCTTCTCTTGGCAGGTTATTGCCCTTGAAGGCTTAGCTCTGGTTAGCGGAACCACATGTCTGTCAATGCTGATGGCTAGCATACGGTTGTGCTTAGTGGGAATGTTAGTGCACAGCGAACTTTGTTATAGTTTGAGAATTTTTATTAAAAAAATGTTATAGCCATATAAGTTTATAAGATAATAAAAGTATGTTTTTATAGGGCTGAGAAATGGGTATTAATAAAAGCTGTGGCCGAGCCCAAGGTCTCTGCAACCTCCATATCTTGTGTACTATATGATAGTGTTGTTGGTTTCTAAAGGTTTTATTCTGGTACTGCCACTGCTTGAACAAAATTGAGGTGTATTATATGCTATTCATCGATGCCCAAATGTCACTGATGTTCACCGGGACCCAAGGTTAGCCCATCTGGTCCAATCCCACAAATGAGATACTGCAGCACAAGTTGATAAAGCAGTTACTGCTGGTCTCTTTTGCTGCTGCAGCTTCACTCAACCCGCCGGCAACCCAGACCCACCTCCTACTTTTCTCTGAAGGCTCTCCACCTCTACTGGTAGGGCGCACAACCTCTGGCCTTTAAATAGCCAGCATGCACATAAGCTAATCTTCACCTGCCAATGGCTGGCAACCCTGGGGTATTTCAGGCACATTTCCCTATGTAATTACCATATGTTACTTGTGATATATCTCTGGTATATTAAAAGTATGTATATTAGCCTCAGTAATTCTAGAAGAGTGTATCATATATTCCACTGTAACACAAAAACTGAGATTAAGGTTATCTGAGAAGAGATGGAGACATCAGTCTGTAAGAAGAAGGGAGAGTATGGCATCCAAATAGGACACAGGAAAAAGGGAGTTTTAGGGATATTTTGTGTTATTGTGCAAAACTGTTATTCTGGTAATTATCAAGTGTGTCTTGTGATCTTGTGTTCTTCAAATTCCAAGAACTGTGGACATTGATGGGCCAGATGTGAGATGTGTCCAAGCCAACTGTGGGAATATGACCTTTGAATTTATAGTCTTGTCAGTTTGATCTATTACCCAGGTATGTAAGGTTCTTTATTGCCAATATGTACCACGTGAGATTATATAACTTGCATTATCTACTCATAATGCTGTAACCATCTTAATTATCTTGTAAACTCCTATAATGAGATGTGTATAAAATAAAGTCCTTATGGGCGGTCTAATCAGATCTCCTCAGACATATCTTTCTGCATCTGTCTGTGATTTCTCGGCCGATATTATTGATCAATCTCTGCCTATAGAGAACCACTCTGACAGGAGAGTGCCTGAGGAATAAGGTTATCTAGCCTGTTAGGTCCTGTAAAGGTGTGCCATATCCTACGGTCTGCTCGTACACTGACCCCTGCTGGTTTACTATACTCTGACCCTCCACTAATTGACCTGACCTGTGTCTGACCACCATAATGATCCTACGCTGCCTGCTCTGACCTCAGACCGATTTCTCCTACTGCACACACTCCATCAGCCCTGACTCAGCTTCTCTCTGACTATGATTTTTCCTGAAATCTCAGGGCCCTGATCCCGTAGGTCTGCTATTAACCAGAAAGAGAGTACTCCAGAAGGTAGCGGCCTGGTGGCTCCCGTGCAGTGAAATCCAGATCCCTGTGCAGGGTTAAAGGGTGAACACTAGGGGACTGCCAGGATAATGACCTTAGAATTAGCTCAAACCTAAATCTGTTGAGTACCACACTAACTACCCAAACATTTTGGCAGAAAAAAAGAGTACATACAAACTGTAAAAATGGTTCAGGAATGGTTTGAAGAACATGAAGAAGAGTTCAAGTTGTTTTCCCCAAATCTCAGTCCGATCTAGTATCTGTGCAAGATCAATCTATGGGGGTTGCACCTCACAATTTACAGGACATCTTCAAAAGTCCATGCCTCAATGGGTCAGAGCTGTTTTGTGATTTCAATGTTATACTGATCGTTTTATACTTCCCTCAACATGACCCCTACTACCCACATAGATGAAGAACTTCTCCCAACTTATCTTAGATATTTCCTCTAGCATAACTCTTCTAACCCACCTGGTCATTGCCTGTAAGACTCCCTATGTCAGCGGTAAGACCCTAACACCTAGTTCTCCAATACTACACCTTGTACTGTGTTCAATATGGTCCCCAACAATTCTGAGTTCCTCAGGACCCCTTCACCCAAACATATATTATTGGGAAGATCCCATGCTTCTGTAATGATGGATGACACCATGTTCATATACTGTAATGTGAGCAGCATTCATCAAACACATTGTGGTGATGCAGAACTGTCAGACGTCTGGAGAATATTAGGTCTTAGGTCCTGTGGCCTGGGAGCCTGAATTAACATTCACTTTGTGGTATTCAGCAGACATGTGGAGTCTTGTAGAGCACTCATGGGCTGGAGGACGTCCAGTGTGCCAGCAGGACCAGCACTGAACAGGTTACACATGATATCAGGACAGTCGGGTAGACACGGCCATCTGTGACCTACAATCTGCCACCACAGTCAGGAGGATGGTGGAGGGGGGTGACTGCAGGTTGCTATGGGGATATCTTGGGAATAGAGAGGATAGTCTATGCTGATCTTTAGCCATAACTACCCAGAATTCCTTGCTGTCAGGCCTAGCTCCTTACGCTCTGTTTGTTGCCAGCTTTCCATTCCTCGAGCAGACAACTATTTCTCCTTCAAGAAGCCTTGGCTTATGGAATAATGTCTTCTTCTTACCAAGCTGCCGGTAGCATCAAGACCTGAGGCTTATTCCCCGAATCCTCTATAGACCAAAATAAGAAGTTACAAATTGCTTCCATGAAATATTAAACCTCCCTCATTCTTTATTTACTGTGAAACTGGATCCGATATCTGGTTTGAAAAGGATCGCTGGGGTGGACCCAATCCTGCATGTGCATTCAGTTATAGATCTCTGCCTGGGATGGTGAGGTCCATCGATACATAGCACAGGTGAAGGGTGATTGCACAGGTAATACATTGCACAGGTGATAGGTGATATATATAATATGTAGCACAGATAAAGGGTGATCTATATGTAACACAGGTGAGGGGTGATCTATACATAGCAGGGGGAGGAGTCCTCTATGCCTACTGTAACACAGGTGAGGGGTGGTCCATACAGATCACAGGTGAGGGTTCATCTACACGTAGGACAGGTGAGGGGTCATCTATATGTATTACAGGTGAGGGGGTCATATATATGTGGCACAGGTGAGGAGTCATCTATATATACTGCAGCAGAGGTGAGGGGTCATTCTCATAGACCTGGTAAAGGGGCCATCTATATGTCACACAGGTGATAGGTCCTCTATAGGTAGCACAGGTGAGGAGTCCTCTATATATAGCATAGGTGAGGAGTCTTCTATAGAGATTACAGCAGAGGTGAGGGGTCATCTATATGTAGCACAGGTGAGGAGTCCTCTGTACGTAGCACAGGTGAGGAGTCCTCTGTACGTAGCACAGTTGAGGAGTCCTCTGTACGTAGCACAGGTGAGGAGTCCTCTGTACGTAGCACAGGTGAGGAGTCCTCTATACATAGCACAGGTGAGGAGTCCTCTATACATAGCACAGGTGAGGAGTCTTCTATAGAGATTGCAGCAGAGGTGAGGGGTCATCTATATGTAGCACAGGTGATAGGTCATCTATACGTAGCACAGGTGAGGAGTCCTCTATACATAGCACGGATGAGGAACCCTCTATAGATATTTCAGTATAGGTGAGGGGTCATCTATATGTAGCCCAGGTGAGGGGTCATCTATATGTAGCCCAGGTGAGGGGTCAGCTATATGTAGCCCATGTGAGAGGTCATCTATATATAGCCCAGGTGAGGGGTCATCTATATGTAGCCCAGGTGAGGGGTCATCTATATGTAGCACAGGTGAGGGGTCATCTATACGTAGCACAGGTGAGGAGTCCTCTATACATAGCACGGATGAGGAACCCTCTATAGATATTTCAGTATAGGTGAGGGGTCATCTATATGTAGCCCAGGTGAGGGGTCATCTATATGTAGCCCAGGTGAGGGGTCAGCTATATGTAGCCCATGTGAGAGGTCATCTATATATAGCCCAGGTGAGGGGTCATCTATATGTAGCCCAGGTGAGGGGTCATCTATACGTAGCACAGGTGAGGGGTCATCTATACGTAGCACAGGTGAGGGGTCATCTATACGTAGCACAGGTGAGGGGTCATCTATACGTAGCCCAGGTGAGGGGTCATCTATATGTAGCACAGGTGAGGGGTCATCTATACGTAGCACAGGTGAGGGGTTATCTATACGTAGCCCAGGTGAGAGGTCATCTATACGTAGCACAGGTGAGGGGTTATCTATACGTAGCCCAGGTGAGGGGTCATCTATACGTAGCCCAGGTGAGGGGTCATCTATATGTAGCCCAGGTGAGGGGTCATCTATACGTAGCCCAGGTGAGGGGCCATCTATACGTAGCACAGGTGAGGGGTTATCTATACATAGCACAGGTGAGGGGTCATCTATACGTAGAACAGGTGAGGAGTCTATGCACAGCAGACATAAGATTTCAGCTGCACAGGGGCCCAGCGGGGCCCCCACTGTAGACCACTAGCAGAAATGCCTGGGTTGCCGTGTAAGTTGAGGTAGGGACATAACTTTGCTTAGGGTCCCAGAAATGCCAAATTAGTAGCACAGATGGGGTTGATCTTTACGTAGCAAAGGTGAGCGGCATGCTATACATAGGACGGACCAAGCTAGTGTCAGGGGTCACTGTCATATTCTTTTCACATAATGGCAGCGCCCTCCATTACATCATACAAAATGGCCGCCCTCGATTCCATGAAAGTAAAAGAATTTCTCAGGGTCTTTGAGAGAAGAAAGTGTTGAGAAGACGGAGAGAGCTTCCAGCAAATCCTCCTAATCCTCCAAGGATCAGAGTCATTGTCTTCGCCCATCTGCCAGGCGACATCTCCGCTACTTCAGCTCCAAATAAGCAAACACCATTCAGGGGATTAGAGGGGATGAAAAGTGGGAAAAAGCCCCCAGAGTGCCAGCGGCCACTTCCAGCTCAATGGGGGGCTGTGGCGGGGGGGAACCCCTGGGCTGCGGAGAGGTGGGTGTCACAGAGACATGAGTAACAGATGGGCTCTGAAATCTGCAGAACCACAAGAGCTGACAATCGAATAGTAGGAATGTTTTTGTGTATTTCTACGGTTGTTTAGTGCAAAATTTGGCGTCTGTGTCAGCAGCAATCGTTTCAGATAAATGGGGGTTAATGGACTTATCGGCGGGGGACAGCACACATTTCGTCTGAATAGCTGCCGAATGATGTAATATTGTATATCGCTATAGGGGCGCAGCTCTGATTATCTGATACAGGGGCAGCTCCAGGCCTGAAATCAAAAGGGAATGGAAAAACAGCACAGTGAATTGAGCACCATGACAAATTCAGATTTCTCTGGTTACAGGAGGCGCAGAGCTGTCCAAATAGCTGCAGATAACCCACCTACCGCCCCCTGCTGGTAACTACTGCAAGTACTACAGGCAGTGTGGAGAAGCTGGCTGGGGAGCAGACGAGGCAGGAGAAGGAGGGAGTGATAACTGGAGGGGAGTAGTACCTGGAAGAGGAGAGAGGGGGTATAACACCTGGAGGTAGAAAGAGTGATATCTGGAGGAGGAGAACATGGAGGAGGACTAGAACCTGGAGGATGGAGTGATAACTGGAGGGGAGTAGTACCTGGAAGAGGAGAGAGGGGGTATAACACCTGGAGGTAGGAAGAGTGATACCTGGAGGAGGACTAGAACCTGGAGGAGGACTAGAACCTGAAGAAGGGAGTCATAACTGGAGGGGAGTAGTACCTGGAAGAGGAGAGAGGGGGTATAACACCTGGAGGTAGGAAGAGTGATATCTGGAGGAGGAGAACATGGAGGAGGACTAGAACCTGAAGGAGGGAGTGATAACTGGAGGGGAGTAGTACCTGGAAGAGGAGAGAGGGGGTATAACACCTGGAGGTAGGAAGAGTGATACCTGGAGGAGGACTAGAACCTGGAGGAGGACTGGAAGGGAGATGATACTTGGAGAGGAAGTGATGTATGGGAGCGGTACCTGTAGGGAGAAGAAGATACTTGGAAGTGTGATACATGGAAACAGCAGATACCTGGAACAAGTGATACTTGGAGGAGGAGAGGTCTGCCACCAGTATCTGCCTAATTGTTTCCCTGTCAGTTTTAGGCTACTTTCACACTTGCGTTTTTCTTTTCCGGTATTGAGATCCAGCAGAGGAGAAAAACACTTCCATGTTGTCCCCATTTATTGTCAACGGGGATAAAACTGAAGTGAAGGGAACGGAGTGCTCCAAAATGCATTCTATTCTGTTTGGCTGTGTCCCCATCATGGACAGAATTACTCTGCAATGCAGAGAAAAACAGATCCAACATGACACACAATGTAAGTCAATGGTGCCGGATCCGTTTTCTCGGACACAATATAAAACAATATAATGATCTGTCATGGCTATACAACTGGATCCTTTCCGTAACAGATGCAGCCGGATGTATTATCAAAAACGGAAGCATATGAGAAAGTAACCATACACTGATAAGCAATAATGCTTTGGAAGAATACTATGTGCCGTGTCCAGCTGCAAGTGTTAAAGGGGTTCTGCACTTTGTTTAAACTGATGATCTATCCTCTGGATAGATCATCAGCAACTGATCGGCCGGGGTCCAACACCCGGGACCCTCGACGATCAGCTGTTTGAGAAGGCAGCGGCGCTCCAGGAGAGCCGCGGCCTTCTCACTGTTTACCGCTGGCCCAGTGACATCACAACTAGTATTAATGGCCTGGGCGGGGCTAAGCTTTATTCACTTGAATGGAGCTTAGCCGCGCCCAGGCCAGTGATACTAGTCGTGACGTCACTGGGCCAGCGGTCTCTGCCTACTGCCTCCAAAACCACCAATAGGGTGATCCAACAGACCATCTGTGGGCTGAGTGCTCAATAAACATTTGCCAACAAGAAATAGGATATCTTCCATGCTCACGATAAAGATCACCATCCAGTGATTCTGAAACCAGATACCGAAACCCTCCTATGGTGTCGAGCCCTGCACAGGTATCCAAGAACAAAACTACCAGGCCCTGGTAGGACCCATCCACCTGGAGGAGCATCCTCTGGTACTAGCTGCAGAAAGTTTAGTGACTGTCTCCCACGGTAATGTACTAGTCCGTCTTCTAATCCTGAGGGATACCAGCTGACATTAACAAAGTAGAGTCAAGCCGATCAGGATACACTTATGCCATAACAATGATCGACCACTACACCAAATTCACGATAGCTGTTGACCTAACAGTCAAAACTACTGCAGCTGTCTTTTGGAAAATGCTCATGCTACCTTATGGATGTCCTGAGAAGATCCATAGAAGATGCATGCTCTGTCTTCCAGGTGACTTATCTAAGGGCCATAAGGGCATCGGGGATGGCTTTCTTTAAAGAAGGGGGTATGCAATGTCCCAGTGCAGGTGTTAATGTACAATATTTTGTGCACAGTATGTCTAGGTCGTATGTGGAGAAAGTAATAGATTCCTAGTATCTGTTGCCAGACAGGACCGGCACCTCCTCTTCCTCTCTAGTAGGAAGTGAGTAAATCTTGAGCAGTGATGGCTAACCTCCGGCACTCCAGCTGTGGTGAAACTACGACTCCCAGCATGCTCCATTCATTTCTATGGAGTTCTGAGAACAGCCAAGCAAATGTACATCTTGGGGGTTGTAGTTTTACCACAGCTGGAGTGCCAGAGGTTAGCCATCACTGGTCTAGAGTAGGCTGTGAAATGTACAAACAGCAAGGGAGCAGAGCTGAACTAGGACATCTCTTACCCTGTGGATTATAAGAAGCAAAGTGACAGCATATGTGCCAGCCCTTGAGGAAAAAGAGAATCGAACCATAAAATCTGGGCCCTTATGCAATTTTTGAAATGGGACACCCTCCCAGCAATGTCTTTGCGACCCCCTCCTGCCATGCAACCCTCTCTCCTGCAGCTAGGCAATATCTCTCTCTAAGAAGAGACCAGGCAGCCGCTTCATTAGTTTCCTACACGTGTATACTGTATGTCATGTCCCTGTATATAATGTCATTGTATAATACTGTTGAGGGGGCCCTGACAATAAACTCTTTCAGTCCTCTCCTTCTGGGTTTGGGCCCCGTAACAGCTGCTTCCACTATAGCTACGCCCCTGTGCAGAGCATTTGTCAGAGAAAAGAAATGCCTCTACATTGTGGCTACAGACTTCTCTGCATACTGGTGGGAGCAATAAACTTCAGGTTCCCCATTATATTAAAAGGACAGAAGGGCCCTCAATTCAGAGACTATATTTGGCCGAGGATACTACAGAGATACCATACAATGAGAGATGTCAGTTGCATCCCTTAGGCCAGCCTGATTAAAAAGCCAGAGAGACCAGCCTCCCATACACAGCCTTGGGAACTGTATACTGAGCTTAATGTGTACAGTGCCTGTGTGAACTGCCTCAGTAAAGTACAGCGGGCACCTGCATTGATTCATAGATTGTGAGCGCTTGCGAGCAGGGCCCTCACTCCTAGTGTTTCAGTTGTATCTTAGCCAGTTATGTTATGATGTCTTTCGTTTTGTACATGAACCCTCTGAATTTGTATAACGCTGCGGAATATGGTGGCGCTATATAAATGAAGATTATTATGTCTCATCATTCGGGGAACCAGCCTTGCACCTCAAAACTCATGTACACCAAGGACACCCCACCTAACATCATACAGGAGCCCTAAGGGCAGGGTTTGCTCACGAAGGAAAGAAAAAGTGCACCCTTCCTATCACTGCATGGACCAGGGACCAACATAGCAAGGACTGCCAGCATGAGTACAACTACTTCCATCCTCTCCTCTTCCCCTGCGGCTCACTGCATATGTCTATCGAGGAAGCAATCAAATGATTTCTGCCTCAAGTTTAAAATGAACGGGACCAACATATTGATGACATATTGATGACATATTGATGACCTATCCACAGCTCTGTACACTGCTTAGTGGCCGTCCTCATGTACTGCAGCTGGTGCTTGTATTGAAGCGAATGGAAGCTGAGCTGCAGTACACGAGAATGGCCACTACACAAGGTATGGAGCTGTGCCGGCTCTGTACACAGTTTACATCTGAAACCTGTGATTGGTCGAGGTGTCGGGTGTCAGATCCCCACCAATCTCATACTGATGATCTGCCTTATGGATACATCATCAATATGTTAGTTCTGGAAAACCCATTTGAAGGGATTTTCCAGTTTGCATCAATATCTTTTAAAATAACCATTTATAAAGGAAGCAGTAATTTTGTAATGTATTTATTTTATCTTTATTGCTCCTATCTTCTGTTCTGGTCTGTGTTCACATGACCGCGTCCATGCAGCTATTTCTTATTTCCTGAGATGTTATGTTTATGGGCGGAGCAGTGATAGGGGAGTGTCTATGTAACTAGTTGGGTGGGAGGAGCTATAGACTAGCTGGGCATTGTTAGGGGCAGTGATAGGGGAGTGTATATGTAACTAGTTGGGTGGGAGGAGCTATAAATTAGCTGGGGGTTGTTAGGGGCAGTGATAGGGGAGTGTCTATGTAACTATTTGGGTGGGAGGAGCTATAAACTAGCTGGGGGTTGTTAGGGGCAGTGATAGGGGAGTGTCTATGTAACTAGATGGTGGGAGGAGCTATAAACTAGCTGAGAGTTGTTAGGGGCAGTGATAGGGGAGTGTGAATGTAACTATCTGGGTGGGAGGAGCTATAAACTAGCTGGGTGTTGTTAGGGGCAGTGATAGGGAAGTGTCTATGTAGCTAGCTGGTGGGAGGAGCTATAAACTAGCTGGGTGTTGTTAGGGGCAGTGATAGGGAAGTGTCTATGTAGCTAGCTGGTGGGAGGAGCTATACACTAGCTGGGGGTTGTTAGGGGCAGTGATAGGGAAGTGTCTATGTAGCTAGCTGGTGGGAGGAGCTATAAACTAGCTGGTCATTGTCAGGGGCAGTGATAGGGGAGTGTCTATGTAACTATCTGGGTGGGAGGAGCTATAAACTAGCTGGGTGTTGTCAGGGGCAGTGATAGGGGAGTGTCTATGTAACTATCTGGGTGGGAGGAGCTATAAACTAGCTGGGGTTGTCAGGGGCAGCACTGGAGCAGGATGTAAACTAGAGCGGTGAAAACATGTCAGCAGAGAAGAAAAAAACATGGGGAAGACATATAGGATGAAGGCAAATACCTTAGCATATTTGATAAAAACAATAGTAATCCCGGAAAGCCTCTTTAGGCATAATAAAGTTTCTTTAAAAATAAATAAAAGAAATTAATTAATTAAATAATTAGTTCAACATAAAAAGATACATATTTGGCACTACCACAATCGAACAACAGTATCTGATTCCATATCACGTATTTTTTTAACTATGCACACATCTCCGCATCCATCGACCCAAAATCATTTTTAGTGCATCGTAAACGGGCGAGGAACAAAAAACAAAAATCAATGTTTTTTTTTTATTTTTATTCCATCCCACAAAAATATGACAAAGTATATAGAATAGTGCTATCGATAAAATATAACCCAAAAACAAGCCTCATCCAGTTAACAGAAAAATTAAGTTACAGTTTTTGGATTTCGAGGATAAAAAACTTAATAGGAGGATAAAAAGAATAATAATCCCTTGGTCCTTAAAGGGCTTCTGTCAGCCCACTAAAACTTTTTTTTTGGTTAATATTAATCCCTACACTGCAAGCTCCCTGTACATATGCTAAATATTCATTTTTGTTCAGTAGATTTTGTTAAAAATCAAGTTTTAGAATATGTAAATTACCTTGCTACCAGCAAGTAGGGCGGCTACTTGCTGGTAGCAGCCGCATCCTCCTCTCATCATGACGCCCCCTCCGCCGTTTGATTGACAGGGCCAGGGAACGGGATCGTTCTCTGCAGGCCCTGTTTGAATTCAAAATATCGCGCCTGCACCGTACCTGTCTTTAATCGGCGCAGGCGCACTGAGAGGCGGCCGCTCTCTCGGCCGCTCCATCCTCAATGCGCCTGCGCCGGGTGTAGATGTGACGTCATCGGCGCAGGCGCATTGAGGATGGAGCGGCCGACAGAGCGGCCGCCTCTCAGTGCGCCTGTGCCGATTAAAGACAGGTACGGCGCAGGCGCGATATTTTGAATTCAAACAGGGCCTGCAGAGAACGATCCCGTTCCCTGGCCCTGTCAATCAAACGGCGGAGGGGGCGTCATGATGAGAGGAGGATGCGGCTGCTACCAGCAAGTAGCCGCCCTACTTGCTGGTAGCAAGGTAATTTACATATTATAAAACTTGATTTTTAACAAAATCTACTGAACAAAAATGAATATTTAGCATATGTACAGGGAGCTTGCAGTATAGGGATTATTATTAACAAAAAAAAAAAACGGTTTAGTGGGCTGACAGAAGCCCTTTAAAGCCTAAAATAGACTGGTCGTTGAGGGGTTAATCTGTGTCCAGAAGGAAGACATGGCTCAGATTGGACTCCAGGGCTCCAGAGCTGGCAGGGGCCTCAGAGGCCATTATCTGCACATCATGCAGTGATACTGGGTGTCCAGCAGATGGCAGCGTGTGCAGGACTCCCAGCGCTGGAGACAGCAGGAGCCATTGTTAATGTGATGACCTCTCAGCTGGGGGTCCTGCCAGGGGGGGCACTGAACATGTTCCATTCAGTGAATGGATCAGCATCCTCACAATGCGGCTCTGCGGCCAGAAGCTTCTATGTATTGTACACAGCCCACGGCCATTGTGCAATGAGCTATTGAGAGATAGCTGCGTGCAAACTGCACCGGGAGCCCCAGCTATACCCGTCCGCCACACAACATGACCATGGGCAGGGTCTATGTGTCTAAGGGCTCATGCACACAAACGCATTTTCTTTCCGCGTCTGTTCCATTTTTATTGCGGACTATATACGGAACCATTCATTTCAATAGGTCCGCAAAAAAAACTGAAGTTACCCCCATTTGCATTCCGTTTCCGTATGTCCGTTCCGCAAAAAAAAGAAGGACATGTCCTATTATTGTCTGCACTACGGACAAGGATAGGACTGTTCTTATAGGGGCCGGCTGTTCCGTTCTGCAAAATACGGAATGCACACGGCAGTGAAAGAAAACGTCCGTTAAAAACTGACATTTTTAACGGATGTTTATTTCATTGATGTCTCTCTAAGAAACGGACGTTAAAAAAGGACCCATTCTATTGTATGGGGGCGTCTGTCAGTGACAGTTGGACAAGCTACAACATGTTCTATTTTTTTACGGCTGTTTTTTACTGACAGTCAAAAAAAACTGCCGTGTGAATAACCCCATAGACTGCCATTGGTCTTAAAACAGACATGTGATGGCCGTTAAAAAAATGTACATCCCATGTCCGTTTTGTGCATGTAGCCTTATCCTATCCTGTGTGATACTGTCTGCTGGGCTGTGTATCTAATCCTAGAATTGTGTGATACTCTCTGCCAAGATTGGTCTCTAATCCTATCATGTGTGATACGGTCTGCTGAAATGTGTATCTAAGCCTATTGTGCGTGATACTGTCTGCTGAGCCTGTGTATCTAATCCTATCATGTGTGATACTGTCTGCTGAAATGTGTATCTAAGCCTATAATTGTGTGATACTGTCTGCTGAAATGTGTATCTAAGCCTATAATTGTGTGATACTCTCTGCCAAGATTGGTCTCTAATCCTATTATGTGTGATACTGTCTGCTGAAATGGGTATCTAAGCCTATTGTGCGTGGCACTGTCTGCTGAGCCTGTGTATCTAATCCTATCATGTGTGATACTGTCTGTTGGCTGATTGTGTGATACTCTCTGCTTAGCTGTGTATCTAAACCTTTCACATGTGATACTGTCTGCCGGGCTATGTATCTAATCCAATCGCATGTGATGCTGTCTGCTTGGCTATGTGTCTTCTGAGCCATTGTATCCAATCCTACTATGTGTGATACTGTCTGCTGAGCTGTGTATCTAATCCTATAATGTGTGATACTGTCAGCTGAGCCATTGTATCCAATCCTATCATGTGTGATACTGTCTGCTGAGCTGTGTATCTAATCCTATAATGTGTGATACTGTCTGCTGAGCCACTGTATCTAATCCTATAATGTGTGATACTGTCAGCTGAGCCATTGTATCCAATCCTATCATGTGTGATACTGTCTGCTGAGCTGTGTATCTAATCCTATTATGTGTGATACTGTCTGCTGAGCTGTGTATCTAAGCCTCTCACATGTGATACTGTCTGCTTGGCTGTGTATCTAAACCAATCACGTGTGATGCTGTCTGCTTGGCCATGTGTCTTCTGAGCCATTGTATCCAATCCTGTCATGTGTGATACTGTCCATTGGCTGTGTATTTAATCCTATCGTGTGATACCATCTGCTGAGCTGTGTATCTAAGCTTCTCACATGTGATACCGTCTGCTGAGCTGTGTATCTAAGCTTCTCACATGTGATACCGTCTGCTGAGCTGTGTATCTAAGCTTCTCACATGTGATACCGTCTCAGAGAACTAATTCCTGCCCTGCAGATATAAGACGGGTTTCTACAATGACCGTCTCCCAGGCGTTAAGTAGTCATTATAAGCCGGGGGTTTAACCCTTCCATCCCCTGGCCTCAGTGTGTAAGCCGCAGACGTCCTGATCTTATCGCGCTTGTTCTGGAGCCATAGAACTTATCATTCCTGTATTTCCGGAATTTTATAAGCTGCAGCTTTTTATTACGCTCCAGTGATTCCTGTTCCTCCCTCAGTGAGACCCCGAGTGTGAGCGGAGAATGGGGCACATGTGGGGGCTGCGGAGTGTGTGGAGGACTCCTCCAGATGTTCAAAGCCCAGGCGTTGAGCAGGACGCTGGAGTATACTGGGACAGATATGTAGGGGGCTCCTCCAACCCCAGGAACCGAGAACCAAACTCCAGACTGAAGGCCACATCCAGAAGGTCTCACCACCGCCTCTCAGTGATGGCGCAACAGTTGGGGTGGACTTTGGTGGATGATTAGAGACCCTCTTTGTCCATGGTGGACAGTGACAGTGTCTTTGAGGTGGAGCTTCCCTTTAATAGTGACTCTGAGGTCATGGCAGGTAGTCCACTGGTTTCTTGCTCTTGGGGCTCTGCTTCTGCTGCAGCTGTTACCTCACCTCCTCCATGAGATTAATGAAATTGAGAGGGGGAGTCCCTGGGGGCCCATTTGGATTTCAGGCCTAGGTGATGACTGCCGGGTTTGGGGGTGTTGAAATGAAATGGTCACACTGTGGAGAGGAGACATCACTTGATGTGAGTGCAGCCGCTGGTGCCGGGTGTGGAGGACGATGAGTGATGAGTCTCCAGCGCAGGAGGACATATGGAGCAGCCATCACTAATGAGCCCTCCACCCCAGGACTCACATTATTCTATGGAGGGGGGGTAACAAGTGTTCCTGCTTGACTGAAGAGCTCACACTCCATTAATATGGAGCACAGAGAGGAAACTGCACCATGAGGAAGAGCAACAACCAGGACCATCATCATCACCCTCATCATCAGCTCATCATTGTCTTCATCACCATCATCGTCACTTTCATCAACTAGTCATTGTCATAATTAGCGTTGAGCAAATTGTGGACTTCGATACGAATTTCAGGGAAAATTCGATTCGCTGCAAAGCCGAATTTCCTCGTGCTTCGTGGTAACAAATCGATTTTCCCAAAATGGCTTCAAAAATTTTTAAAAATCATACTTACCTCATCTGTTTGAGCGTTAAGAGCCGGCCGCCACCATCTTGATTGAAGATCCCGTTCGGAATCCCTTGCGCGCTGACATATGACATCACCACGCCGACTGACATGGTGACGCCATCACGGGCCGGTCAAGATTTCACGCTAGATCTTCAATCAAGATGGCGGCGGCCGGCTCTTAACGCTCGAACGGATGAGGTAAGTTTGATTTTATATATTTTTTTTTTATGTTACACTGTAATATCAAAGTCAGATGCCGCGATCAGCTACGAACGCGGCATCTAAGGGCCACAATGAATCGCCGTTCCCTGTCATTGCACCCGCTACTTACAAAGAATTGTGCTTTGTTACAAGGCAATTCGGCACAAAGCAAATTTTTTTGTACAATTCGGCGAAGCAGCCGCGTCGAATTGTTCAATACTTTGCTCATCTCTAGTCATAATCCCCATCGCTCGGCAGTCACCCGGGTTTTGGGCCCCTGTCCCAGGCACACGGTCACCAGGTCAATTCACCTGGTGTACGGGGCCCTGCGTCCCCAGGATGTAGTAATGGAGCATCCTCCTCCACTCTATTGGGACATGGGAAACATTAGGTCCCTACCCTGCCATTAACTACATTTTGTGTAATGCTGGAGGGGCGATGGTGTCATTGCTCAGCCTGTGCCTGCATCGTTGGATGACATCGTGGGACCAGGGATAGGTGAGTACGGTTACACAGTTAGTGTGTGTGTACACTGTATACAGGGTGTGGACCATTACAAAGAAGCACAGGCTGCAGCGTGGGACGACGGTGGCCAGGACCGCCACTGGTGAGTAGTGAGTGGATCCCAGCGCCAATACAAGGAGAGAAGGGTAAGTAACATGGCACTCATGCCTGCCCAGGGGAGCAGAGCAGTGCTGGGCACGTGCCACCATCGTAAAAATGAGCTTGATTCTGGTTCTTTATATATGTACCAGGCTTGGTTCTGGAGACAGATGACCGGTGATCTGTATACACTGCAGACAGGAGATGACCGGTGCTCTGTACACTGCAGACAGGAGATGACCGGTGCTCTGTACACTGCAGACAGGAGATGACCGGTGCTCTGTACACTGCAGACAGGAGATGACCGGTGCTCTGTACACTGCAGACAGGAGATGACCGGTGCTCTGTACACTGCAGACAGGAGATGACCGGTGCTCTGTATACACTGCAGACAGGAGATGACCGGTGCTCTGTATACACTGCAGACAGGAGATGACCGGTGCTCTGTACACTGCAGACAGGAGATGACCGGTGCTCTGTATACACTGCAGACAGGAGATGACCGGCGCTCTGTATACACTGCAGACAGGAGATGACCGGTGCTCTGTACACTGCAGACAGGAGATGACCGGTGCTCTGTATACACTGCAGACAGGAGATGACCGGTGCTCTGTACACTGCAGACAGGAGATGACCGGTGCTCTGTACACTGCAGACAGGAGATGACCGGTGCTCTGTACACTGCAGACAGGAGATGACCGGTGCTCTGTACACTGCAGACAGGAGATGACTGGTGCTCTGTATACACTGCAGACAGGAGATGACCGGTGCTCTGTATACACTGCAGACAGGAGATGACCGGTGCTCTGTATACACTGCAGACAGGAGATGACCGGTGCTCTGTATACACTGCAGACAGGAGATGACCGGTGCTCTGTACACTGCAGACAGGAGATGACCGGTGCTCTGCATACACTGCAGACAGGAGATGACCGGTGCTCTGTATACACTGCAGACAGGAGATGACCGGTGCTCTGTATACACTGCAGACAGGAGATGACCGGTGCTCTGTACACTGCAGACAGGAGATGACCGGTGCTCTGTACACTGCAGACAGGAGATGACCAGTGCTCTGTATACACTGCAGACAGGAGATGACCGGTGCTCTGTATACACTGCAGACAGGAGATGACCGGTGCTCTGTATACACTGCAGACAGGAGATGACCGGTGCTCTGTACACTGCAGACAGGAGATGACCGGTGCTCTGTACACTGCAGACAGGAGATGACCGGTGCTCTGTATACACTGCAGACAGGAGATGACCGGTGCTCTGTATACACTGCAGACAGGAGATGACCGGTGCTCTGTATACACTGCAGACAGGAGATGACCGGTGCTCTGTACACTGCAGACAGGAGATGACCGGTGCTCTGCATACACTGCAGACAGGAGATGACCGGTGCTCTGTATACACTGCAGACAGGAGATGACCGGTGCTCTGTATACACTGCAGACAGGAGATGACCGGTGCTCTGTACACTGCAGACAGGAGATGACCGGTGCTCTGTATACTGCAGACAGGAGATGACCAGTGCTCTGTATACACTGCAGACAGGAGATGACCGGTGCTCTGTATACACTGCAGACAGGAGATGACCGGTGCTCTGTATACACTGCAGACAGGAGATGACCGGTGCTCTGTACACTGCAGACAGGAGATGACCGGTGCTCTGTACACTGCAGACAGGAGATGACCGGTGCTCTGTATACACTGCAGACAGGAGATGACCGGTGCTCTGTATACACTGCAGACAGGAGATGACCGGTGCTCTGTATACACTGCAGACAGGAGATGACCGGTGCTCTGTATACACTGCAGACAGGAGATGACCGGTGCTCTGTACACTGCAGACAGGAGATGACCGGTGCTCTGTACACTGCAGGCAGGAGATGACCGGTGCTCTGTATACACTGCAGACAGGAGATGACCGGTGCTCTGTATACTGCAGACAGGAGATGACCGGTGCTCTGTACACACTGCAGATGACCAGCCACCCCAGGTCTAGTTTAGGCCTCATTGCGGTCTATATAAGATGGCCGCTTCCCACATCCTTCTCTCTCAGGGGTAAAATTAGAGAACGTGTGAAGCCGGGAGCAGAGGGACGGACACTACAACATCAAGATATTTTTAAACTTTTCAAACATTGACTCTTCATTGTGAAGTGGATCCAGAGCAGAGGAGGATTTCTGCTGGGAGGAGAGGATGAGTATAACCAGATCAGAACGGTTCTTCCTGTGAAATTAAAGAAATGCTGGAAATAGAGGAATGTTCTGCAGCTCTGCAGAGTATTACTGGGTGTTATGTCTGTAAGGAGCTGTAGACACCCTCATCATCATCATCGTCGTCAGCAGCAGACCTTCTACCTCAACATCACGTGCAAGAGTGACATCCCAACATCGCGGTGACGGTAATAAACCTAAAGGGGCATCCCAACACCACAGTGACTGTAATATACCGAGAGAGGCATCCCAACACCACAGTGACTGCCATATACCTAAAGGGGCATCCCAACACCACAGTGACTGTAATATACCTAGAGAGGCATCCTAACACCACAGTGACTGCCATATACCTAAAGGGGCATCCCAACACCACAGTGACTGTAATATACCGAGAGAGGCATCCTAACACCACAGTGACTGCCATATACCTAAAGGGGCATCCCAACACCACAGTGACTGTAATATACCGAGAGAGGCATCCTAACACCACAGTGACTGTAATATATCAAGAGAGGCATCCTAACACCACAGTGACTGTAATATACCTAGAGAGGCATCCTAACACCACAGTGATTGTAATATACTGAGAGAGGCATCCAAACACCACAGTGACTGTAATATACAGAGAGAGGCATCCTAACACCACAGTGACTGTAATATACCCAGAGAGGCATCCTAACACCACAGTGACTGTAATATACCGAGAGAGGCATCCTAACATCACAGTGACTGTAATATACCTAGAGAGGCATCCTAACACCACAGTGACTGCCATATACCTAAAGGGGCATCCCAACACCACAGTGACTGTAATATACCGAGAGAGGCATCCTAACACCACAGTGACTGTAATATATCGAGAGAGGCATCCTAACACCACAGTGACTGTAATATACTGAGAGAGGCATCCTAACACCACAGTGACTGTAATATACCCAGAGAGGCATCCTAACACCACAGTGATTGTAATATACCGAGAGAGGCATCCCAACACCACAGTGACTGTACTATACCCAGAGAGGCATCCTAACACCACAGTGACTGTAATATATCGAGAGAGGCATCCTAACACCACAGTGACTGTAATATACCGAGAGAGGCATCCTAACACCACAGTGACTGTAATATATCGAGAGAGGCATCCTAACACCACAGTGACTGTAATATACCTAGAGAGGCATCCTAACACCACAGTGTTTGATATATACTGAGAGGCATCCTAATACCACAGTGACTGTAATATACTGAGAGAGGCATCCTAACACCACAGTGACTGTAATATACCCAGAGAGGCATCCTAACACCACAGTGACTGTAATATACCGAGAGAGGCATCCCAACACCACAGTAACTGTACTATACCCAGAGAGGCATCCTAACACCACAGTGACTGTAATATACCGAGAGAGGCATCCCAACACCACAGTGACTGTAATATATCGAGAGAGGCATCCTAACACCACAGTGACTGCCATATACCTAAAGGGGCATCCCAACACCACAGTGACTGTAATATACCGAGAGAGGCATCCTAACACCACAGTGATTGTAATATACTGAGAGGCATCCTAACACCACAGTGACTGTAATATACTGAGAGAGGCATCCTAACACCACAGTGACTGTAATATACCCAGAGAGGCATCCTAACACCACAGTGATTGTAATATACCGAGAGAGGCATCCCAACACCACAGTGACTGTACTATACCCAGAGAGGCATCCTAACACCACAGTGACTGTAATATATCGAGAGAGGCATCCTAACACCACAGTGACTGTAATATACCTAGAGAGGCATCCCAACACCACAGTGATTGTAATATACTGAGAGAGGCATCCTAACACCACAGTGACTGTAATATACCGAGAGAGGCATCCCAACACCACAGTGACTGTAATATACCTAGAGAGGCATCCTAACACCACAGTGACTGTAATATACTGAGAGAGGCATCCAAACACCACAGTGACCGTAATATACAGAGAGAGGCATCCTAACACCACAGTGACTGTAATATACCCAGAGAGGCATCCTAACACAACAGTGATTGTAATATACTGAGAGAGGCCTCCCAACACCACAGTGACTGTAATATACTGAGAGAGGCCTCCCAACACCACAGTGACTGTAATATACCAAGAGAGGCATCCTAACACCACAGTGACTGTAATATACAGAGAGAGGCATCCTAACACCACAGTGACTGTAATATACAGAGAGAGGCATCCCAACACCACAGTGACTGTAATATACCTAGAGAGGCATCCTAACACCACAGTGACTGTAATATATCGAGAGAGGCATCCTAATACCACAGTGACTGTAATATACCGAGAAAGGCCTCCCAACACCACAGTGATTGTAATATACCTAGAGAGGCACCCTAACACCACAGTGATTGTAATATACAGAGAGAGGCATCCTAACACCACAGTGACTGTAATACACAGAGAGGCATCCTAACACCACAGTGACTGTAATATACCCAGAGAGGCATCCTAACACCACAGTGACTGTAATACACAGAGAGAGGCATCCTAACACCATAGTGACTGTAATATACCCAGAGAGGCATCCTAACACCACAGTGACCGTAATATACAAAGAGAGGCATCCTAACACCATAGTGACTGTAATATACCCAGAGAGGCATCCTAACACCACAGTGACTGCAATATACCTAGACACCCAACACCACAGTGACTGAGGCATCCCTACATTACATTGACTGCAATACACCTAGAGGGGCATCCTAACACTGTAGTGACTGTAATACATATCAAATAGGACATCTCCTACATCACAGTGACTGTCATGTACCTATAGGAGTAATCCTATCACCACAGTGACTGTAATATATATTGAATAGGGCATCTCAACACCACAGTGACTGCAATATACCCAGAGGGGCATCCTAACACCACAGTGACCTTAATACATATCGAATGGGGCATGCCAACACAGAAGGGCAAATTTACTAAGACGTTTTTTTTTATTACGCCGGTCTTAGTTTCTCCCTTGCGCTGCCATTAGATCCTCTTCATAAATCAGGCACATCTATGGCTGTCCTTGTGCTTGGCGAGAAAACTATGCCAGGCCCTGGCTGGCATACTTTTCAGCAACGTCTATGCCTATTTCCAGGTGTAAATTCTAGTAAGTTTGCTGGAGCCGGAGTTCTGACTTCGGCACGTCCCCATCCCGCCCAGCTGCCAAACACTGCGTAAAACCCATTGTGTGACAACATTTTGTCACACGACAGGTTAAAAAAGAGACTTGTGACGGTTTTTTCAACTAAAATAGTCGCAGGCCCATTATAAAATATCCCCAGAGAGTCCAAGAGAAGGAGAGGTCTGCCTACATAATGTCCATGACTTAGTGTTGTGTGAAGCGAGCTTTAGCTGTTTCATCCGAAGTCGCTTCGTTCAAAACTTCGGATTAAGGCTAGGTCTACACGACGACATTTGTCGCGCGACATTTTGTTGCACCAATGTCGCACGACAATTTTTATAATGGCAGTCTATGGTGTCGCACTGCAACATGCGACATGCTGCGACTGCGACGCGACAGTCGTAGAAAATCCATTCAAGATGGATTTTTCTGCGACTGTCGCGTCGCAGTCGCAACATGTCGCATGTTGCAGTGCGACACCATAGACTGCCATTATAAAAATTGTCGCGCGACATTAGTGCAACAAAATGTCGCGCGACAACTGTTGCGCCCTATCTGTCGCGCGACAAATGTCGTCGTGTAGACCTAGCCTAAGGCCTCTTGCACATGAACGTTGTGCATCCGTTCCGTGCATTGGGGACCGCAAATTGCAGTACCCAATGCACGGGCAAAGTCCGTGCGGCGGCGGGAAGGATTGAGAACCATTCAACTTGAATAGGTCCGTGATCCGTCCGCACCGGAAAAAAAATAGAACAAGCTCTATTTTTTGCGTTGCGGAGGCACGGAGAGAAACACCACGGAAGCACTCCGCAGTGCTTCCGTGGGGTTCCGATCCGTACTTCCGTTCCGCATCTCCGTGATTCAAGTGAATGGGTCCGCACACAGGCCCGTGTATTGCGGACCTGCCGTATGCACGTTCAACGTTTGTGTGCAAGAGGCCTAATACTGTATGATCTGTCTCCGTACAGTATTAGAATGTATGGGCTCTAATGAGCTGAAGTAAGTTATTCGCAAAGTCGTTGAATAACCGAGTTCGGTTTAAAGTTTTAAATTGGTTTTCAACTTTGAAAAATCAATTACCGAAGTTATTCAACGAAGTCATGCATAACTGAGTTTGGCTCATCGGAGCCCATACATTCTAATACTGTGCGGAGACGAATGTCCGTATAGTATTAAGCCTCATTCACACATCCGTGTCTGTGCTTAAAGGGATTGTCTCACTTCAGTAAATGGCGTTTATCATGTAGAGAAAGTTGATACAAGACACTTACTAATGTATTGTGATTGTCCATATTGCCTCCTTTGATGGCTGGATTCATTTTTCCATCACATTATACACTGCTCGTTTCCATGGTTATGACCACCCTGCAATCCAGCCATGCTTGCACACTATAGGAAAAAGCTATGTGCGTTCCTATGGTCCCGGCCACCAGGGAGGCCAGTGCTTTTTTCTATAGTGTGCAAGCACGGCCACCGCTGATGGATTGCAGGGTGGTCGTAACCATGGAAACAAGCAGTGTATAATGTGATGGAAAAGTGTATGAAGCCAGCAAAGGAAAAGGTGGTCAGTGATACCGCCGTGAAGATGTCCATGGTGGATCTGTGTTGGGTCCATGTGTCTGCTTTTTGCTGTCCGTGTGTCTTGCATGTTTCACGGACACTGCTCAGCTGAAAAATCATTTTCAAAGCATCTCTTCCTAATGATCCATGAAACACGGATGGCATCTGTGCTGCATCCATAGTTTTCACGGACCCCTAGACTATAATGGGTGTGATGGATCCATGAACACGTACAAAATAGAGCATGCATCTGTGCAAAAAAAAAAAAAAACGGACATACGGACCGCGCTAAAACACTGATGTGTGAATACATTAAAAGGAATGGGGACGCGTCACTCGTGCTGTCCGTGGAAAATTCGTACAGCACATTGGAACACTGATGTGTGAATGAAGCTTTAATCCGAAGTTTTGAATGAAGCGACTTTAGATGTAATCTCTAAAGCTCGCTTCGCCCAACACTACTGATATCTGCAGGAGAGGTAAGTGTATGTGTACTGGGGTTGACAGTGGGTACTATCGCAGTGACCCCACCACCGCAGTCTCCTTTTACTCTCAGGCAGGCTCCTTCCCAACAGGCTGAAATCCACCATCCGGCACTACTATTATGCTGGGACTTGTAGTACTTTGCTGTGTATTCATTAGTAGGTTATACTGTCTGATATGTGTGCAGTGTCCATAATGTGTAATATGTGTATAGTGTATTTGTGTGTAATATATATGTAATTATACGTGTGTAATGCGTATACAACGCCATGCAAAAGTATTCACAACCCCCAGGTGTTTTACCTGTTTTGTTGCATTACAAGCTGGAATTAGAATGGATTATAGGTTGGATTTTATGTCATGGACGCGACAAGAAAGTCCAGATGGTTCCAGTTAGAGTTAATTTGTTTGCGTTTCGTTTACATAAAAACTGAAAAGTGGTGAGTGCATATGTATTCACACCCTTTAGGCTAGGGCTCCACGACGACATGTGTCGCGCGACAATTTTTTTAATGTCAGTTCATGGTGTCGCTGTGTAGTTGTGCCCTATGTGTCGCGCGACTTATTGTCTCGCAACGCATGTCGTCGTGTAGCCCTAGCCTTAGGCCTCTTGCACACAATGTGTGCTGCACGTGCCCATGCTGCGGTCTGCAATGCACGGGCACCGACCGTGAGCCAGCCGCATGCGGATCGCAACCCCATTAACTTGAATGTCGTCCGCAATTCGTCCTTTCCACAAAAAGATAGGACCAGTTCTATCTTTTTGTGGAACGGAAACACGGAACGGAACGCCGCAGAAGCACTCCATAGTGCTTCCGTATCCCGGACCCATTAAAGTGAATGGGTCTGCATCCGTGATGCGGAATGCACACGGCCAGTGTACCGTGAATTGCGGACCTGCCGCAATACGGCCACGGGGAGGGGGGGGAAGACAACACACACAGTCGTGTGCAAGAGGCCTTACTATGAAACCTCAAAATAGGGTATGGTGCAACCAATTACCTTCTGAAATTCTTAATTAGATGAATTAAGCACCCCCACCCCCCATGCGCAATCAACACGTCACATGACCTGTCACATGATGTCAGGATACATACACCTGTTGTGAAGGCCCCCTGAGTCCCCAACACTACCAAGCAAGCAACATGAAGACCAAGGATCCTCAGACGGGTCAGAGACAAAGGTGTGGAGAAGTTAAGATCGGGGTTGGGTTATGAACAAAATATCCTAAACTTTGACTGCCCCAGAGCTAGGGTTGCCACCTTTCCCAACAAAAAATACTGTCCGCGTTCAGGGTGGGTTCACATCGCGTTTTGTGCCTCAGTTTGACGTATGCGTTAGGAAAAAAAGAATACAAAAACGCAGCACACCAAGGTCTTGTATCCTGGAGAATCTAGTAAAAAAAAGTATACATTATTTTTTTTTTTTATAATGGTAAAAAACTTAAATGTTTTTTTTTCATAATGGAACTGAATGGTGAACGGATGCCACTATATAACATCAGTCTAAGGCATCTGTTTAATGTATACGTTTTTTGTAGACGGTAAACGGATGGGAAAAATGTGATGTGAACCCACCCTTAAGCCTCATTCACAAATCCATGCTCAAGTCCGTGAGCAGTCAGTGATGCATCCGTGGAGGATCTGTGTTGGCTCCGTGTGTCAATTTATTGCTGTCCGTGCTGCATCCGTGCTTTTCACGGACCCATAGATTATAATGGATGTGATGGATCCGTGAATAGAGCATGCATCCGTGCTAAAAACACTGACCCATGGACCCTGCTAAAACATTGATGTCTGAATACACACACATTTAGACGTCCGTAGTGTTTTGCGGACCGCAAAACACGTACACTGCACATCGCCAGCACTTATATAGAAATGCCTATTCTTGTCCGTGGCTGAGGACAAAAATAGGACATGTTCTATTTTTTTTTTTTTTGTGGGGCCACGGACCGAAGGTGCGGATGCGGACAGCACACTGTGTGCTGTCCTCATCCGCACTTCTGGTCCGCGGCACCTTTGAAAATGAATGAGTCCGCACCGTTCCGCAAAATTGAGGAACGGATGCGGACGTCTGCATGGACCCTAAAATGAATGGGGACGTGTGCTGTCCGTTGAGAACACGTCTGTGAAACACTGACGTGTGAATGAGGCTTTACTTAGAAAGGGATGTGATTTCGGGGGGCCTGCCTCAACACGGGGAGTTATTTGACACTGAAGGTTTGATCACACTTTTTTGGGGGGTTTTTTAACATAAAATGCTGTATCGGCCTCATGTGTGACCAGGGGTAGTGAATGAGCTCTTATGGAGAAGCAGATAACCACAAATCCAGGAGAATCCATCTCCTCCACCTATTTCACTGCCGCCCCTGGACCGTGCGGCCCTACGTCGGAGCCTTGTTTGCCTAGGTTTGTTTTCTAAAACTGAATGAAAATGATGGTTTATGGCAACAGTCAGAAAAAAAATTGGGGAAATTTATCAAAACTGGTGTAAAGGAAAAGTGTTTTATTGCCCATAGCAACCAATCAGATTCCACTTTTCATTTTTCACAGCTCCTTTTGAAAATGAAAGGTGGAATCTGATTGGTTGCTATGGGCAACTAAGCTAGTTTTCCTTTACACCAGTTTTGATAAATCTCCCCCTTTGTGACACTAGTAAATGTCACGACGTCAACAAAAACGGCCTCATTAGGCGCCGAGGGAGATTAGATAACAAACTATCTTCTCACTCCTTTTCTGGGGAAAAAAAGACCCCCATATGTGACTATGACCTGGTTGATGGGGGGATGATTACGTGTGTGTTAGGCCTTATTCACATCTGCAATGGAGCCTACATCGCAGATTTTGTCAAAAATACGGGACAGAATAACGCCTCATGCTGTGTTTTCTTGTCTAGTAACGTGGCGGGTCTTCTAAATGGAAACCAAATACATGATGGTCAGTGCGGTCCCTCAGGTGGCATCCATTTCCGTCTTTTGACTGAGGCAGCGTTTCCATTTTTTGTTGTTGTTTATTTTGTGCCATTAAAATTTTTTCAGTTATTAAAATCATTTTACTTCTTCTTTTTTCCTCTTAAAAAAAAACCCATCCTGATATATACAGAGATGTCTGCAAACACCATACATAATACACTATACATAATAGTTGTGCCGCTAGCCACCAAAGATAACACTGAATGCGCTCTAAAGATCCCCAGCAGGGATTTAAATATCTGTCCATAGGACCCCTATAAGTCGAACACTCCACAGAGGAGATGGAAGGATCTGTCCATAGGACACTATAAGGCTCCATTCACACGTCCGTAGCATTTTGCGGACCACACATCGCCGACACTAATGGATAATGCCAATTTTTGTCCGCAATTGAGGACAAGAATAGGACATGTTCTATTCTTGTACGCAATTCCGTATCCGGGCAGCACAAAATGCGGAACAAAATTGCGGACGTGTGAATGAGGCCTAAGCTGTATACTCCACAGAGGAGATGGAAGGATCTGTCCATAGGACCACTATAAGCCCTACACTTTTACAGGGAAGATGGAAGGATCTGTCCATAGGACCACTATAAGCCGAACACTCCACAGAGGAGATGGAAGTGTAGTGTCCCACTGGGTAGGGGTGGGCACTACACAAGGGTCAATTGGTGTGCGCGTTACTCCTACTCACAAGGAACAGAAATGTCATATTTAATTCTGCATTTAATGTATGTTTTAATGTGTTGTTATATGCAATGTACCCCTGTCTAATGCAGCAGCAGGCCTAGTTGGGTGTAGTTAGACATCCCAGACACTAGAGGGAGATAGGGAGCCCCTAGTATAAATGTCCAGGCCCAGACAGGGAGAGTTAGTGCAGAGTCAGGGGTCTGAGAAGACAGAGGCCAGTAAGCCTGCTCCTGACATGCAGCTGGATAGCCCTGGCTGCTAGTGATGTCCAGGAGGCTGTGGAGAAGCTCCAGCCTGCCTGAGAACAAGAGAGCCTAAGTTAGCTCTGAAGAGATACCCCAGTTGCAGGATCCAACCTCCTGGGAGAACCCTACAGTTATCCACCTGATAGGAGGAGGCGACCCAGGGTAAGCAAAGTGACCCTGATAGGCAGAGGAACTTAGGAAGCATAGCAAGCAGTATAATACCTGAGGAAGAAAGTAACCAAGGATATAAGCCACCCTTTTAGGCATCCGGGCCTTGGGAGATATAAAGCCAGAGCAGGAGTTCTATAAAGTACAGTGTACAGTGATTCTGGGAAAAGTACAACCTGCTGCTGAGTGCTTGTGGAATTTACCCTCAGTGTAACTTGCATGACTATTGCCTGCCATACTTGTGAATAAGCCCCTTTTTGTGGAACTGTAATACAGAGACTATACTACTCCCTGCTGTACAAAGTTGGATTGTCCAGTAAAGTTTACGTTTTGGTTCACTATATACTTGTGTTAGTGTACCTTCATCATTCCAACCACCAACCGGCGTGCCACCGTCCAAAGGCACTGGCGTCACGAATACCACAGGGACCTTGCCCCAGGCACACAAAATACCTGTAACATCCAGGGCACCTCAACTACCATCAGGCCTGGTCCCTATCTACAGAGCGTGCCCCAGAGGAACTGTGTCTACCTCTCCTTCACTGCCACGCGCCTGCCCAGGGTTCTTCAAATATAGTGAGTACCCTCGATTGCCCATAACTGTGACCTCACTTCGTCTATACCCTGCAGGTCTGGCGTGTTGCATGAATTGGCGTCACGAACAGGATTACGAATATTCCTGCGCCATAGCGGATTTAAAAACTGTGTGCTGAAAGTTGTCTTAAAGTGACATGCCCCAATTGTTTTATTGAAAATTGCTGGGCCAAAGTGAACTGTAATAATTGCGGTGTGAAAATAGCATTGTGTGGACTGTTTTCTACTTATTTAAGCCACCGCTTGCTGTCAATGAATAGACAGCTATTTTGCTCAAAGATGGCCGCTGAGCTTGATTGAAATTGTTTGCTGCGTCATCTTCATCTTAAATTGGCGGTAAAAATTGGCGCCTTCTGCTAAAAGTGCGGGAAGGCTGTATGCTGGCGCCACCGCCCTGTCTGGACATTTGCATGTCTGCTGTGATGGACTCCGCCTCCCCCATACTGGAGTACCTGGGGGGGCGGCCTCCCAGTGCAATGGGAGGATCTGTCTGAACTTGTTGGCGCCACCCTGTCGCTCTCCAGAGAAGGATCGAGCATGTTGAGGAGTGAGGACTTTCCTGCTGATATGTCCGCGCCTGATTTGTTAACCATGAATGTGACTGGTGTTGAGCAAGAGGATGCTCCACCGGCCTACTCTCCGGGACCGGAGAGACCCGCCTGCCCGCCACCGAGGACGCAACCGGAGACCTATTATGGCTCCTGGAGAGACTTCTTCCAGCCCTCGTTCAAGTGGTCCGCATTGATGGCAGAGATCCGGGAGGCCGCAATTAAGAAAACGACTAAAGCCAAAATTTACTACGAAGAACTGGCAAAGACCGTTCACGAGTGCCACACCGTCACACAACCCCGCCTGGAAAGGAGAAGGGGGTTGGTTGTGGCCTTTGACAAGGACCGAGGCTTCGGTTTTATAAAAGACTACCTGACTGGACGAGACTTATATGTCAACAGGAGGTCCGTCAAGCGGAGTTACCTCCCAGAACGTCTACACAACCTCCGCGAGGGAGAGGAGGTTGAATTTACCCCTGCTGAGGGCCTGCGAGGCCCCTATGCCACTGCCGTGTCCCGTCCGAAAAAGAAGTCGGAGGACTGGGACTTTGATGAGGACTACTCTGGCTACGAGCACGAACCTGTGTGCTCTCCGGAGGACAACCCTGGCTGCGAGCGTGAATCTGAATGCTCTCCAGGACCGGCCCATCATGCCTTCCAGGAACGGGGCTCTTTCATTGGCCCAAATGTGTTCTGGCAGCCAACAGTGGTGGAGAAGAAGGTTAGCCCATGGCCCTCGCCTGAGTTGCCTTGCAGGGAGAAAACCGTACGTGAACTTCAGGATGCAGAGAGATTCAGAGCTGCCCTGGAGAATATCCGCAGAGGGAGGAAAGCGGACGCCTCGCCTGAGCCTGCAGCGGCTGCGCAGGACGAATCACCCACCTTCCAAGTGCCGACGGCGACAGCGGAGACCAGCGATCCCGACTCTGAAAGCCTGGACGACCAGATTGTGCGGCTGGAGTTAAAGCTACGGGAGCTGCGTCAGGTTGCCTCCGCCAGGATCCGGACTCCACCTGACCTACAAGAAAGAGGACGTAAGGACTCGGACGTCTCCGGGTCTAAGGTGAGAGTACCTGTACCTTCCAGCCGTCCCTCCTTTGTATCGGCACCTGCGGTGAGGCCCTCTTACGCTGTGCACCGGCGCACAGAGCCAGTCGTTCCAGAACCCACCGGACCGCTTGCAGCAGCGGTACCCAGGCCAGTGCAGCAGCCCACAATTGTAATGCCTGCTCCGGTGAGGTCAGCGACTTTGATTACCCCTAGGCCTATGGGGCCAATACCTATTAGGGGTCCATTTATGTTACAGTTGCCCCCCAATACTGTGTTGTGGGCACATCCATCGAATGAACCTCAGTACAGGCCCAATATACAAATGGAGCCAGGGAGCACCACTGAAATGCAAAGTGGATATGATATGCCCCTGTGAATTGGCCTGCTAGGCCCTTGATGTTTGCTTTATTTGCCAAGGGATCCTAAAGAAGATTTAACCCTTTCAGGACAGGAGTCCTTCGTTGTTTTGGCCCCCTGTTGCTGCTGCCAGTTACCCACGGCTCAGTGGAGGCGGTGAGCCACTGAAATACCACGTGCAGCAAGGCCATCTTGTTTACAGGACCTCCTGCCTGCTTTCTCAGAGTGAAAACCCAGTTGTGCCTGTTTTCATAAGTTGCACTCTTAACCCTTTAACCCCCTTTTCAGGTTGATTAAGGGTATTACAGCACTTATTTCTATATGTATGCCATTTAAATAATGTGGACTATTTTATGTGCTGCTATTTTATTATGCAACTGGAATTTCAAGAATTGGGCCCAGGGATAGACTCAAATGCACATGAGCCTCTGAGATTTTGCTACTATTTTAAAGTATTGTGCCCAGAGATGGACTCCACCATGTGTGAGCCTCTGTGATTCTTACTGCCCTTTATAGCCTCCTTTGGCCTATATCTTTGCTTAACTGTGGATTAAACAAGAAAGAAAAGAACCTGGGTACGGACTCATTTTAAATGCTTTGAGCCTCCAAGAGCTGTTATTTAATGTTTTACATTTTCCATGGACTACAACTGTTCTAACATGGACAATTTGCACTTAAGAGTATTATTTGGACTATCCTGGTATTTACTGTTACGCTGTGCCAGGTCAGCGCCCCTGTTCCCATTGTTTTATCCTGAGAGAAGAGAACGACGCCCCTTTTCACCATTACTTGCTCCTATTCCAGTGGAACTGCCTAATATATGTATACATATAATGTATATTTTGCAAATGTAGATGTGTTTTCCTGCTTTGCTTTATTGTCCTCATTACAGGTACAGTATCCAGCTGTGCAGGGACTCTCCATGTTGCGCCGAGGACGGGCAACGTTATAGCGTGGGGGTATGTAGTGTCCCACTAGGTATGGGTGGGCACTACACAAGGGTCAATTGGTGTGCGCGTTACTCCTACTCACAAGGAACAGAAATGTCATATTTAATTCTGCATTTAATGTATGTTTTAATGTGTTGTTATATGCAATGTACCCCTGTCTAATGCAGCAGCAGGCCTAGTTGGGTGTAGTTAGACATCCCAGACACTAGAGGGAGATAGGGAGCTCCTAGTATAAATGTCCAGGCCCAGACAGGGAGAGGGAGTGCAGAGTCAGGAGTCTGAGAAGACAGAGGCCAGTAAGCCTGCTCCTGACATGCAGCTGGATAGCCCTGGCTGCTAGTGATGTCCAGGAGGCTGTTGAGAAGTTCCAGCCTGCCTGAGAACAAGAGAGCCTAAGTTAGCTCTGAAGAGATACCCCAGTTGTAGGATTCAACCTCCTGGGAGAAACCGACAGTTATCCACCTGATAGGAGGAGGCGACCCAGGGTAAGCAAAGTGACCCTGATAGGCAGAGGAACTAGGAACCATAGCAAGCAGTATAATACTTGAGGAAGAAAGTAACCAAGGATATAAGCCACCCTTTTAGGCATCCGGGCCTTGGGAGATATAAAGCCAGAGCAGGAGTTCTAGAAAGGACAGTGTACAGTGATTCTGGGAAAAGTACAACCTGCTGCTGAGTGCTTGTGGAATTTACCCTCAGTGTAACTTGCATGACTATTGCCTGCCATACTTGTGAATAAGCCCCTTTTTGTGGAACTGTAATACAGAGACTATACTACTCCCTGCTGTACAAAGTTGGATTGTCCAGTAAAGTTTACGTTTTGGTTCACTATATACTTGTGTACCTTCATCATTCCAACCACCAACCGGCGTGCCACCGTCCAAAGGCACTGGCGTCACGAATACCACAGGGACCTTGCCCCAGGCACACAAAATACCTGTAACATCCAGGGCACCTCAACTACCATCAGGCCTGGTCCCTATCTACAGAGCGTGCCCCAGAGGAACTGTGTCTACCTCTCCTTCACTGCCACGCGCCTGCCCAGGGTTCTTCAAATATAGTGAGTACCCTCGATTGCCCATAACTGTGACCTCACTTCGTCTATACCCTGCAGGTCTGGCGTGTTGCAGAAGGATCTGCCCATAGGACACTATAAGCCATATACTCCACAGAGGAGATGGAAGGATCTGCCCATAGGACCACTATAAACTACACTCCACAGAGGAGATGGAAGGATCTGTCCATAGGACCACTATAAGCCATATACTCCACAGAGGAGATGGAAGGATCTGTCCATAGGACCACTATAAACTACACTCCACAGAGGAGATGGAAGGATCTGTCCATAGGACCACTATAAGCCATATACTCCACAGAGGAGATGGAAGGATCTGCCCATAGGACCACTATAAACTACACTCCACAGAGGAGATGGAAGGATCTGTCCATAGGACCACTATAAGCCATATACTCCACAGAGGAGATGGAAGGATCTGTCCATAGGACCACTATAAGCTGTATACTCCACACAGGAGATAGCCGGCTCTGTCCATAGGACCCCTATAAGCAGTTTACTCTACAAAGCAGGACTTTATTAACGAACGTTCATAAGAAAATCTTTGTAGTTCGCCAAACAGTATGTGGTGGACCTCCCGAACACAGAAGATGAGACCACCATGCTAAACGTTATGTGTGGGATAAACCTAACACGTCACTACATGAACCCTATTCCCACAATGAAGTATGGTGGTGATGGCATCATGATGTATGGATGCTTTTCATCGGCAGAGGCTGGAAAACTGGTCAGGATTGAAACATGGATGATGGTAAACACAGGGCAGGTCCTGAGGAAGAATCGCTTCTGTAGTACAGTTAACACTTATGATTTATGAGACGTGTTATCTAAATTAAATGCGTTAAGCAAACACCTACAATTGCTTTTCAATGGCTTTTGTCTCAAGATGATGCGATGCGTTAAGAAATTTGAGCTAAGAGTTTGCAACCCTGCTACATCTGTATTTTAATCCACACAGCAGGTCAATTTCTGCAAGTAAAAAAACAGTGTACATGAGATTTGTGTAATCTCATACACTTTGATGGTACTGTACTTTGCTGTTTTTTTTTCCACACGGGAATCTGCACAGAAAAACTGCACTTTTCTGCAAAGTGTGCAGGTGGCCTAAGCCATACACTCCACATGGAAGGATCTGTCCATAGGACCACTATAAACTGTACCCTCCACAGAGGAGATGCAAGGATCTGTCCATAGGACCATTATAAGCCGTACACTCCACAGAGGAGATGGAAGGATCTGTTCATAGGACCACTATAAGCCATACACTCCACAGAGGAGATCGAAGGATCTGTCCATAGGACACTATAAGCTATATGCTCCATAGAGGAGTTGGAAGGATCTGTCCATAGGACCACTATAAGCTCTACGCTCCACAGAGGAGATGGAAGGATCTGTCCATATGACACTATAAGCCATATACTCCACAGAGGAGATGGAAGGATCTGTCCATAGGACACTATAAGCTATATGCTCCATAGAGGAGATGCAAGGATCTGTCCATAGGACCACTATAAGCTCTACACTCCACAGAGGAGATGGAAGGATCTGTCCATATGACACTATAAGCTATATGCTCCATAGAGTGGGGCTTTCTAAGAAGACAGAAAAAAGCATTTGCTTAAAGAGGTTTTCAAGTTTTTTTTACATTGATGGTCTATCCTCGGTGTCTTCAATAACAGAGTATAGGGATCTGATGCCCCACATCCCACAGATCAGCTGTTCGGGAGCGGCTCTGGCACCAGAAATAGGGTCTGGAATTACACAGCCTGGACCATTGTGTAGCTGACTGACTGAAGTCAATGGGAGCAGACCTGCAGTAACCAGGTCAGTCAGCTACACAATGGACCAGGCTGCGTAATGCCAGATCCTATTTCTGGTGCCATAGCTGCTCCTGAACAGCAAAAGTGCTGAGTATCAAACCCACACAATCTGATATTAAAGACCTGTCTAATGTGGAAAATGAAAGGTGGAGTCTGATTGCTATGGGCAACTAAGCCAGTTCTACTTTACACCAGTTTGATAAATGACCCCTGTAGTGATTACATAGACTACAATGGTAAATCATCGCTGTCTCTGGGTGAAGCAATCAGAAAATCACATGTTAAAGTCCCTTAGGGAGATCAAATAAAGTAAAAGTTTTTTTTTATATATATATAAAAAGCCAAAAAGGTATAAAAAATAATAATCAAATTAAAATTAATAAACAATAAAAAGATTAAAGAACACCGAACTACTACAATATTAAGAGTTTATCCTGTATGGTGAATGCTCTAATGGAAAAAAAACAAAACAAAAACGAACGAGTCACTGTTTTTTGGTCACTTCACCTGCCAAACTAATTGAATAAAAAGAGATCGAAAAGTCATCCACACTCCGAACAGCTCCATAGATGTAACTATGAGAAAGCTATGGAGGTCAGAATATAGTGATTGAAAGAAATACCGCACATTTTGTCTTTCAAAGTTTTTATTTATTTATTGTTAAAGGGGTTGTCCAGGCTTTTTAATATTCATGATCTATCCTCAGGATAGGTCATCAATATCAGATCGGCAGGGGTCCGACACCCGGCACCTCGCCAATCAGCTGTACGGGGAGGCGGCGTGTGCAGTGTGCTTGTTCCGTCTCCCTTCTCTCTTTCTGACGGCTGCTGCTGTCCCATAGACATACAGAAGCGGACAGGAAGACTGAAAGGTCTTGCCAGCATAGTCAGCGTTATATCTGTTTGGTGCATTCTCTCTCTGTGTTTCATATGATTGCTACATTCCGTGTAGTTTGCTCTTGTGGTGCATGTGGACCGCGCCGACGTCCTCCATTGTATGCATATTTTGCTGGGGTTAGTCGATTACTGCGGTCCACATGCGGTCGGGCTGCTCCCCCAATAGAAGACACGCCGCAGTGTCAGGGGTTTGGCAGCTCCTCCAGAATTGCCACTATATATTTTTTTGTTTTTTGGTTTCTGCCTTGTCTCTCCATACAGCTGATCAGCGGTAGTGCCAGGAGTCAGCCCCCCGCCGATCTGATATTGATGACCTCATGAATATTAAAAAGCCTGGACAACCCCTTTAAATATTAAATCTCCCCCCCCCCCTCACACACACACAAATTCCACCCCATGTTTTTTCCAGCTTCCCACTACATTGTAAACAATATTAATTAGTGCCATTAAAAATTACAAAAAGGGGTTAACTGGGGACAATGCTGCTGCCAATGGGGGAGGGGTGATCTAGAGGGAAGGTGGCTGGAAGGTATTCTATGCTGCATGGTGGGATTTATTTGGCGCTGTTGGGGAGATATTTTGATCTTGGTCATGGTATGTGTTGCTGTTAGGAAGGGTAACCTATGTGGCTGACCATATGATTTTTGTCATCCATTTTTTAAATATATATATATTATTTTTTAAAACCATTTTTTTGCATTGATGGTTTACTTAGGGGCATGACCAAGCAAAGCAATTTGTTGCAGCGTTCATCATGCCGCACTATGTTATTGTTTGTGGACTGTTGGGGTTTGTTTGCCCGGGCTGTAATCCCAGTCTGGCCCTGCCCTGTTAGGCCTCATGCACACAGCCGTTCCGTGCATTGGGGACTGCAATTTGCGGTCCCCAATGCACGGGCCCCATCCGTGCGGCAGCCGCGACGGATCCAGACCCATTCAACTTTAATGTGTCCGTGATCTGTCCGCACCGTAGAAAAATAGAACAAATTCACGGCCGTGTGCATGAGGCCTTTATACAGTAGTATTAAAAAAAATCTAAAAGCCTGTCAAACATCATTAACCTGATAAATCAGTTTAATACTTGCCAATGTCTCAGTTGGTAAAATCTGGGCATATAAGCCCCGCCCCTGGGAATGACCAGCTCAATCCTGGGAACATCCACTTATGGGCGGGGTTTATGATAGCCCCACCCATTTTCAGCACGGGACAGTGCAAATTTGCCTGGACCATTCCAACAAATTTTGGACAGTTGGCAACTATTCAGTTTTTAGTAGAAGTGATTTCTGCATAGCAACTAATTTACTTGTAAGTATTAGGGTACCGTCCTAGGGGCTCAATACCGGAAAAGAACTGATCAGTTTTATCCTAATGCATTTTGAATGGAGGGAAATCCGTTCAGGATGCATCAGGATGTCTTCAGTTCAGTGTTTTTGACTGTTCAGGACGGAGATAATACCGCAGCATGCTACGGTTTTATCTCCGGCCAAAAATCCGGAACACTTGCCGGAATGGCGGATCCGGCATTTTTTCCATAGGAATGTATTAGTTCAAAATACCGCAATGCCGGATCCGTCCTTCCGGTCTGCGCAAAAAAATGTGAAAAAGATAAATGCTGGATCCGTTTTTCTGGATGACACCGGAAAGACGGATCCGGTATTTCAATGCATTTGTAAGACTGATCAGAATCCTGATCAGTCTGACAAATGCAATCAGTTGGCATACGTTTTGACGGATCCAGCATGCAGTTCCAGCGACGGAACTGCCTGCCGGATTCCTCTGCCGCAAGTGTGAAAGTAGCCTAATAGAGTAATAGAAAAAAACAGACCCAACAATCAGGATATGCATGCCGCTCATTCCGAGTAACTAAAGGGGTGTGTTCAAAATAATAGCAGTGGGGCATTTTGGATGTTGCAAAAAAAAAGTGCATGCAGTTTTCGCAGTCGCATGCCTGCATTTATGATCCGTTTTCTTCCAGCAAAGGCCAAACACACAGCACACCTTAATGTAGGGGCTCGTACACATGAACTTGTGCGTCTGTGCTGCAGACTGCAAATAGCGGTCCGCAATGCACAGGCACTGGCCATGTGCCTGCCGTTTGTGAATGCGGACCCATTCATTAGAATTGGTCCGCGATCCGCAAGATTCAGTCCATAACGCAAAAAAGAAGCAAGGACCGAAATCCCACGGAAGCGTGCTGTAGTTGTTCCATTGGCTTCCACTCTGCACCTCCGCTCCGTATCTCGCGGATACATTCAAGTCACAGTAAGGGTGCGGGCCGCACGCGTTTCTGTTCATGGGCCCTAACACTATTTTATTTTGTACTGCGGGTTACATCACAATCTGCTGGCGCCTGTACCATTGCAGATCACTGTGACCGCGCTGTCACTAGACAGCTGCAGTCACAGTGAAGATCCCGGAGACCATCCAAAGTGGTCTTCAGCCATCCGATCCTTGTTACAGGCAGTCACTGAGAAGAAAAGACGGTCTGTTAAGGCTACATTCACACGTCAGTATTTTCCTATATCCCGATTTTCGGTCCGTTTTTTGCGGATCCGTTGTTCCTGAAAATGTTTCCGTATGTCATCCGTTTTTTGCAGATCCGCAAAAAACAGAAACATGTATAAAGTTCAATAATCAAATAAAGTTGTTTGGATTTCTTTGAAAAAAAATTGAAAAAAATTAAAAATAAAAAAATAAATTATGTGTTTCCAGGAACGGATTCCGCAAAAAACGGATGACATACGGAATGACATCCGAATGTCTTCCGTTTTTTTGCGGATCCATTGACTTTGTATTGTACCAGGATCCGAATTTTGCGGACAAGAATAGGACATGTTTTATATTTAAACGGACATGCGGAACGGAACAACGGAAACGGACAGCACACATTGTGCTGTCCGATTTTTTTTCAGGACCCATTGAAAATGAATGAGTACAGATCTGGTCCAGATCTGTTCCGCAAAAAACGGAACAGATCAGGAAAGAAACAACGGACGTGTGAATGGACCCTTACCCTGACTGTGGCAGGAAGGGGTTAAGTGACTTATTTTATTTTTTTATAAATAAAAAATTACCGTAAATAAAAATAAAGTTAGAGCTATAGTTGTTAGTTTTAGCAATAGTATAGCAGAATACGTACACACATTTTCCACTACTTCTTGAAAAAAAAAATATGTATATTTTTTAATAGTTTAGCGGACTATGAGGGAAATTTATCAAACTGCTGTAAATTAGAACTGGCTCAGTTGCCCATAGCAACCAATCCGATTTCACTTTTCATTTTTCAGGGCTCCTTTAGAAAATGAAAGGTGGAATCTGGTTGCTATGGGCAACTAAGCCAGTTCTACTTTACACCTTTTTGATAAATCTCCCCCTATATGTGTAAAATACATAAATGTATGCACATTTTCCTTTTTTCTGTTTATAAAATGTTTAAAATCTAGGTATTCGTTTTAGCGATATTTAGTATATTTTTTTGTGTGCAAAATATATATTTTTTCCATTTATTTAAATAAAGCCAAAATCTTAACATTTCCAAATTTCACTAAGAGGAATTTCTTAGGGGGTTGTGTAATGTTTTAGCGCTGTAAAACATCTGTTCTGGCAGTACGGTGCCATAGAACCAGTACCGCCAAAATGCGCTCCAGACCCTTGAAGCCTTGCGGTGGCCCAGCCAGTTGATAAACTCCACAAATAGCGTCCACTATCACAGTACAAACATACGGTATTGGTTTTAGAAATATTTTGTCTTGAAATCTTTTGTAACAGAAAAACAAATTCATAAAAAAGGAAAAATATGCATTTTTTTCCCCCATAGTTTTCTTTTTTTTTTTTTATTATATCTGTCATCTAATGGCACAAAACAAAGGTCTGACGTGTCCCGTGAAAAATATCAAACATGTCGGATGGCTCAGAAATGAAATGGTTATTTGCAGTTACATAGGCCCATTGCTAAAACTGAAAAATTGGCCTGGTAAGGAAAGGTGGGTAACATTCCAGTAATGAGCTGGTTAAAGGGGTTGGCCCATCTCGTATATTGGTGGCACATCTCTAGGATATGCCACCAATGTCTGATAGGACCGGGTGCCAGAGGCGACACCCACACCCATCTCTGGAACTGAGTCCACAAAGTGAAGGAGTGTAGACCGCGCATGTTTGGCTGCCCTCCATTCATTTCTATGGGACTGTTGAAAATAGCCGAGAGTTGGCTCAAGTGAATGGATCGGTGGCTGCGCTTACGCAGTGCACTTCTCAATCATTTCTATAGGACTGGCGAAATAGCTAAGCACTGCTCGGCTATTTTAGTCAGTTCCGTAGAAATTAATGGAGGGCGTCCAAGCATGCGCGGTCCACTGTCCTTCACTTTGCGAGCTCCGTTCTAGAGATAGGTGGGACCTGCACCTACTGTATCAGACATTGGGGGAATATCCTAGCGATATGCCCCCAATGTATGAGAAGGGCTAACCCCTTTAAGGTAGGAGGGTGGCGAATGTTGCACATGTTGGCTATAGTGCATTTCCTTCTGAAATACTGGGGAAAATGGGTCATTCCAGACATTGTTCTGATGAAGAACATACTTTGATTAAAAAGGTGATTGGAAAGGAAAAACAGAAGTGCAGCAAATTATAGGCCGCTCAGCTAAAATGATCTCAGATGTCTTGAAGTGGCATCCAAAACCCCAAAAAAGCAGAAGGAAGCAGGAACTACTGTTTCAATGGATCAGAGAATAGCCAAAAAAGCCAAGGCTCAGCCAATGATCACCTCCAGAAAGGTTCAAGAAGATCTGAAGTTACCAGAGAGCACTACTACAATCAGAAGATGAGGAAGTCAACCAAGTCTCCAGCAATAACAAGGATCAAAGTCCCATTGTAGAAAAAGACATGTCCTGAGTAGGTTAAAATTTGCCAAGGAACACACTGACTGGTCGAAAACATTTTGTGGACTAAAGAAAGCAAAATTGTTCTTTTTGGGTCTAATGTCCGCAGACAGTACGGAAGATGACCCCCGAGCGATGAATTCAAGCAACCGTTCACTGTGAAGAGAGTAAAGCATGGTGGTAATACGGGGGTGTTTCTCAAACTGTGGTGTTGGGCCTATTTATCAAAGACGACCCCCTACTTTTCCAGTTAAAATATAGGGTTTGGGCTATACTTGCTGTATAAGACTATGCAACCAGTGGGTGGCTAGGCAGCAGTTCGTGATGGCCGCATGAACGCATAGCTCCGGCACAATTCGACTTCAAGTAAGCCAGTTCACCTCTCCCAATCCATAAAACCCCTGCCAATTGTGCCCGGCTCCCTTAGTAAACATACCCACGATGCCACAGGGTAAGAAGACCCAAGCAGAGCAGGCTGGACTTTTACTTTGATAAGGGTGCGAACGCAGTGCTGCCTGCCTCAGCCACCCGCTTGCCCAGCTCATGCTTCAGGAGGTTCGGTCAGAGCGGGTCCGGCCAGAGTCTCTTCACAGCAGGGACACGTGGAAGCGCAGAATGGAGAATTCGCTGTTTCCCACAATCAGCTAATAGATAATCAAGAGTATGCAACCAATAGAGGGCGCTGTTTATAACTCATGAACAGCGGCCTCTATTGGTTGCATAGTCTTATGACAAGACTATCCACTGTTGTGAGATCGTGAAAACTCAGATCGATGGTATATTCTAACCCTGAGGCGTTCCCATGGTGATGGGGATGCCTCGGGGGTTAGAATATACCATCGGATCTGAGTTTTCACAATCTCACAACACCGAATAGTGGGAAGTAAGTACCGTAAGTTTCAGCACGGCTTATAAGACGACACCTGGCGCATAAGACGACCCCCGACTTTTGAGAAGATTTTCATGTGTTAAAAAGTCGTCTTATACGCCGGAAAATATGGTACATCCGAATACTTGAGGAGATTATGATGCCCTATGCCGAAGAAGAAATGTCCTTGAAATGGTTGTTTCACCACAACAATGACCCAAAGCACAGCAGTAAGCAAACGGATAATGGAATGGCAGGCCCAACCCCCCGACCATAGAGAACTTGTGGGATAACCTAAAAAATGTGGTTTATGATTCAAAACCCAAAAACGTTGAAGAACTGCGAAATGTAGACCCATTTGTAGTGTACGGGAGAGTAATACCCCGTCACTACTGAAGGGTCACTTGGGTATTGTCGTTCCCCCTGTATTTAAGGGGAGGTTGGTATAGAACATCTTGTCAATGTACTGCTATGTATTTTCCTGTTACTGTGAAACGTGCATGTGCAGGCCGGCTACAGGGTGTTATTCCAGCTCTGAGTCACTAGAGGGAGCTAGGGAGCCCTAGTCTATATAAGGCCCAGTCAGGAAGTAGTAAGCAGTCAGACAGTGGGAAGAGGAGTCAGAGATGATCCTGTGTCTGAGTAAAGTCAAGGCTATGGGACTGTGAGAGAAGCGCAGGCCTGAAGCCTGCCGGCTAGGAGAGGGTGGTAAAGGCCCTGTAACCGGGTTCCGGATCCAAGGAGAAGGTTCCCCTCCTGAGTCATCATCCATTGTAGCGTAAACAGCATAAGCACCAGCCAGGACACAGAATACCACAGAGGCCGATCAGATAAAGCAAGAGGTACTCAAGATAACAGAGGAGGTACTATATAAAGACAGCTTCAAGGGTACGCCAGCTATAGGGCATTAGACCTTGGAGAAGAAGTCACATGTGTCAGGACCAGTCAGGAATAGTGTGCAAGCCGCCTGTACTGCATCTCCTGCAATTAACACTCTGTGTAATACATTGCTAAGACCGGCCATTCTGTAATTCCAAGAACCACCTGTATTCTAATTGAAACCAACTGTCTTTCATGGAACGGCGCTTCTAACTGCGTCCATGTATTATTATCGCTGATATTCAGTAAAGTTCCAGTTTTTGTTGGCTATCCTGTGCTTGCTTCATTCTTCTACAATACCATACACGGCGTGTCACCGTTTAATTGACACTGGCGTCACGAACTTTTAATCATCTGCCTGTTCCAGTATTTGCCCCAAATTGAAGACGACAGTGGATCCCAGGTTAGTGGGTAATCTGCACTACCAAGCCCAGCATACACTACTGACCCCCTGGGACACTGCATCGCTCTTTTTGGCGTCACGAACAGGATACGCATACTTCTGAAGTGCAGAGAAGTGTGAACTGTGTGCTTTAACTATTCCACCACCGTATTGCGAGGACTGTAACCTTTATTTCCAAGCCGGTGGATTAAAATTGTGCCTGGGAGGAATCAGAGACGCTGTATTGTGTTGCGCTACCCCCAGAGAGAAAATCGCATTTGTGGACTGTGTTTTATTGGACTTTTCATCATCCTGCTTGCTGTCAGTGAATTGCAGCATCAGGACATCTAAAATGGCCGCCGATGCCATGAGGCTTTTTACTGCGCCATCACGATGCACAGAGGCGCGAATATTTGGCGCCGAAACCCCCCAAGAAGAAGGAGGAGATTTGCCCTGGAGCGCCACCCACCTTGAGGAGTGATGACGTGGCTGAGTTCCTTGGTGAGTTACGCCTGGGAGGCGGGCCTCAGATGGAGGTGGACCGGCCCAGTGTGTGGGAGGAGCCAGTGTCGTCTCTGCACCCAGTGAGAGAAGAGGAGAGAGAGCGGCTGGACAGCTGCCAGCGGGCGGAAGAATGTGCAGAGGCCCGACGTCTAGCAGCGGCTGCCACAGTTACCCAAGCGGCTACTATTACCGGACCTCCGGTAGCACCGATGATCTGCACCAAGGCTGACATAGAGACGCTACGCAAAAGAGTTTACTGGGTAGAGGACCTCGGGTACGCAGGATGCGTGCAGTGGATCCCGTTCCCCAGAACGAACGCAGAGGTAGAGGCAATGAAAGACAAGCCCCCCCCTCTAAAGATTGTCAGGGGAGATGGTTTTCAGATGTGGCCGGCCTTGCCTGAACAAGTGCTACAGGTGCCGTTCATTGACTCGTCATCAGAGGAAGAATATGACACTCGCTTGTAAGTAGGCCTTTCTTCCTTTCCGTCTCTCTAATGGCCGTTTTGTCCCTCCGGTTGGCAGAGCTGGTCAAGCTTGCTGCCAGTTACACACGGCCGGTGGCATCCTAACTGAATAATGGTGCCACTGTATACCACTGCTTCCAGCTGCCCTTGTTATGTTTGGGACATCCGGTTTGCTGCTAATATCCCAGTTGTGCCTTTAGTTTTGCACCATTTTACCCCTTTTTACCCCCATTTCAGGTTGAAAAGACATTTTTATGTCAGCACTATTTTAAAGGGTAAGCAGGACTTGCCAGGATAACATGGCCCTGGTATTGTTAGAGTCCTGTATTGTCATTTTATATATGTGCTGCTGACAGTATTTAATAACCGGTTTTTATTCACGTCTATATGCCCAGAGATGGACTTCCTATGTGCAAGCCTCTGAGATGTTGATATTACTATGGACTTATTTATTGTCATGGACTATCCTGGTTCTTTAAACATCACGCTGTGCCAGGTCAGCGCCCCCGTTCCACTCATTATCCTGAGAAGAAGAGAACGACGCCCCTTGTCACCGCACTTCACCTTTGCCAATTGGGTCTGATAAGAGTGTAAATGACATATATGTATGCATGCATGTGTCTTTCTCTATTTCAGGTCATGATTCCAGTTGGGCGGGCCCTGATGGAGTACGAGGTCGTACTCAGCTTAAAGCAGCGGGGTATGTAGTGTACGGGAGAGTAATACCCCGTCACTACTGAAGGGTCACTTGGGTATTGTCGTTCCCCCTGTATTTAAGGGGAGGTTGGTATAGAACATCTTGTCAATGTACTGCTATGTATTTTCCTGTTACTGTGAAACGTGCATGTGCAGGCCGGCTAGGGTGTCATTCCAGCTCTCAGTCACTAGAGGGAGCTAGGGAGCCCTAGTCTATATAAGGCCCAGTCAGGAAGTAGTAAGCAGTCAGACAGTGGGAAGAGGAGTCAGAGATGATCCTGTGTCTGAGTAAAGTCAAGGCTATGGGACTGTGAGAGAAGCGCAGGCCTGAAGCCTGCCGTCTAGGAGAGGGTGGTAAAGGCCCTGTAACCGGGTTCCGGATCCAAGGAGAAGGTTCCCCTCCTGAGTCATCATCCATTGTAGCGGAAACAGCATAAGCACCAGCCAGGACACAGAATACCACAGAGGCCGATCAGATAAAGCAAGAGGTACTCAAGATAACAGAGGAGGTACTATATAAAGACAGCTTCAAGGGTACGCCAGCTATAGGGCATTAGACCTTGGAGAAGAAGTCACATGTGTCAGGACCAGTCAGGAATAGTGTGCAAGCCGCCTGTACTGCATCTCCTGCAATTAACACTCTGTGTAATACATTGCTAAGACCGGCCATCCTGTAATTCCAAGAACCACCTGTATTCTAATTAAAACCAACTGTCTTTCATGGAACGGCGCTTCTAACTGCGTCCATGTATTATTATCGCTGATATTCAGTAAAGTTCCAGTTTTTGTTGGCTATCCTGTGCTTGCTTCATTCTTCTACAATACCATACACGGCGTGTCACCGTTTAATTGACACTGGCGTCACGAACTTTTAATCATCTGCCTGTTCCAGCATTTGCCCCAAATTGAAGACGACAGTGGATCCCAGGTTAGTGGGTTAATCTGCACTACCAAGCCCAGCATACACTACTGACCCCCTGGGACACTGCACATTGTCCAGGACTGGAAGATCTGTTCAAAGGCGCCAGAAGGTGGTCGACTCCATGCAACACACGTGTCAAGCCGTTCTCAGAAACAATGGTTCTGCCACTAAATATTAGGTCAGGAACTCAAAGTAAGGTTCCATTCAGACGTCCGTAGTGTTTTACGGTCCGCAAATTGCACCACACATCGCCGGCACTTGTATAGAAATGCCCAATCTTGTCCGTGGCTGCGGACAAGAATAGGACATGTTCTATTTTTTTTTTTTGTGGGGCCACGGACCGCAGGTGCGGATGCGGACAGCACACTGTGTGCTGTCCGCATCCGCACTTCCGGTCCCTGCCCCATTGGAAATGAATGGATGTGGATCATTCTTGCGGAAGTCCGAATGGACCCTAAAGGGAAATCTCAAACATTTATTGGGAGAAATTTATCAAACTGGTGTAAAAGGAAACCATTGCCCATAACAACCAATCAGATTCCACCTTTCATTTTCCAAAGGAGCTCTGTAAAAGGAAAGGCAGAATCTGATTGGTTGCTAAGGGGGAGCCAGTTTTCCTTTACACCAGTTTGATAAATCTCCCCCTAAGGCCTCGTTCACACGGTCAGTATTTGTAAGCCAAAACCAGGAGTAGAACCTAAAGAGATAACCTATAATAGAAAGATTTGCATCTCTTCTGTGTTTTGGACCCATTCCTGGGTTTGGCTTACAAATGCTGACCCTGTGAAAGAGGCCTTTTGGAGAATTTAAAGAAAAATGCTGCCGATGCTACATTTTTTTTTGAACAGCCAAATATTCCTTGTCCTTAGGCCTCATGCACACGACCATTGTGTGCATCCGTGTCCGTTGTTCCGTTTTCCGTGATTTTCTGCGTACATGCCAATCTTGCGGCAGTTTACTTCCGCCGGCTAGAACGGGAGGCACGGGCCGGCGCATGCGCATTAAACGCTCTGCTGCCTCTGCCCTAGTGGGTAATGGAGTGCGCAGGCGCGAGGATTATGTTAAACCGCGCAGGCGCCGGATTTGTCAATGACGGGAGGGTGGAATCTGAAGAACCTAGGGCGGGCCAGAGGGGTGAAAGGGGAGGGGTTTGATTTGAACAGCGCCGTGGGGTATGGGCACCAGCCGCATAAACGCCGCCCCCGGGCACCTTCAGAACCTAATTAGCATATGGAATAAAAGCGTTTTTAAGAGAAAATAGGCGATGGACAGCAATAGGGAAGGTAAGATTATAAAATGGGAAATGTAATGGATATCATGATGTCGGTGGTGTATAATGGTCATTTTAGGTGAAAGACTCCTACCTATAGGGTCATTTCTCCTGAGTGCTTTAAGGACCAGATAGGATATAGGGATGCTGAGGACACTATAAGGCAGAATATAGAGGTGAGGACACTATAGTGCAGTATACAGAGATGTGGAGGACACTGTAGACAGCAGGAGTAGGCAAGTAAGCTGAAGTGCCAAAGGTTGCCCACTATAGGGCTGTATACAGGGGGGCTCTCTTCTATAGGGCAGTATACAGGGGGCAGAGGACACTATAGGGCTGTATACAGGGGGGCTCTCTTCTATAGGGCAGTATACAGGGGGCAGAGGACACTATAGGGCTGTATACAGGGGGGCTCTCTCTTCTATAGGGCTGTATACAGGGGGGCTCTCTCTTCTATAGGGCTGTATACAGGGGGTCTCTCTCTTCTATAGGGCTGTATACAGGGGGGCAGAGGACACTATAGGGCTGTATACAGGGGGCTCTCTCTTCTATAGGGCTGTATACAGGGGGCTCTCTTCTATATGGCTGTATACAGGGGGCTCTCTTCTATATGGCTGTATACAGGGGGGCTCTCTTCTATAGGGCAGTATACAGGGGACTGAGGACACTATAGTGCTGTATACAGGGGTCTCTCTTCTATATGGTTGTATACAGGGGGCTCTCTGTTCTATAGGGCTGTATACAGGGGGTCTCTGTCTTCTATAGGGCTGTATACAGGGGGGCAGAGGACACTATAGGGCTGTATACAGGGGTGCTCTATCTTCTATAGGGCTGTATACAGGGGGCTCTCTCTTCTATAGGGCTGTATACAGGGGGGCTCTCTGTTCTATAGGGCTGTATACAGGGGTCTCTGTCTTCTATAGGGCTGTATACAGGGGGCAGAGGACACTATAGGGCTGTATACAGGGGGCTCTCTCTTCTATAGGGCTGTATACAGGGGGGCTCTCTGTTCTATAGGGCTGTATACAGGGGGTCTCTGTCTTCTATAGAGCTGTATACAGGGGGGCAGAGGACACTATAGGGCAGTATACAGGGGTGCTCTCTCTTCTATAGGGCTGTATACAGGGGGGCTCTCTGTTCTATAGGGCTGTATACAGGGGGGTCTCTGTCTTCTATAGGGCTGTATACAGGGGGGCTCTCTCTTCTATAGGGCTGTATACAGGGGGCTCTCTTCTATAGGGCAGTATACAGGGGACTGAGGACACTATAGGGCTGTATACAGGGGTCTCTCTCTTCTATATGGCTGTATACAGGGGGCTCTCTTCTATAGGGCAGTATACAGGGGACTGAGGACACTATAGGGCTGTATACAGGGGGCTCTCTCTTCTATAGGGCTGTATACAGGGGTCTCTCTCTTCTACATGGCTGTATACAGGGGGGCTCTCTCTTCTATAGGGCTGTATACAGGGGACTGAGGACACTATAGGGCTGTATACAGGGGGGCTCTCTCTTCTATAGGGTTGTATACAGGGGGCAGAGGACACTATAGGGCAGTATACAGGGGGCTCTCTCTTCTATAGGGCTGTATACGGGGGGCTCTCTCTTCTATAGGGCTGTATACAGGGGGCTCTCTCTTCTATAGGGCTGTATACAGGGGGCTCTCTCTTCTATAGGGCTGTATACAGGGGGGCTCTCTTCTATAGGGCTGTATACAGGGGGCTCTCTCTTCTATAGGGCTGTATACAGGGGGCTCTCTTCTATAGGGCTGTATACAGGGGGCTCTCTCTTCTATAGGGCTGTATACAGGGGGCTCTCTCTTCTATAGGGCTGTATACAGGGGGCTCTCTCTTCTATAGGGCTGTATACAGGGGGCTATAGAGCTGTATACAGGGGGGGGGGCTCTCTCTTCTATAGGGCTGTATACAGGGGGCTCTCTTCTATAGGGCTGTATACAGGGGGCTCTCTCTTCCATAGGGCTGGATACAGGGGGCTCTCTCTTCTATAGGGCTGTATACAGGGGGCTCTCTCTTCTATAGGGCTGTATACAGGGGGCTATAGAGCTGTATACAGGGGGGGGCTCTCTCTTCTATAGGGCTGTATACAGGGTGCTCTCTCTTCTATAGGGCTGTATACAGGGGGCTCTCTCTTCTATAGGGCTGGATACAGGGGGCTCTCTCTTCTATAGGGCTGTATACAGGGGGCTCTCTCTTCTATAGGGCAGTATACAGGGGGGGGGGGGCTCTCTTCTATAGATTCTCTTCTCCGGGATTCGGGGACATCATTGTGGCTGAAATCTCAGCTTTCTCGCTTGATAGACAGGTCGGGACTAGTCCATTTCCAGGGAGGGGTGTTCGTTGTGGTTATTGTGTTTCTATTGGGGTTTGAAGGGATGTAGGGCGGAGTGGAGACGTTCTGCAGAGACTGTTCTCATTACTTTCGGGTTCTGGGGGAGTGACAGAACTCGGGGGTGTGAGAGTGCTTGTGTGTCTGGCTGCTCGCCGGCGCCGTGCCCCCCGTGGTGTGGTGTGAGTGGTACGCTCCTCCCCGGGGTTCCGCACAGTCTCCCCTCTCCCCTCAGTCCCATGGTCGGCGCGGCTGCTGTCACCTCGGGCCCCTGCATGTTGCGCCCCTGGGGCCCCCGCACGGATGTGAGCGCCGTACCGCACCGAGGTTGGGATGGCTGTGTGCGGGATAATCGTGTGCCTGATGCTGCCCCTGGTCCGGGCTGTGGAAGGTGAGTGGCTGCACAGACAGAACCGGGGGGAGGGGGCTCCGGCATCTGATGTAGCGCTGACTGCGGCCGCTCAGTGTACAGGTCCGTACATTAACTGTATAGGAGGGGTCTGTACATGAGCTGTGTGCAGAGGAGAGGTCCATACCTGAGCTGTCTACAGAGTAGAGGTCCATACATAAGCGTATACAGAAGAGGAGTCAGTACATGAGCCGTGTACAGAGGAGAGGTCCTTACATGAGCCGTGTACAGAGGAGAGGTCCTTACATGAGCCGTGTACAGAGGAGAGGTCCTTACATGAGCCGTGTACAGAGGAGAGGTCCTTACATGAGCTGTGTACAGAGGAGAGGTCCTTACATGAGCCGTGTACAGAGGAGAGGTCCTTACATGAGCCGTGTACAGAGGAGAGGTCCATACCTGAGCTGTCTACAGAGGAGAGGTCCATACATAGCCGTATACAGAAGAGGAGTCAGTACATGAGCCGTGTATAGAGTAGAGGTCCTTAAATGAGCCGTGTACAGAGGAGAGGTGCTTACATGAGCCGTGTACAGAGGAGAGGTCCTTACATGAGCCGTGTACAGAGGAGAGGTGCTTACATGAGCCGTGTACAGAGGAGAGGTGCTTACATGAGCCGTGTACAGAGGAGAGGTGCTTACATGAGCCGTGTATAGAGGAGAGGTCCTTACATGAGCCGTGTACAGAGGAGAGGTCCTTACATGAGCCGTGTACAGAGGAGAGGTCCTTACATGTGCCGTGTACAGAGGAGAGGTCCTTACATGTGCCGTGTACAGAGGAGAGGTCCTTACATGTGCCGTGTACAGAGGAGAGGTCCTTACATGTGCCGTGTACAGAGGAGAGGTCCTTACATGTGCCGTGTACAGAGGAGAGGTCCTTACATGAGCCGTGTACAGAGGAGAGGTCCTTACATGTGCCGTGTATAGAGGAGAGGTCCTTACATGTGCCGTGTACAGAGGAGAGGTCCTTACATGTGCCGTGTACAGAGGAGAGGTCCATACATGAGCCGTGTGCAGAGGCGAGTTACATGAGCTGTGTGCAGGGGAGAGGTCTGTACAGGGGAGAGGGCCGTACATGATCCGTGTACAGAGGAGAGGCCCGTACATGAGCCGCGTGCAGAGGAGAGGTCTGTACATGAGCCGCGTGCAGAGGAGAGCTCCGTACATGAGCCGTGTGCAGAGGAGAGGTCCGTACATGAGCCGCGTGTAGAGGAGAGGTCCGTACATGAGCCGCGTGCAGAGGAGAGGTCCGTACATGAGCAGCGTGCAGAGGAGAGGTCCATACCTGAGCAGCGTGCAGAGGAGAGGTCCATACCTGAGCTGTGTACATAGGAGAGGTCCTTACATGAGCCGTGTATAGAGGAGAGGTCCTTACATGAGCCGTGTATAGAGGAGAGGTCCTTACATGAGCCGTGTATAGAGGAGAGGTCCTTACATGAGCCGGGTATAGAGGAGAGGTCCTTACATGAGCCGTGTACAGAGGAGAGGTCCTTACATGAACCGTGTATAGAGGAGAGGTCCTTACATGAGCCGGGTAAAGAGGAGAGGTCCTTACATGAGCCGTGTACAGAGGAGAGGTCCTTACATGAGCCGTGTACAGAGGCGAGGTCCATACATGAGCTGTGTGCAGAGGAGAGGTCTGTACAGGTAAGAGGGCTGTACATGAGCTGTGTACAGAGGAGGGGTCCTTACAGGAGTTGTGTACGGAGGAGAGGTCTGTACATGAGCTGTGTATGGAGGAGAGGTCCATACCCGAGCCGTGTACGGAGGAGAGGTCTTTACATGAGTTGTGTACGGAGGAGAGGTCTTTACATGAGTTGTGTACAGAGGATAGGTCCGTACACGAGCTGTGTACGGAGGAGAGGTCCATACACGAGCTGTATACGGAGGAGAGGTTTGCACACGAGCTGTGTACGGAGGAGAGGTCTTTACATGAGTTGTGTACAGAGGATAGGTCTTTACATGAGTTGTGTACGGAGGAGAGGTCTTTACAAGAGTTGTGTACGGAGGAGAGGTCCTTACATGAGTTGTGTACGGAGGAGAGGTCCTTACATGAGTTGTGTACGGAGGAGAGGTCCATACATGAGCTGTGTACGGAGGAGAGGTCCATACATGAGCTGTGTACGGAGGAGAGGTCCATACATGAGCTGTGTATGGAGGAGAGGTCCGTACACGAGCTGTATACGGAGGAGAGGTCCGTACATGAGCTGTGTACGGAGGAGAGGTCCTTACATCAGCTGTGTATGGATTGTGGGAGATAAACTTTTTTTTCTTGTACCTCACGTTTGCAGATCTGAGTTTGTCATTGCAGACACTTGTGGCGAAAATTTGCTGTGTTTCCAGCTGTTTTACATAGGACTGCAGGTACTGCATCAGAAAAAGTTCATGTAAAGCCGCTGACACATACGTTCGCCTTTGCTGCTGCCGCCTCCGTCTTCGATTTGTGGGGGCTTTGCTTCTGTGTGTCAGTTGGGGGTCACATGAACTGGGGGCCCTCTGCTCGGGTGTCTAGTGCGGGTGAGGGTCCCCCTCCGGCTGGTTGTATTGTGAGGGGGTCCCCCGGCTGGCAGCACTAGATGCTGTCACTACGAGACGCCTGATGCTTTGTTCAGTGCAATCCCCAGAGCAGCTTTGTTTTATTGTGCGGCGCGGGGCTGCAGCCCGGACTCCAGAAGACGAGCTTCATCGCATGCTTCTGCATTGTCTAAAGACCACCAGGATGGGGGCTGATTTAGGGCCCGGTAAATTATTACCCCCCCAAGTCACCTGTGGCCCTGCAGAAACATTGGCCCCTGAAGCAGAGGGGGGGGGGGGCACTTGTATGTTGTGACTCACGGTCGCTGGCAGAAGCCGCCAGTGTTTAGAGCGCAGGGTTCTGGCAGGAGCAGCGTCTATATGTTGTAGTCAGCAGCGAGGGGGGAAAACGTCCAGCAGCGCGAGAGAAAAGAGGCCTCGGCCTCGACTGGTTTTAATTATAGAGACGTGAAGGATCGTCTTATTTAATGCCGGTATACGTGGCGTTGTTAACGGCTGGGGAGAGGTGACTGTGGTGCTCTTAGATTGTCAGCTCTGGGGCCCACGCTGTGGTCTCGCCGACTACAGACTCGGACAATAGCGGATGACAACAACACCCGGGGTAGATTTGTGTCTGTCACAGGGTGGGATCTCGTCCCGATTAACCACTCTGTATAGTTGGGGAGGGGGAGCGGCAGCGCTCACTGTCCTTGTTCCCCTGCGGGTGGTCTTTGTAACGGCATATTCCTCTGTGACCCATCTGTCATCGCCACGGTTACATGGATGGGGGGCCCCCCCCTGCGCAAGTTTTTGGGTTAGGTGTATAAAAAAATCAGATTGACCCCTAAAGTGCTGCGAGCATATATGACGCGGGGTGGACATGTCTAGATGACACACGTGTAAGATTACATGGGAGGATGTAGGTCCTGTGATGAAGGATGCATGGTCTGTGAAATAATGTGATGGTATGTTCACTCGCCGTATATTTCACACGTGTTCCATGCTGAAATCTAAGTGAAAGTTGCGTGTATTCTGCATCTAATATTTACCACCACATACCAGTGACGTGTCAGATCTTGGCGTGGAATCTGGTCGAAATCCGCGTGGAAACCATGGCAAGGTAGCCACATGCAGATTAGCCCCATTGAAGTGAGGAACTGCAGATTGGCGCCTGAAATCCGAGGGTCAGTCTCGATTTTCAGCCATAGGTTTCACTGCAAATATACATAGGATATACCGCAATCAGGATGTGCAGTGTGTGTGGAGCGTGAGGTCGGGGATGTGCCATGTCTGTGTAGCACGAGGTTGGGGATGTGCAGTGTCTGTGGAGCACGAGGTTGGGGATGTGCAGTGTCTGTGGAGCACGAGGTTGGGGATGTGCAGTGTCTGTGGAGCACGAGGTTGGGGATGTGCAGTGTCTGTGGAGCACGAGGTTGGGGATGTGCAGTGTCTGTGGAGCACGAGGTCGGGGATGTGGCGTGTGTGTGGAGCACGAGGTCGGGGATGTGGCGTGTCTGTGGAGCACGAGGTCGGGGATGTGCCGTGTCTGTGGAGCACGAGGTCGGGGATGTGGCGTGTCTGTGGAGCGCGAGGTCGGGGATGTGGCGTGTCTGTGGAGCACGAGGTCGGGGATGTGGCGTGTCTGTGGAGCGCGAGGTCGGGGATGTGGCGTGTCTGTGGAGCGCGAGGTCGGGGATGTGGCGTGTCTGTGGAGCGCGAGGTCGGGGATGTGGCGTGTCTGTGGAGCGCGAGGTCGGGGATGTGGCGTGTCTGTGGAGCGCGAGGTCGGGGATGTGGCGTGTCTGTGGAGCGCGAGGTCGGGATGTGGCGTGTCTGTGGAGCGCGAGGTCGGGGATGTGGCGTGTCTGTGGAGCGCGAGGTCGGGGATGTGGCGTGTCTGTGGAGCGCGAGGTCGGGGATGTGGCGTGTCTGTGGAGCGCGAGGTCGGGGATGTGGCGTGTCTGTGGAGCGCGAGGTCGGGGATGTGGCGTGTCTGTGGAGCGCGAGGTCGGGGATGTGGCGTGTCTGTGGAGCACGAGGTCGGGGATGTGGCGTGTCTGTGGAGCGCGAGGTCGGGGATGTGGCGTGTGTGTGGAGCGCGAGGTCGGGGATGTGGCGTGTCTGTGGAGCGCGAGGTCGGGGATGTGGCGTGTCTGTGGAGCGCGAGGTCGGGGATGTGGCGTGTCTGTGGAGCGCGAGGTCGGGGATGTGGCGTGTGTGTGGAGCGCGAGGTCGGGGATGTGGCGTGTGTGTGGAGCGCGAGGTCGGGGATGTGGCGTGTCTGTGGAGCGCGTGACCCAGATATGGAAACGTACAAAGTGAGGTTTGTGACCCCTCCTGGGAGGCGCTTGGAGTCCTCATAGCATGTGGTGCCCGGGATATAGTGAGGGCTGTGTCCCTTCCTGGCAGACTTTCGGGGTCTACCTATCATAGGGTGTCCAGGATATAGTGATGTCTGTGTTTCCTCCTGATAGAACTTTGGGGTCCTCTTATCATGGCGTGTTCAGAATATTATTGCCTCCTCATGGGAGGGGCTTGAGGTTATGTATATGAGTATGGCCCAGAGGTCAGCTGCTTCCTACTGACCATTGCTCCATCTCCCAGTTTACTCCCTGAGCCCCATAGTTAACCTATGACCTAAAGGCTGGTGTCACGCATAGCTTTTTTAGGACTTTTTTGGGGGGGGGTTTTCGTGCACTTTTTTGCTGGTGTTTTTCTTCTCTTTTTAGGCATTCTACCGCAATTAAAGATATTGCACCAAAATCTGTGGAAACATTAAACACAGAACAATCTCTAGTGGCTTTTTTTTTTTTTTTCACCTTGAGGTGCATTTTTTGGCTGAATCCCATTTATTTATTTATTTATTTTTCTCCAATCGCAGCATGTTTTTTATTTTTTTTATTTTTTTTCTTTCCTCTTCATCGGCTGATGTTTTTATCCTATAGACCTCCATTGGATTATTTATTTATTGTAAACACATTACATGCAAATCCGTACATCACATATAGTACTTTACATGCAAGATCTAAACATATATGTGCACATGCCTGCAATACAGAAGTAATGGTCACCGCTTGTGTTCTAGATTTACACATTACATGCAGAATTACATACATGATATACAGCACTTATATATATACATACAGTATATACACTATATTATTTACACCTTACTTTATATATACATTACATACATACGATGGCTCGTACACAAAACTTTATTATACACAAGATACATATACACATGCCTACATTACATACCAGTATATCTTGTACACTACTTTTATTCTATATGTACACATTCCAAAATTGCAAACATCATATGCAGTTCTTTATATATATATACCGTACACATCATATACAGTATTTACGCCTGACTTTATATATATATATATATATATTACATACCTATACACAGTGACATCCACGCTTTACATACATCATATACAGTATATTCACATACATACATTGGATGGCTTATACACATGCCTACATTACATCCATCTTGTACACTATTATTCTATATGAAGCATTACGTAATTACATACATCATATACGGTACTTTATACATACACTTATAGACATTCATATGTACAATATATACATTATAGATAAGTGAATCACCTATAGGTCAGATAATGTAACAATTGCTGTCACTGGGATACTCTATTAATTTAACATATGCCACACTGAAAAGAGTAGATACAGGTCCCATAGGTAAAAAATGTATAATCTTTATTCAAAAAAATCACAACGCAAACATAATACTAATATAAATACAAAAAATCACTGATAAGCATATGGCGAATATATCCAAATTATATTCTTTGTATGTATACCACTCTGAAGGTAATGAGTCTATGGGGCAATGCTAGTTCAGGGAACAGGGTGCCGTGAAAAAAGTATGCACTGAGCCAGAAGGGGGATCCACCCTCTAAATATCGCTCAGTGCAGAGTCAATGCACCGCATTCCCTGAGCAGCATCAAGAATGATCCAGTTCAATACAAATATCTGAAGAAAGTAACCAGAGACATAAAGTGAAAATCGTACCAATAAGGCCTCATGCACACGACCGTTGTGTGCATCCGTGGCCGTTGTGCCGTTTTCCGTTTTTTTTCGCGGACCCATTGACTTTCAATGGGTCCGTGGAAAAATCGGAAAATGCACCGTTTGGCAGCCGCATCCGTGATCCGTGTTTCCTGGCCGTAAAAAAAATATGACCTGTCCTATTTTTTTCACGGCCAACGGTTCACGGACCCATTCAAGTCAATGGGTCCGTGAAAATCACGGATGCACACAAGATTGTCATCCGCGTCCGTGATCCGTGTCCGTGATCCGTGTCCGTTTTTTCCTATCATTTCAATGGCAAACTTGACTTAGATTTTTTTTTTCATTTTTCATGTCCGTGGATCCTCCAAAAATCAAGGAAGACCCACGGACGAAAAAACGGTCACGGATCACGGACCTACGGGCCCTGTTTTTGCGGACCTTAAAAAAAAAAACGGTCGTGTGCATGAGGCCTAAGGCTACATGCACACGACCGTATTTTGTTTCAGTGTCCGATCCGTTTTTTTTGCTGATAGGATGCGGACCCATTCATTTCAATGGGTCCGCAAAAAACACGGACAGCACACCGTGTGCTGTCCGCATCAGTATGTCCGTTCCGTTGCCCCGCTAAAAAAATTGTGCATGTCCTATTTTTTTCTAGTTTGCGGACAAGGATAGGCATTATTACAATGGATCCGCAAAAAAAAACGGATCCGCAAAAAAAACGGATGCCATACGTAACATCATCCGTTTTTTTTTGCGGATCCGCAATTTGCGGACCGCAAAACACATACGGTCGTGTGCATGTAGCCTAAGGGTCCATTCACACGTCAGTATTTTTCTATAGCCCGAATTTTGGTCCGTTTTTTTGTGGATCCGTTGTTCCTGAAAATGTTTCCGTATGTCATCCGTTTTTTTCGGATCCATTGACTTTGTATTGTACCAGGAACCGATTTGTTGCGGATAATAATAGGACAGGTTTTATATTTTATCGGACATGCGGAACGGAACAACGGAAACGGACAGCACACATTGTGCTGTCCGAATTTTTTCAGGACCCATTGAAAATGAATAGGTACGCAACTGGTCCGCATCCGTTCCGCAAAAAACGGAACGGATCCGGAAAGAAACAACGGACGTGTGAATGGACCCTAAGAGTCAGGATAGGTGTATGTTATCTCCTCGACGTACGTTTCGCCGTTCTGCGTCCTCAGGAGGAGTGTATTTATATTAGTATTATAGACAGTATATACACCTTTCACACGCCTAGATATTTACATACGATGCATCATATACCGTATTTTATTACACACATTATATACATAAGTACATACATCATATACCGTACTTTATATACACATTGCCTAATATACATAATTACATATACATTTATAGACATACAGTGGATATAAAAAGTCTACACGCCCCTGTGATGTAAAAAAATGAGACAAAGATAAATAATTTCAGAACTTTTTCCACCTTTAGGCCTCTTTCACACGGGCGTCATGTTTTTTGCCCGGATAAGATGCGGGTGCGTTGCAGGAAAATGCACAATTTTTCCGTGCGAGTGCAAAACATTGTAATGCGTTTTGCACGCACGTGAGAAAAATCGGCATGTTTGGCACAGAAGTTCGGGCTTGGGATCGGTGTTCTGTAGATTGGATTATTTCTCCTTATAACATGGTTATAAGGGAAAATAATAGCATTCTGAATGCAGAATGCATAGTATAATAGGGCTGGAGGGGTTAAAAAAATTAATAAAATAAATTTAACTCACCTTAATCCACTTGATCGCGCAGCCAACATCTCTTCTGTCTTCTTCTTTGCTGTGCACAGGAATGGGACCTTTGATGACGTCACTGTGCTCATCACATGGTCCAATCACATGGTTCATCACCATGGTGATGAACCATGTGATTGGATCATGTGATTTGATGTCACCACAGCTCCTTAGCCGGCAGCTCAACATTACAGAAGAAGACAGAGATCCGCAACTTCGCGATCAAGTGGACTCGGTGAGTTAATTTTATTTTATTTTTTTAACCCCTCCATCACTATTTTACTTTGCATTCTGTATTCAGAATGCTATTATTTTCCCTTATAACCATGTTATAAGGGAAAATAATACAGATCGGGTCCCCAGCCCGATCGTCACCTAGCAACCATGCGTGAAAATCGCACCGCATCCGCACTTGCTTGCGGATGCTTGCGATTTTCACGCAGCCCCATTCACTTCTATGGGGCCTGCGTTGCGTGAAAAACGCTGAATATAGAGCATGCTGCGATTTTCACGCAACGCACAAGTGATGCGTGAAAATCACCGCTCATGTGCACAGCCCCATAGAAATAAATGTAGCCGGATTCAGTGCGGGTGCAATGCGTTCAACTCGCGCATTGCACCCGCGTGGAATACTCGCCCGTGTGAAAGGGGCCTTAATGTGACCTATAAACTGTACAACTCAATTGAAAAACAAACTGAAATCTTTTAGGTAGAGGGAAGAAAAAATATAAAAATAAAATAATATGGTTTCATAAGTGTGCACACCCTTAAACTAATACTTTGTTGAAGCACCTTTTGATTTTATTACAGCACTCAGTCTTTTTGGGTAGGAGTCTATCAGCATGGCACATTTAGACTCTTCTTTGCAAAAACACTCCAAACCTGTCAGATTGCGAGGGCATCTCCTGGGCACAGCCCTCTTCAGATCACCCCACAGATTTTCAATCGGATTCAGGTCTGGGCTCTGGCTGGGCCATTCCAAAACTTTAATCTTCTTCTGGTGAAGCCATTCCTTTGTTGATTTGGTTGTATGCTTTGGGTCGTTGTCATGCTGAAAGATGAAGTTCCTCTTCATGCTCAGCTTTCTAGCAGAAGCCTGAAGGTTTTGTGCCAGTATTGACTGGTATTTGGAACTGTTCATAATTCCCTCTAGCTTAACTAAGGCCCCAGTTCCAGCTGAAGAAAAACAGCCCCAAAGCATGATGCTGCCACCACCATGCTTCACTGTGGGTACGGTGTTCTTTTGGTGATGTGCAGTGTTGTTTTTGCACCAAACATACTGTATTTTTCGCCCTATAAGACGCACCTAAGAAAAAAATATTTTAAACCAAAAGGTGTGCTTTTGGTGGGCTTTGAACTAATTGTAGCCAGTGAATGAAACTATTATGGGGGATCTGAGGATAACGCACTGTTATGGGGGATCTGTGGCTGACACTGTTATGAGCGTCTGTGGATGGCACTGTTATGGGCGTCTGTGGATGGCACTGTTATGGGCGTCTGTGGATGGCATGACACTGCTATGGGGGAAAATCTGTGGATGAATAGCATCTTATGTTATGTGTGATCCACAGATCCCCTCCCATAACTGTGTCCCTGTGAATGACCCCCAATACAGGGGGTGGGGGCTGGCATCTACAGTTGTTTTGTAATGGCAGCGGGGCCCGGTGCAGTCACTGTATTCTATTGCACCGGGCCCCGCTCATTGTACTAATCGTATCTAACTGCAGGCAATGTTTAACTATGGAAAATCTTTAATCCAGCAACCTGTACTTACTACCATTGCAGGCAGGAGGCTGTGCGGGCGGGCACTGGCAGCGTAACTCACTACGTCACGTGCCCACGCCGCCTGCTTCATTCATAAAGTGGGCGGAGCAAGCGTGTGCCATTACAAAACAAGATGCCGGCCCCCAGCCCCTCCTCGCTGATACACTTCCGACCGCGCTGTGCAGCACGCGGTTGGCGGTGTATAAGTGTAAACGGCACCATTCGCCCCATAAGATGCACTGCCATTTTCCTCCCACTTTTGGGGCGGGGTAAGTGCGTCTTATAGGGCGAAAAATAGGGTATCTTTTGGCATTGTGGCCTAAAAGTTCAACCTTGGTTTCATCAGACCATAACACCTTTTCCCACATGCTTTTGGGAGACTTCAGATGTGTTTTTGCAAAATGTAGCCTGGCTTGGATGTTTTTCTTCGTAAGAAAAGGCTCTCGTCTTGCCACTCTACCCCATAGCCCAGAAATATGAGGAATACGGGAGATTGTTGTCACATGTACCACACAGCCAGGACTTGCCAGATATTCCTGCAGCTTCTTTAATGTTGCTGTAGGCCTCTTGGTCGCCTCCCAGACCAGTTCTCTTCTCATCTTTTCATCAATTTTGGAGGGATGTCCAGTACTTGGTGATGTCACTGTTGTGCCATATTTTCTCCACTTGATGATGACGGTCTTCACTGTGCTCCATGGTAGATCTAATGCCTTGGAAGTTCTTTTGTACCCTTCTCCTGACTGATACCTTCTAACAATGAGATCCCTCTGATGCTTTGGAAGCTCTCTGTGGACCATGGCTTCTGCTGTGGGATGCGACTAAGAAAATTTCAGGAAAGACCAACTAGAGCAGCTGAACTTTATTTGGGGTTAACCAGAGGCACTTCACATGATGGCCGGTGTATGCTGACTACTATTTAACAGGATTGTGAATGTGATTGCTTAATTCTGAACACAGCTACATCCCCAGTTATAAGAGGGTGTGCACACTTATGCAACCATATTATTTTAGTTTTTTTCCCTCCACCTAAAAGATGTCAGTTTGTTTTTCAATTGAGTGGTACATTTTATAGATCACATTAAAGGTGGATTTAACTTTGTCTCATTTTTTTTTATAGCACAGAAACCTGACATTTTAACGGGTGTGTAGACTTTTTATCTCCACTGTATGATGCATCATACACAGTACTTTATTCCACATACATATTTGAAGATTCGCATGCATATATTAGATGCATCATATACATACAGTCTTTGGATAGGGGAGCAGTTAAGATTGCGGTGTTAACCCCATAGTGACCATGCTGTGCTTCCTAACAATTGATGCAGCGGGTACAGGCTGTTGGTGGATCTGGTGGGGTGGGGGGGGGGGCTCAGTAATATGGTGAAAAACTGGATATACACCTACTGAAGTTCTGCGGCCTCATAAGTCGGTGAGAAGTTTGTCAGCAATTTGTGCGCTTGCACCGCCACGTTGTAACCTGCGCTCCTGGTTGTCAGCTCTGGACTTCATTCTGCTCCTAACAATGCAAGTCTCGGTGCCAGACGTTGCTTGCCAGGTTTATGTTGGAGGATGCTGTGTATGAGGGAGGCCTCGCCCTGCCGGAGGTTACAAAACTGCAAGATACACCCTCATCTTCCCAGTGCACCCCACCCTCATGGGGAGCAGTATTAACGACCCAGCAGCGGGCTGCTTATTGGGAATCATTATACTGATATTACCCTGACCGTGGCTAATTCATGTGCTGCATTTCTAGGACTGACCACTGGGGGAGCTGTTCTGTTGCACTGCTGGTGTTTCGTAGCTTCCCCAAGTTCTACCATTGGAGACTCCAGTCTTCTGATGGGATGGGCCACCAATTAAGGGTCCTCTGTCAGAGGGAGGGGGTCCGCTGCGTTTCTTTGTCTGTGATGTAGCATCCACAGCTGAACGTGTGTAATTTGTGCGGTTTTCTGCCGAGGTGGATTGAGGTGAATTCTCCATGCGTCTGATGTGTCATGTTTAACCCTCGCCGTGCGGGATGATCAACTGGGGGTTAACCCCTCTGTAGTCTGGCACTAGAGGTAGAAGAGAAAGCCGCGCTCATCTGATAGTGATTAGTGAGGAGGAGATCGCAGCCAGGACGAAGCTGTAAGAAATCATTGTGACATATAAGAGGCGATGGTCAGGGCCGCCACGTCCTTTTCCAGAATTCGTTGCGCCATTTCCTACATCAAGGACGGCATTGATTTTTACCTGTGCCGTTCTGATCAGTCCTGGTAATGGGCCGGCTGTACGAGTTCCATGTCCGGCTGTTGTAGTCGTGTCGCTGTAGAGGTCTTCATTGTCTTGGTCGGCAACCTTGGTCTGCTATTAAGGTGGTTCGGTGTTCGTGTAGCTGCCATCTCACCATGCCACGTGTGGTCCCCGTGACATGACAATGACTAGAAGGTGACCTGTTGGTTTCATTATTAACTTGAGGTTTTATTGGATCCTGCTTCCTTCATCAGAGACTGCTAAGTATCCACCGGCCTCGTTTGAACGTGGTCTTCATGACTAGATTCTTGGCAGGACATTGTGAGAAGCTTCTGGACGGCGGCTGCTCTCATGTGTTTTTAGTTGAAATCAGAGTTTGATGGATGGCGCCGATTATGGAGGAGCTGAAGATGTGTCCTTGGGTGGGGTAGACATCTCCCGACCTCGCATTCCTTGGCAGTCTGGGGAGGACTTGGGGTGTGTGATGGACAGGCCGCCGCGGCACTTCTTGGATGGTGTATTGTGGTTGCTGATGGGCTTGTATAGGGGATAAGTAATGGGGGTGGATAGCTCCTCTGTTTGCTGTTTGACTTTCGCAGGAATTTCGGTCTCTGATTGCCTCTTATTAGTCCCAGGCCAACACCCAGCCTGTGAATGGTTAACTCAACCTGTCTGCAGCCTCAGTTTATCGGAGCAAAATCCTTAGACGCTCTCCCTCTATGCAGGTCATATGACTATGCCTGGGGGTCACCACAGACTGATGGTGTGACACATTTAATATTTAACATACCGTAACCTACATACGGTATGTTACACGTGGGCAAACTTCACAGCTTGGTAGAAGATGTGTGAGATCCAGGGCACGACAGCTGGTCAGTCTCTGTGGACACAAGATGTTGCACTTCCATTACTTCAAATTGTGAGGTGATTCAGGACGTAAAGCAGTCTGGGATGCAGGGGGTGTGAGGAGGCCTATGATATGGGGGTCGTCAGGCAGTTTGCAGCATGTGAGATAATTTGAAAGTGACTGTACTACAGATTATAGGATGGGATTACTGGTCATACACTCTGTTTGTAGTCCGGAACTTGATGATACATGGCACGTCACATTGTCCAGAACATGAGATGGATAGGTCAGGTGGTCCAGAATGTAAGATGATATGGGGCAGGTCAGGTGGTCTAGGACGTGAGATCATAGTGGACAGGTGGTCCAGAACCTGAGATACGTGGCACTTCATCATCCAGGATGTGAGATGATATGTGAATGTCATGTCATCCAGTATGTGAGAAGACACCAGTCAGGTCAGGGGATTGAGGATGTGAGATTATACAAGGCAGGTTAGTTGGTTTAGGACATGATATGATGCAGAGCATGTCAAGTAGTCCAGGACGTGAGATAAGGGCACTTCAGTTGGTCCAGGACATGAGATGATACAGGCCAGGGAAGTTGGTCCTGGATGTCAGATGATATGGGGCAGGTCAAGTGGTCCGGGAATGTGAGATGATATGGGGCAGGTCAGGTGGTCCAGGACTTGAGATAATATGGAGCAGGTCAGGTGATCCAGGTCGTGAGATGATACCGGACAGTTCAGGTGGTCCAGGACGTGACATGATAAGGTGCAGGTCGGGTGGACCAGAACGTGAGATATGGGCCAGGAGGGGGTCCAGGACGTGAGATGATAGGTCAGATGGTGCAGGACGTGAGAAGATACGGGAAGGTCATTTAATCCAGGACGTGAGATGGTGCAGGGCAGGTGGTCAGCAAACAAGTTGGTGTGGGCGACCTGAGGTGGTCCAGGATGTGAGATGATGAAGTAGATCTAAGACATCGCAGGATGAGATGATATAGGCGACTTAAAGTGGTCCTGGACATGAGGGGGTCCAAGATTTATGGTGTGGTGTTATGTGAGGTTGCCCAGCATGTGAAGTGAGGGGATCTGAAGTGGTCCAGGACCTGTATAGCATGCCATTGGCATATGCTTTGTAGTCGCTATGTGGGATGTAATCTGTATATTTAGAGAGCAGGTGGTCCATCAACAGCTATCAGGTCTCAGGGACTGCAGCCATCTTGCTGTGTGGACAGTGTTGCGTCGACGCTCTAGAATAGGCAGTGTTTTGTATGTTTTGCTGGCTCGGCGTGTGCTGAGGTCGGGGCTCATGTTCTGGCAGTCTCTGTGTGTGCTGGAAATGCTTCTCTCAAATTGTATTGTGATGCTGAGATGGGTGGTGAGCTACGGGCGTATAAAGACATTATATTCCTGTGTATAAAACTCTGTACCTATTCTACTACACTGTGTAGTATAAAGCCCTGTATCTGTTCTACACTATAGCCCAGTGTATAAAGTCTTGTATCTCTTCTACACTATAGCCCCGTGTATAAAGTCATGTATCTCTTCTACACTATAGCCCTGTGTATAAAGTCTTGTATCTGTTCTACACTATAGCCCCGTGTATAAAGTCCTGTATCTGTTCTACACTATAGCCCCATGTATAAAGTCTTGTATCTGTTCTACACTATAGCCCCGTGTATAAAGTCTTGTATCTGTTCTACACTATAGCCCCATGTATAAAGTCTTGTATCTGTTCTACACTATAGCCCCATGTATAAAGTCTTGTATCTGTTCTACACTATAGCCCCATGTATAAAGTCTTGTATCTGTTCTACACTATAGCCCCGTGTATAAAGTCCTGTATCTGTTCTACACTATAGCCCCATGTATAAAGTCTTGTATCTGTTCTACACTATAGCCCCGTGTATAAAGTCTTGTATCTGTTCTACACTATAGCCCCATGTATAAAGTCTTGTATCTCTTCTACACTATAGCCCCCCATATAAAGTCTTGTATCTGTTCTACACTATAGCCCCGTGTATAAAGTCTTGTATCTGTTCTACACTATAGCCCAGTGTATAAAGTCTTGTATCTCTTCTACACTATAGCCCTGTGTATAAAGTCTTGTATCTTCTACACTATAGCCCCGTGTATAAAGTCATGTATCTCTTCTACACTATAGCCCTGTGTATAAAGTCTTGTATCTGTTCTACACTATAGCCCCATGTATAAAGTCTTGTATCTGTTCTACACTATAGCCCCGTGTATAAAGTCTTGTATCTGTTCTACACTATAGCCCCATGTATAAAGTCTTGTATCTCTTCTACACTATAGCCCCCCATATAAAGTCTTGTATCTGTTCTACACTATAGCCCCGTGTATAAAGTCTTGTATCTGTTCTACACTATAGCCCAGTGTATAAAGTCTTGTATCTCTTCTACACTATAGCCCCATGTATAAAGTCTTGTATCTCTTCTACACTATAGCCCCGTATATAAAGTCTTGTATCTGTTCTACACTATAGCCCCGTGTATAAAGTCATGTATTTCTTCTACACTATAGCCCAGTGTATAAAGTCTTGTATCTCTTCTACACTATAGCCCAGTGTATAAAGTCTTGTATCTCTTCTACACTATAGCCCAGTGTATAAAGTCTTGTATCTCTTCTACACTATAGCCCCGTATATAAAGTCTTGTATCTGTTCTACACTATAGCCCCGTGTATAAAGTCATGTATCTCTTCTACACTATAGCCCAGTGTATAAAGTCTTGTATCTCTTCTACACTATAGCCCAGTGTATAAAGTCTTGTATCTCTTCTACACTATAGCCCCGTATATAAAGTCTTGTATCTAGGGCTGAACCAATTACTCGATTGAATCGAGTAATTCGACATAAACAAATCCTCGATGTAAATTCTTTGCATCGAGGATTCGTTTGTGTCATGTGACCATGGAGCGGGAGTGAAGCGCTTGCTATTACTCGCCGCTCCATGGTCACCCGCCGGCCCGCACCGCGCTGCACTGTTTCCTGACACATTATCAGGTCATAGTGCACATAAGCGTGCACGATGACCCTACGCTGTGTGATGTCAGGACAACAGTGCAGTGCACGGAGAAGATGATGATGGAGGAGCTGTGGAGCGACGCCCCTACAGCAAAGATAAGTACTGGCGCTGGAGACATGGCTAGAACGGGTAGATGGTGGCACTGGGGGGGGGCAGCTGGTGGCACTAGGGTGGCACGGGGGGATTATTTTATTTATTTTTATAAAGAAAAACATTCTTTCAATTCGTTTTTTGTTATTAGAGTACTCGATTAATCATTGGATTAATCGATAGATTACTCGATTACAAAAACAGTCTATCTGCAGCCCTACTTGTATCTCTTCTACACTATAGCCCCGTGTATAAAGTCTTGTATCTTCTACATTATAGCCCAATGTATAAAGTCTTGTATCTTCTACATTATAGCCCCGTGTATAAAGTCTTATATCTACTACACTATAGCCCCGTGTATAAAGTCTTATATCTACTACACTATAGCCCCGTGTATAAAGTCTTATATCTACTACACTATAGCCCCGTGTATAAAGTTTTGTATCTTCTACACTATAGCCCCGTGTATGAAGTCTTGTATGTACTACACTATAGCCCCGTGTATAAAGTCTTATATCTACTACACTATAGCCCCGTGTATAAAGTCTTGTATGTACTACACTATAGCCCCGTGTATAAAGTTTTATATCTACTACACTATAGCCCCGTGTATAAAGTTTTGTATCTTCCACACTATAGCCCCGTGTATAAAGCCTTGTATCTTCTACATTATAGCCTTGTGTATAAAGTCTTGTATCTTATACACTATATCCCCGTGTATAAAGTCTTGTATCTTCTACACTATATCCCCATGTATAAAGTCTTGTATCTTCTACACTATAGCCCCGTGTATAAAGTCTTATATCTACTACACTATAGCCCCGGGTATAAAGTTTTGTATCTTCTACACTATAGCCCCGTGTATGAAGTCTTGTATGTACTACACTATAGCCCCGTGTATAAAGTTTTATATCTACTACACTATAGCCCCGGGTATAAAGTTTTGTATCTTCTACACTATAGCCCCGTGTATGAAGTCTTGTATGTACTACACTATAGCCCCGTGTATAAAGTCTTATATCTACTACACTATAGCCCCGTGTATAAAGTCTTGTATGTACTACACTATAGCCCCGTGTATAAAGTTTTATATCTACTACACTATAGCCCCGTGTATAAAGTTTTGTATCTTCCACACTATAGCCCCGTGTATAAAGTCTTGTATCTTCTACACTATATCCCCATGTATAAAGTCTTGTATCTCTTCTACACTATAGCCCCGTGTATAAAGCCTTGTATCTTCTACATTATAGCCTTGTGTATAAAGTCTTGTATCTTATACACTATATCCCCGTGTATAAAGTCTTGTATCTTCTACACTATATCCCCATGTATAAAGTCTTGTATCTCTTCTACACTATAGCCCCGTGTATAAAGCCTTGTATCTTCTACACTATAGCCCCGTGTATAAAGCCTTGTATCTTCTACATTATAGCCTTGTGTATAAAGTCTTGTATCTCTTCTACATTATAGCCTTGTGTATAAAGTCTTGTATCTTCTACATTATATCCCCGTGTATAAAGTCTTGTATCTCTTCTGAACTATAGCCCAGTGTATTGTATCTTCTACATCATACCCCCGTGTATAAAGCCTTGTATCTTCTACATTAGACCCCGTGTATAAAGTCTTGTATCTTCTACATTATACCCCCGTGTATAAAGTCTTGTATCTCTTCTACACTACAGCTCATAGACTAGACTCAGTGTTCATAATCCTGCATCTCTATTCCACACTGCAGCTCCGAATATTATTCCCTGTATTTGTTCTATATGATATAGCATATATTAATAAAGCCCATATATTGTATTTGTCCTACACTACAGTTCATGTATAACCCCTGTGTTTAAAGCCATATGTTTCTGTTCCACACTGTAGCCCCATATATAACTCCTGGTGTACAAAGCCCTGTACTTGTTCTACTCCATATATTAGTCTATCTTGTCCTTTATCTGTTCTACGGGTGAAACTCGAAAAATTTGAATATTGTGCAAAAGTTCATTTATTTCAGTAATGCAACTTAAAAGGTGAAACTAATATATGAGACTCATTACATGCAAAGCGCGATATTTCAAGCCTTTATTTGTTATAATTTGGATGATTATGGCTTACAGCTTATGAAAACCCCACATTTACAATCTCAGAAAATTAGAGTATTACATGAAATCAATAAAAAAGGATGTTAAATAGAAAAATGTAGAACCTCTGAAAAGTATAATCATGCATATGTACTCAGTACTTGGTTTGGGCCCCTCAGTGCGGCGTGGCATGGATGCTATCGGCCTATGGCACTGCTGAGGTGTTATGGAAGACCAGGACGCTTCAATAGCAGCCTTCAGCTCTTCTGCATTGTTTGGTCTCATGTCTCTCATCTTTCTCTTAGCAATGCCCCATAGATTCTCTATGGGGTTCAGGTCAGGCGAGTTTGCTGGCCAATCAAGCACGGTAATCCCATAGTCATTGAACCACGTTTTGGTACTTTTGGCAGTGTGGGCAGGTGCCAAGTCCTGTTGGAAATTGAAGTCACCATCTCCATAAAGCTTGTCTGCGGAAGAAAGTATGAAGTGCCCCAAAATCTCCTGCTAGACGGCTGCTTTGACTCTGGACTTAAAGGGGTTGTCCAGGATTGGGGACATTGGTGTATGTGTACAATTTTTAGCCGGAAGTGCAGTTTCTATCACAGTCAGTGACGTATCGGGTCTCCTTCTGCAGGGCGAAGCCTCTTCTTCTGCTTCGCAAGGAGCCCGGTGACGTCACCGTCAGGCTCAGTAATTTTTCCGAGCGCATGGAGGGGCAGTAACTAGGCGGCAACACACCGCGCTAAGCCACGCCCCACTGGTCCGGTGATGTCACCGGGCAGGGGCCATTCTTAGGGTCCATTCACACGTCCGTGGAATGGGTCCGCATTTGTTCCGCAATATCCGGAACGGGTGCGGACCCATTCATTTTCAATGGGGCAGGAATGGATGCAGAGAGCACACTATGTGCTCTCCGCATCTGCATTTCCGGAGCGCGGCCCCGATCTTCCGGTCTGCAGCTCCGGAAAAGAATAGAACATGTCCTTTTCTTATCCGCAATTGCGGACAAGAATAGGCAGTTCTATGGGGGTGCCGGCCGGGTGTATTGCGGATCCGCAATACACCACGGATGTGTGAATGGACCCTTAGCAAGGAAGGAGGCAGGAGGCGTTTAGGGGCGTAACTAAGGGGGAGGAATAGTTGCGGCAGGAGGCGGCATTTGAATTGGGGGGGGGGGGGGGGCGGCAGGATGCTGCACTGGGACCCAGAAAGCAGTGAGGCAGAGAGGTAAACAATCAGTGGGGGACTGTAGGAGACCTGCTGAAGTGTAAAAATGCCTAAAAACATCTGGGGGGACCTTCAAACCGCTATTAATAGTGATTTAACAGTTTTTTTTAAAAAAATCTTGATCCCCGACAACCTCTTTAATGACGCACAGTGGACCAACACCAGCAGATGACATGTCTCCCCACATCAACACACTCTAGAAACTTCACACTGGACTTCAAGCATCTTGCATTGTGTGCCTCTCCATTCTTCCTCCAGACTCTGGGTCCTTAGTTTCCAAATGAGATGCAAAAGTTGCTCTCATCAGAAAAGAGGACTTTGGACCACTGAGCAACAGACCAGTTCTTTTTTCTGTAGCCCAGGTAAGACGCTTCTGACGTTGTTTGTTGTTCAGGAGAGGCTTGACAAGAGGAATACGACCTTTGAAGCCCATGTCCAGGATCTGTCTGTGTGTGGTGGTTCTTGATGCACTAACTCCAGCCTCGGTCCACTCCTTGTGAAAGTCCCCAACATTTTTAAATGGCATTTTCCTGACAATCCTCTCCAGGCTGAGGTCATCCCTGCTGCTTGAGCACCTTTGTCTTCCACACTTGTCCCTTCCACATATCTTTCTATTAATGTGCTTTGATACAGCACTTTGGGAACATCCAACTTCTTTTGCAATTACCTTTTGAGACTTTCCCTCCTTATGGAGAGTGTCAGTGATGTTTTTCTGCACAACTGTCAGGTCAGCAGTCTCTTCCATGATTGTGATTCCTACTGAACCAGACTGAGAGACAATAAAGGCTCAGGAACCCTTTGCTCAGGGGGTATGGATTAATTAGCTGATTAGTGTGTGACACTTTGAGCCTAGAATATTGAACCTTTTCACAATATTATAATTTTCTGAGATTGTGACTTTGGGGTTTCATAAGCTGTAAGCCATAATCATCCAAATTACTGTATAACAAATAAAGGCTTGAAATATCTCGCTTTGCCTGTAATGAGTCTCATATGTTACTTTCACCTTTTAAGTTGCATTACTGAAATAAATGAACTTTGCACGATATTCTAGTTTTTCGAGTTTCACCTGTATACTGTACCTCTATTTATTAATCAGTATATTTCATCTAACTGTATGAAGACCCGTGTACTGCTCATCGTGGAGTTTGTATCTTGGAGAGTCGGTGAATGGAGCCGTTGTGGTATCTGGGAAACCAGTCCAACCAGTTCAGGTCTCTATTGTGTTCAGCTCTTGGGTCTAACTCAGTGCTATATATGGATACAGCGTACAGAGCCGTAAAGCCCCAAATACATCTCTGCTCTGTCTAAAGGAAGTGTATGTGGACGTATAGCCCTGTATTCATCTGTATTGTGGCTGTGCAGAGTACATGCAGTGTATGGAGACGTATAGCCCCATATACGTCATTATTGTGTCTGCAATTAGTATACACAGTGTATGGAGACGTATAGCCCCGGATACATCTGTATTGTGCCTGTGAGGGGTATACACAGTGTATGGAGGTGTATAGCCCCGGATACATCTGTATTGTGCCTGTGAGGGGTATACACAGTGTATGGAGGTGTATAGCCCCGGATACATCTGTATTGTGCCTGTGAGGGGTATACACAGTGTATGGAGGTGTATAGCCCCGGATACATCTGTATTGTGCCTGTGAGGGGTATACACAGTGTATGGAGACGTATAGCCCCGGATACATCTGTATTGTGCCTGTGAGGGGTATACACAGTGTATGGAGATGTATAGCCCTGGATAAATCTGTATTGTGCCTGTGAGGGGTATACACAGTGTATGGAGACGTATAGCCCCGGATACATCTGTATTGTGCCTGTGAGGGGTATACACAGTGTATAGAGACGTATAGCCCCGGATACATCTGTATTGTGCCTGTGAGGGGTATACACAGTGTATGGAGACGTATAGCCCCGGATACATCTGTATTGTGCCTGTGAGGGGTATACACAGTGTATGGAGGTGTATAGCCCCGGATACATCTGTATTGTGCCTGTGAGGGGTATACACAGTGTATGGAGGTGTATAGCCCCGGATACATCTGTATTGTGCCTGTGAGGGGTATACACAGTGTATGGAGGTGTATAGCCCCGGATACATCTGTATTGTGCCTGTGAGGGGTATACACAGTGTATGGAGACGTATAGCCCCGGATACATCTGTATTGTGCCTGTGAGGGGTATACACAGTGTATGAAGATGTATAGCCCCGGATACATCTGTATTGTGCCTGTGAGGGGTATACACAGTGTATGGAGGTGTATAGCCCCGGATACATCTGTATTGTGCCTGTGAGGGGTATACACAGTGTATGGAGGTGTATAGCCCCGGATACATCTGTATTGTGCCTGTGAGGGGTATACACAGTGTATGGAGATGTATAGCCCCGGATACATCTGTATTGTGCCTGTGAGGGGTATACACATTGTATGGAGACGTATAGCCCCGGATACATCTGTATTGTGCCTGTGAGGGGTATACACAGTGTATGAAGATGTATAGCCCCGGATACATCTGTATTGTGCCTGTGAGGGGTATACACAGTGTATGGAGATGTATAGCCCTGGATAAATCTGTATTGTGCCTGTGAGGGGTATACACAGTGTATGGAGATGTATAGCCCCGGATACATCTGTATTGTGCCTGTGAGGGGTATACACAGTGTATGGAGATGTATAGCCCCGGATACATCTGTATTGTGCCTGTGAGGGATATACACAGTGTATGGAGGTGTATAGCCCCGGATACATATGTATTGTGCCTGCGGGACATACAGTATATACATGGAGACGTATAGCCCCGGATTCATCTGTATCGGAATAAACCTGCACGTTGTGCGCAGCTGAAAGCAGTTTGATTGTTAAGGCAGCGTGCAACCATTAACAATCAGGCTGCTTTTAGCTGCAATCCATTTGAAAACCGCTCCTATCTGCTCGCCCGTGTGGTTTTGGCCTCATTGCGGCACACCTCAGCCACATCTGGGCTGCAGCGTGTCACCCAGCCTATAACCACTGACGGGTGAAGTGAGGAACATGGATTATTGGCGCCTGTCAGAGGGTGAGCTGTATTAGCCAGTAAGTGAACAGTCAGAATGGGCAAGCCTGAGGATCTGAGCGCCATGGACACGGGCTAGATTGTGATGTCCGGCCGACTGGGTCACAGCATCTCCAAAACATCTTGTGGGTAGTTGTAGTGGTTAGTACCTACCAAAAGTGGTCCAAGGAAGGACTAACTCGCTGCAGGGTGATCGATGCCCACGGCTCAATGATCCATGTGGAGAGGGAAGGCCAGCCCATCTGGTCCAGAAGAGCCACTGTAGGACAGACTGTAGCCGCAGACCATGCCGACCCTTGACCATCACTGAAAGAGCCTACAGTGGACACCTGGAACATCAGGACTGGACCTTGGAGCAATGGAAGAAGGCGGCCTGGTCTGATGAATGAATCCATCTGGTGTTCGATTGTCTTGGCTCTTGCCAATGCAGCCGATGGTGGTAACTGGGAACAGAAGCGAATCAGTAGCCGCCCTACCCTGGCCATGGAGCGAGGCAGCAATATGTCGTCTTTTCGACAAGTTACAGAGTCCAACTGTGTACAACATACTTAGTACAGACGGAAATCGTCCTATTGCTCGTACATCCCTGGGCCTGTAGGTGTAAGGACGGGTTCACTACAGCTAAAATCGGATCACCTTTTACCTGGACTCGTGCACTTTGCAGTTGTACGTGTTGTTTTACCCATTTTACTTGCTTCTATAGCGCTGACATATTCCGTAGCGCATTAGGCTAGTTTCACACTAGCGCTAAAATGTTATGGCAGAGCTGGAAACTGCCTCAGCACCGCCAGGCCCCATTGACTATAATGGGACTTGGGGGGGGGATCCGGCCCATTTCCAGCTTTAGACAAATACGCTGCAGTTTTTGTCCAGCCAAGTCCCGGCACTAATGCCGGATCCCCACCAGGTCCCATTATAGTCGAAGGGCTCCAGCAGGGAAAGGGCTATGCCGGATACGATGAACTCTCGCCTTACGGACATGATCATTGTTTGCTGTCTCTAGTGGAGCTCACCATCTATGTCCCCGATCAGTATGTCTGTGGGAGGAAATCGGAGTACTTACGGTATTTTAAAGGGGTGTTCCGGTTGTTAAAAGTAATAAGGGATAACCTACCGCTGGGACCCCCAGCTATCAGCCCCCGGAAATGAACGGAGCGGAGGGTCACACATGCGCATGTCTGCTCTGGTCATTTCTATGGGAGTTCCAGAGATATAAGAGTACAGCGCTCACCTATCTCAGAACTCCCATAGAAATGAATGGAGCGGCTGCACCCATACTTCCCTCCGTTCATTTCAAGAGGGCTGCAGGGGATACGGGGCCTCCGGTCCCAGCGGTAGGGACCCCACCGATCTAATAGCTAGCCCCTAACTTCTAACAACCGGAATACCCCTTTAAGTGTTTTTCTGTGGAGAGTCGCATAAAAAATACAATGTGTTAGGGCTCATGCACACGAACGTATTATTATTATTATTATTTTTTTAACTCCGTTCCGTTTTTTTGCGGCCCCCTATGCAGAACTATTCACTTCAATGGGTCCGCCCAAAAAAACAAAACGGAAATGACTGGAGAGTCGCATAAAAAATGCAATGTGTTAGGCTCATGCCATCTCCCTCACTCACCGACCAATTGCCCCATGAATGACTCTCCGAGAGCAGCCATCACTGGACGGCAGGGCATAAGGGGAGAGCACCCGGATAACGCTCTTCATGTCGACCCGTGATGGACAGAGTGGGACCCGCTGGGGGTTGACACGGCAGCCATTGGTTCAGATTGATGCTCGGCGGCCACTTTCGCTGCGCCCCTGGATAATGGGCGAGGAAATGTCAGCATTATCCGGGAGGAGCGCGCGGTGCTGACTATTTCTTGCAGCTGTCAGGATTCCCGGCTCGGAGCGATCACTGATATTGAAGGGGGGGTTGCGTCTGCATAGATGGAGGGGAAACATCAGTATTCCCAGAGAGAGTGGTGCTGACACAAAGGCGTCCGAGCACTCAGGGGCGATGGATAAAGCGATTTGCATTTTATTAACAGAGGCTGGATAAAGGCCCCCAGAGAGACGCTGCTCACATAGAAGGTGGGGGAGGGGAGGGAGCTGTGCCATCCACCAGGATTGTATGGAGACTGGACCAAGAAAAGAGGAGGAGGGGGATGAAGCCGTGGAATTGGCGGCTGGCGCGGTGTTTGGGCTCTGGGATGAGACCTGCTCGCTGCACAGTGGCGATGACAACGGGGAAACAAAGGTTCGCCCGGCCATCCAGCTCCGGATTTACCTAAAAACAATGTGGAATGGGATAAGCGAGAGGGACAATGGGGGCCATTTACCTCGTATGTAAAGAGGGGGAGCTGCGTGTCGCACTTGGCCCCCTCCGATATTCGTTCCTACCCTGTTGGGAAAGATCGCCGAAAGGCTAGTTCTCCGTGCTCTGATGCCTATGTCCTCCATTAATGTTACTGCGCGCTCGCAAAGTGTAAACACTCCAGCCTTGGGGGACAGCCCACGTGGCGTGCCTAATGAGCGGCCATTTTCCCGTGCTCGTTTGGCTTCCAGAAGCGAACACGTGCGCTGCCGTACAGCAGGTTTCAGTGAACGTGGCACGTACGATTCTGCCAGTTGCCATTGTTCCCTGTCTGGTTGCGGTGCCCCCTGCCCTCCCTTTCCCGGCGCCCTGCAGAAGTTGCCTCATTGCCTGTCCTGTCGCGTTTCAGACATCGGCTATAGAAACTGTACATTTACCAAGCTGGAATGAAGCGATCAGGCAGGGATGGGGTTAATAACCCCCATGATGGGGCAGGTGTTGGCGTTAGTTGCTGACATCACATTGCCGTCATCGCAGAGAGAACGACCCATCTGACTGGGCAGGAAAGGGTGTAACGTAGCAGAGCAGAACCGTGTCGTCGTCGCCTTCCCCCCCAACTGTGCAGATAATTACAATTATTATGGTGTTTACAGAGAAGTAACGCGCGGAGCTGGAAGTCGTCTTCTCAGCATCGGGTCACCAGTCGCTCTCTGCTGTGCTCATTCTCTGGTCCGGTCCCCTTCTCGCATCCCTCCCGTTACGTCATTAGGAACTGTGCCGCCGCAGGAAGTGACGTTATAACTTGCAGGGTGATGTTTATATGGGCGACACCTGTGTGTAGAGGAGGGTGGATGGACGGGTAACCGCTTACCGACAAGACTTAGAGGGTGAGACCTGCCTACATGCCAGACACAGGCAGTGATGCCGGGCCTACAAGATTCATGGGGGGGGGGGGTGACACCTACCAATAAGAAGTTGGGGTTACATCTCCCTTTCGAGTTGTATGGGCCGAAGTCTGCCTTTCGAGACGCTTTGGGCGACGTCTGCCTTTCGAGACACATGGGGCAATGCTTAAACACAAGAAGTTGGGGCGACGTCTGTCTTTTTCGAGACGCGCGGGGCGACGTCTGTCTTTTTCGAGACGCGCTGGGCGACGTCTGTCTTTTTCGAGATGCGCTGGGCGACGTCTGTCTTTTTCGAGACGCGCGGGGCGACGTCTGTCTTTTTCGAGACGCGCGGGGCGACGTCTGTCTTTTTCGAGACGCCCGGGGCGACGTCTGTCTTTTTCGAGACGCCCGGGGCGACGTTTGTCTTTTTCGAGACGCCCGGGGCGACGTCTGTCTTTTTCGAGACGCCCGGGGCGACGTCTGTCTTTTTCGAGACGCCCGGGGCGACGTCTGTCTTTTTCGAGAAGCGCGGGGTGACTCTTACCCACAAGAAGTTGGGGTTATGGCTGCCTCTTTTGAGACGCACGGGGTGACGTCTGCCTTTTTTTTGAGACATGGAGTTCATGGGGGTGGGGGGGGGGGGGGGTGATGGCACCTACCTACAAGAAACATGGGGTGACGTCTTCCTAAGAGACAGAAGGGGTGACTCCTACCCACAAGGCACATGGGGGGACGCCTAGATGCACAAAATGCATGGGGTGATGCCTACATGCCAGAATCATGAGATGATGCCCTTTGTATCAAATACGAAATACACAGGGCGATGTAATGCTGTGTGTTGGTCCCTGTCTTGCACCCTTTTATGTATATGCTGAACCTCCCCCTCCCCCCCCCCAGTACCCAGTGTGGCAGGTGAGGTTAATGATCAGCTATGAGTGTGACTTTGGATGTTGGGTTATAATTGGCTTCAGGCTGCAGCCTCTTATAATTGGGTGTGAAGCAGGGGCTGTAAATTTGCTGCAATTCGCAGCGTGTCAGGCGCAGGGACATTAAACACATAAGCTCTGAGCATAAAAATATAACGTATAGGAAATGAACGCAGCAGCTGCGGATTATCCTGCGCTCTGTCATTGGTCGCCACTAGCAATTTACAGGCCATATATGAAGAAAGGAACGCGTCGCCTCCCCGCACCATGAAGATGAGCGGCATTTGTGTGCGCCATACACCCGAGACAGACGGCAGCACTACCTGCCCAAGGACACCGCACAATGGCTCCTCTTTACCCAGAGTCCTCTGCTCTGCAGTCAGGTTGTGCTTCGTGGGGTTTATTGCAATCTCCCTGTTGATGCCCCATCATTGAATTGGTTCTCGTAGTGGGGAGAGGAAGGAGGAGAATACTAGAGGGGGGGGGCAAAAAGATGATTGCTGTATGAGGAGGTGAATACTACGGGAAGAAAATTAGGATGGGGGTAAATGCTACAGAAGAGGAAGAGTATTATGGGAGGGGGTGAATGCTACAGAAGAGGAAGATTTTTATAGGAGGGGGTGAATACTACATGAAGAGGAAGATTATTAGGAGGGGGTGAATGCTACAGGAAGAGGAAGATTATTAGGAGGGGATGAATACTACAGGAAGAGGAAGATTATTATAGGAGGGGGTGAATACTACAGGAAGAGGAAGATTATTAGGAGGGGGTGAATGCTACAGGAAGAGGAAGATTATTAGGAGGGGGTGAATACTACAGGAAGAGGAAGATTATTATAGGAGGGGGTGAATACTACAGGAAGAGGAAGATTATTAGGAGGGGGTGAATGCTACAGGAAGAGGAAGATTATTAGGAGGGGGTGAATACTACAGGAAGAGGAAGATTATTAGGAGGGGGTGAATACTACATGAAGGGGAAGATTATTATAGGAGGGGTGAATACTACAGGAAGAGGAAGATTATTAGGAGGGGGTGAATACTACATGAAGGGGAAGATTATTATAGGAGGGGGTGAATACTACAGGAAGAGGAAGATTATTATAGGAGGGGGTGAATACTACAGCAAGAAAATTAGGGTGGGGGTAAATGCTACAGAAGAGGAAGATTATTATAGGAGGGAGTGTATACTACAGGAAGAGGAAGATTATTATAGGAAGGGGTGAATACTACAGAAAGATTATTATAGGAGGTGGTGAATACTACAGGAAGAGGAAGATTATTATAGGAGGTGGTGAATACTACAGGAAGAGGAAGATTATTATAGGAGGGGGTGAATACTACAGGAAGAGGAAGATTATTATAGGAGGGGGTGAATACTACAGGAAGGGGAAGAACACTACAGGAAGAGGAAGATTATTATAGGAGGGGGTGGATACTACAGGAAGAGGAAGTTTATTATAGGAGGAGATGAATACTACAGGAAGAGGAAGATTATTATAGGAGGGGTGAATACTACAGGAAGAGGAAGATTATTAGGAGGGGGTGAAAACTACTGGAAGGGGAAGAATACTACAGGAAGAGGAAGATTATTATAGGAGGGGGTGAATACTACATGAAGGGGAAGATTATTATAGGAGGGGGTGAATACTACAGGAAGAGGAAGATTATTATAGGAGGGGGTGAATACTACAGGAAGAGGAAGATTATTATAGGAGGGGGTGAATACTACAGGAAGGGGAAGAACACTACAGGAAGAGGAAGATTATTATAGGAGGGGGTGGATACTACAGGAAGAGGAAGTTTATTATAGGAGGAGATGAATACTACAGGAAGAGGAAGATTATTATAGGAGGGGTGAATACTACAGGAAGAGGAAGATTATTATAGGAGGTGGTGAATACTACAGGAAGAGGAAGATTATTATAGGAGGGGGTGAATACTACAGGAAGAGGAAGATTATTATAGGAGGGGGTGAATACTACAGGAAGGGGAAGAACACTACAGGAAGAGGAAGATTATTATAGGAGGGGGTGGATACTACAGGAAGAGGAAGTTTATTATAGGAGGAGATGAATACTACAGGAAGAGGAAGATTATTATAGGAGGGGTGAATACTACAGGAAGAGGAAGATTATTAGGAGGGGGTGAAAACTACTGGAAGGGGAAGAATACTACAGGAAGAGGAAGATTATTATAGGAGGGGGTGAATACTACATGAAGGGGAAGATTATTATATGAGGGGTGAATACTACAGGAAGAGGAAGATTATTATTGGAGGGGGTGAATACTACATGAAGGGGAAGATTATTATATGAGGGGGTGAAAACTACAGGAAGGGGAAGAACACTACAGGAAGAGGAAGATTATTATAGGAGGGGGTGGATACTACAGGAAGAGGAAGATTATTATAGGAGGGGTGAATACTACAGGAAGAGGAAGATTATTATTGGAGGGGGTGAATACTACAGGTAGAGGAAGATTATTAGGAGGGGGTGAAAACTACAGGAAGGGGAAGAATACTACAGGAAAAGGAAGATTATTATAGGAGGGGGTGAATACTACAGGAAGGGGAAGAATACTACAGGAAGAGGAAGATTATTATTGGAGGGGGTGAATACTACAGGAAGAGGAAGATTATTAGGAGGGGGTGAAAACTACAGGAAGGGGAAGAATACTACAGGAAGAGGAAGATTATTATAGGAGGGGGTGAATACTACAGGAAGGGGAAGAATACTACAGGAAGAGGAAGATTATTATAGGAGGGGGTGAAAACTACAGGAAGGGGAAGAATACTACAAGAAGAGGAAGATTATTATAGGAGGGGGTGGATACTACGGTAAGAGGAAGATTATTATAGGAGGAGGCGAATACTACAGGAAGGTGGTAGATTATTATAGGAGGAGGTGAATACTACAGGAAGAGGAAGATTTTTTTTATTTTTATTTTGCTCGCTTATATAGAGCTGACATATTCTGCAGTTCTTTATAGACATTAGCATCACGCTGTCCCAATTGGGGCTCGCAATCTATAGGGGGGGGGGGGGATGAATACTGCAGGAAAAGGAAAATTACAACAGGAAGAGGAAGAGTGCTACAGGAGGGGATAAATACTAGAGGAAGAGGAACATTTATTAAAGGAGGTGATGAATACAAGAATAGGAAGATTACTATAGGAGGTGTTGAATACTGTAGGAAGAGGAAGATTACTATTGGAAGAGGGGAATACCAGAGAAAGAGGAAAGTTATAGGGGGGTTGAATACTGCAGGGAGAGAGAGATTACCATAGGAGGGAGTGAATACTATAAGAACAGTAAGATTACTGTAAGATAAGGTGAATACTACAGGAAGATGATCACTACAGAGTGGAATAAATGGTACAGAAAGTGAAAAATTAATATTGGGGGTGTTGAATACTGCAGGAAGAGGAAGATTACTATAAGATGGGGTGAATACTACAGGAAGAGGAAGATTACAGTGAAAGTAGTTGAATACTACAGGAAGAAGATTATAGTAGGGGGTGCATGCTACAGGAAGAGGAAAATTACTGTGGAGGTGAATACTACAGGGAAAGGAAGATTATTATAGGGGGTATAAATGACTACAGGGGAGCGTGAATACTCCATGAAGAAGATTATAGGGGAGGGGAGTACTACAGAAAGCAGATTATTATAGGGGGGATGAATACCACAGGAAGAAGATTATTATAGGAGGTCTAGAAGAGGGGAAATTACTATAAGATGGGGTGAATACTACAGGTATGAGAAGATTACTCTAGGAGAGAGTGAATACTCCAGGGAGAGGAAAATTACTGTATAAGGGGGTGAATACTAGAGGAACAGTAAGATTTACTATAGGAGGGGGTGAATACAACAGAGAAAAGCTTACTATAGGAGGGCTGAGTACTACATAAAGAGGACGCGATTACCATAGGAAGATATGAATACTGCAGGAAGAGGACAATAACTATTAGAGGGGTGAACACTACAGGAAGAGCAAAGGGGTATATACTGTATATAGTCAGGGCTTGCATGGAGGCTGTTGAGCGTTTTACCTCGCGCACACAGAGTCCTCCGAGCCGCAGAGATGGAGCAGGCGCGTCTCCCGCTGCCGCCACCACTTGAGCAGATGTTGTAGCACGCGCACAGATAAATATTTATTCCGCACGTGTGGTGATAAATTCAGTCCTATAAACATTTATCAGACACGCAATACGTGAGCATATAATTGGAATAGTCTGTAATCTGCTGCTGCGTCTGCTCCAACACATTAACCCATTACATGCTTCTTGCTTACTGTACTGGGATGAGAATGTGAGATCAGAAGTCCAGGTGTTCAGAGATCAGCCCTTCAACTCTTAAACACTCAGGTGTGTAAAGTAATGATTAAAGGCCTAGAAAGACCAAGGGGAAGGAGTTTATCGACTTGTCCGCCTCATATTCTATGCACATCTTTTTTACAAATGGAGGACTCGTCCTTCTCCTTGTTTCTAATACGGTGATGTTAGAGGACACTAACCTCTCTATGGTTTGGAGGTGTTGGGGGATGATGACCTCACTTCTGGGTCAGTCAGAAGTTTTGGAGGATGATGACCTCTCTTCTGGTTCAGTTGGAAGTGTAGAATAATGACCTCCCTTCTGGGTCAGTTGTAGGTGTTGTAGAATAATGACCTCTCTTGTGGGTCAGTTAGAAGACAATGGGCTTTCTACCAATTCAATTGGAGGCTGATGACACTTATCTCTATGCTGGGTTGGTCATAGGTTTTGTGGAAGTCTCGCCTCTTTGCTGGGTCGGTTGAAGGATGATGATGACCTTTCTTCCAGGTCAGTCTGAGGTGTTGGAGGTTGATGACACTGACCTGTTGCTAGGTTGATCATAGGTGTTAGGGAACACTGATATCTTTACTGAGTAAGTGAAAATTATTGAGGAATACTGATCTTTCTGCTGGGTCACTTGGAATTGTTGAGTGTGATCTGTCTGCCGGGTCAATTGGAGGTGTTGGAAACACTGATCTGTCGGGTTGGTTGAAGGTGTTGAGGAATGCTGACCTCACTGCTAGGTATGTTGAAGGTGTTGGAAACACTGATCTCTCTGCCTGGTTGTTCGGAAATCAAGCCCATCTGCCAGGTCAGTTTGGGGATGTTGGGGAATGCTGACCACTCTGCCGGGTCGGTTAGAGGTTTTGGGAACAATGATCAATATGATGGGTCGATTAGTATTGGGAACTCGGGACCCCTCTGCCAGGTGGTTTGGGGATTTTAGAGAATGCTGACCTCTCTGCCAGGTTGGTTGGGTGTATTGGAGAATGCTAACCACTCTGCTGGGTCGATTAAAGGTATTGGGAACACAAGTCCCTCTGCCAGGTCGGTTGGTAGTGTAGGGGATGCTAACCTCTCTGCCAGGTCAGTCAGAGGTGTTGGAGAATGCTGACCTCTGTGCCGGATTGGACGCTGATCTCTCCTTGCTCTTGGGACGTGGTGATGGTATGCTGCAGCTCTGCACACACAATGGTTTAGTGTTGGTAACTAGAGTCTGAATGCAGCCATTGTGTAGGTCTGATGCCCTCGGGGGCACAAGGGCTTCCATGTTTGTTCCCAGTGTTATTGTGACAGGAGGAGCTTCCCTGGGGCAGTGTGGAATGTACGGAAAACCTTCCACAGACGTGCCGCTGGTGTGATTCTTGTCTGGAGAGAAGGGAACCCCATAATGGCAGCTTGGCTTCTCCCCAGTGATGTTTCCTGAAAATTCCTTCACCTGTTCCCATTTTCTCTCCTGGCACCCTGCCTTACATTCTCTTGAGCTGGACCACAGAGGTTGCACTCTAATATTCTGCATAGCTGGCAGCTGGGCTCTTAGGTGGAGCTTCTGTATATTGGGTAAGGCATCATCCATCTCCTTAGTAGCTCCTCTCATGTTGTCTGTTAGTTTAGTGCCCTCCAACTGCCTACTAAGAGGCTGTGTGATTTTCTTATCCCCCATGTAGCGCTATGCTGTGTCTTCTGACAATAGAAAGTTTATGGGGTCAATTAAAGGGCAAGGAGAGGTGTCTAGTATTTATCGGGTGTCAAGATCGTCACTGGTTACAGACACTTCTGCTCCACATGTTGTGATACGCCCATGGATTAGAGTGCAGCGTGTGGTGAATCATGGCTGTCCACCCAAAATGAGTCAACCAAGGATTACACGAAACCTCCGCAATACTGGATATTTAGTGCCAGATTGTCCCTGTCCAGTCGTTTTTTATGGATCTGGTTCCTGTCAGCAGACGTGTTTGACGGCCACCATGGGAGCCATCGTCCCTGGGCACTGGAACCCATTGTGGTCTTCTCCTAGAGATCCTCTAGCCAGGGGTCCAGTCCCTGACACACTTAAGATTTCTAGATGTTAAATATCTTAGTCTCCTGGACCTCAACCCTCTCAATCTGTGGCATAAGAGACAGTTGCCCGACTCCTTCTTAGTGGGGCAGTGTGTAAGGTAGATTTATGGGATACTCAGTGTGCAATGTGTCAACCCCCGACTGATTTCATGGTCATCTTGCATCTCATTGGGGTCATCACCTTGCTGAGCTCTCTGTGGGGTCTTCAGCCTTGTTACATGGATAATTTGCGCTCTTTTCTGAATGAACTCTTTGAGGTCACTTAAGTTCATGATATCACCCTCATCATCCCCATCACTGCGTCTTTGTTTTCAGTCTCTATTTTCCTCCTTTTAGTGGCTTTGTCCCATGCCCATGTTTTCGCTTAGTATGTTAGGGGTTTTCCTACTAGTGGAGGCAGTTACTTAGTCGTCTGTACAGTGTGGCAGAAACTGTTAGTTCTTGGGGCTCCTCTAGTGTAGGCACCTCTTTGTCTGCTTTGGTGTAGCTCCTTTGGGGCGGTGGGGGGGATGAGGTGGCAGCTCTGGTGTAAATGTCTCTGGGAGGGGAGGACTGCTCTGGTCTAGCACCTCTGGGTAGGGGGAGGACTGCTGATGTAGCTCCTCTGCTGGTTGTGGTGGGGCACTGCTCTGATGTAGATGCCTCTGGAGGGGACTGCTCTGGTGTGCCTGGGGGGGGGGTTGGGGACCACTCTGGTGTGGCGCCTCTGGACTGAGGGCTGCTCTGGTGTGGCATTTCTGCTGATCGGACTAGTCGTTGTGTGTCTCCTCCTTCATGCTGTGAACAGAAGTGGTGCCATCATGGGGGCCCTGGTATGATATTGTTGTGACCCAGTCTCCTGCTGTTTTTGTTCATGTTTGCACATTTTGTTCTGTTCTGTTATCAGTTTAGAGTTCTGGAGTAGATCTAGATGGTGGAGGGTGAGTTCTTCCAGGATAAGAGGACATGTCCTGCTTTTTGGGTGTGGACTGTGAGGTCAGTTCTCTGGTATTTTTGGGGTGACAGGAGATTGCCTGTTCTCTTCTCAGGGGTTGACTATCAGATTTTTTAAACATGGGGACATCAGGTCTCACTTGGCTGCTGTTACATTGATGTAAAATCTGTGTGTGTCTTCTTCACACCATAGCTAGGCTCTGAAAGTTGCAGGTTGCACTCTCTGGTGTCATCCTGACGGTTACATGTTGTCCTCTCTGGTGTCATCCTGACGGTTGCAGGCTGTCCTCTCCGGTGTAATCCTGATAGTTGCAGGTTGTCCTCTCTGGTGTCATACTGACGGCTGCAGGTTGTGTCCTCTCTGATGTCATCCTGATGGTGGCAGGTCGTCCTCTCTGGTGTCATCCTCATGGTGGCAGATTGTCTTCTCTGGTGTCATCCTGAGAGTGGCAGGTTGTGCTGTCTGGTGTCATCCTGATGGTGGCAGGTTGTGCTGTCTGGTGTCATCCTGCCGGTTGCAGGCTGTCCTCTCCGGTGTAATCCTGTGAGTTGCAGGTTGGGCTCTCTGGTGCCATCCTGACTGTGGTAGGTTGGGCTCTCTGGTGTCATCCTGGCGGTTGCAGGTTGTCCTCTCTGGTGTCATCCTGATGGTGGCAGGTTGTGCTGTCTGGTGTCATCCTGCCGGTTGCAGGCTGTCCTCTCCGGTGTAATCCTGTGAGTTGCAGGTTGGGCTCTCTGGTGCCATCCTGACTGTGGTAGGTTGGGCTCTCTGGTGTCATCCTGGCGGTTGCAGGTTGTCCTCTCTGGTGTCATCCTGATTGTGGCAGGTTGTGCTGTCTGGTGTCATCCTGACATTTGCAGGCTGTCCTTTCCAGTGTAATCCTGCGAGTTGCAGGTTGGGCTCTCTGGTGTCATCTCAGGCTGTGATTCTTCCCTCCTGTTTTAATGTATTTTAGGATTTCAGGGGTTCCTTCTGTCACGTGGCACATAACATGTTAATTGTATGATGGTGATTGAAGATAATGGGGTGGGGGTGCCAGGCGTCAATATAACAGCTGCGCAGAAATCTCCTGCATCAAACTCTGTAAAGAAGAAAACCCACAGCAGCTGTGCCCCCTCCACCGCCCCCTCCTTTTTAATAAAACGTCTTGGCTGGGTTCCTGTGTCGCCTGTAGACGTCTGCAGCTCTTGGCTCTTGCTGCGGCCAGCTCCGTGCCCGGCTCCTTGGCTTGTTGTCCCCACACACGACTCCTGGCAGCGCTGTACCACTTTTGCAGTCATGTGATCCAGTGCGGCATCCTTGTCATCCACGTCCTGACCCACATAACCTCAGGCTACAGTCTACTTTCTGCATAATCTGCACCGTGTCACCTGCAGGTTACATACAATGTCACATACAGCACTGTGGCCCTTTAAATATATGCATGCACCTCAGTCACGTGTCATCTCCATTATAGTAACTACTGTCACAATTATAATATCTGCAGTCGCGTGACCTCCCCAGTGTAATATCTGCAGTCGCGTGACCTCCCCAGTGTAATATCTGCAGTCGCGTGACCTCCCCAGTGTAATATCTGCAGTCGCGTGACCTCCCCAGTGTAATATCTGCAGTCGCGTGACCTCCCCAGTGTAATATCTGCAGTCGCGTGGCCTCCCCAGTGTAATATCTGCAGTCGCGTGGCCTCCCCAGTGTAATATCTGCAGTCGCGTGGCCTCCCCAGTGTAATATCTGCAGTCGCGTGGCCTCCCCAGTGTAATGTCTGCAGTCGCGTGGCCTCCCCAGTGTAATATCTGCAGTCGCGTGGCCTCCCCAGTGTAGTATCTGCAGTCGCGTGACCTCCCCAGTGTAGTATCTGCAGTCGCGTGACCTCCCCAGTGTAGTATCTGCAGTCACGTGACCTCCCCAGTGTAATATCTGCAGTCGCGTGACCTCCCCAGTGTAATATCTGCAGTCGCGTGACCTCCCCAGTGTAGTATCTGCAGTCGCGTGACCTCCCCAGTGTAGTATCTGCAGTCGCGTGACCTCCCCAGTGTAGTATCTGCAGTCGCGTGACCTCCCCAGTGTAGTATCTGCAGTCACGTGACCTCCCCAGTGTAGTATCTGCAGTCGCGTGACCTCCCCAGTGTAGTATCTGCAGTCGCGTGACCTCCCCAGTGTAGTATCTGCATCCACGTGATGCCACCAGCGCAATATATGCAGTCATGTGACATCAGTGCAGATATAATGGACACAGTCACAGTACAGTATTAGCCCTCAGCACAGGTATAATAGCTGCAGTCACCGCCGCTGAGTCTATAAATGGACGGTTTGTTATTGAAAAACTCATCAACGTTCAAGTCACCATTTATTAGCGTATGCGCAAGCACCCATCGTTACAGCCCCCAGGGGTACTGGCGTCCTGTTGGTGCCCCCCAGGGATGCTGGCCTCCTCTTAGTGCCTCCAGGGGATTCGGCTGTAATATTGATCGGTCAGTGGGTGATGCAGATGTGGAGACGACACTGGGGGTTCTCATGAGGGGGGGATTGCAGTCCATCTGGGAATGCAATATATGGGGTGGGGGGGTACACTGTCAGACATCTAGACTTTGCGGGGGTTAAATATGTAGGGGCTCCATGTTAAGGAAGGATGGGGGAGGGGAGGCACATAGAGTTCTGCTCTGGAGTTTATAAAACGTGTCAGGATTTCTGCGTTGTAATATAATCCAGATTGTGATGCTCACCGCTGTGAGCGCCTAATCCAGCCACTGTCCCCCAGGAACCCCTGTGTACAGCGCTGTGTATACTACTAACGTAAGTACTCCCATCACCAGAGGCTGTACTGTAGAGCATACTACCAGATGTGTACAGCACTGTGTATACTGGGAATGTAGGTACTCCCATCACTAGAGACTGTATTACAGAGCACAATTATCAGATGTGTACAGTGCTGTGTATACTAGTAATGTAGTTGCTCCCATCATCAGGAGCTGCATTAAGGTCTACAATCAGATATGTACAGCACTGTGTATAGTAGTAACGCAGGTACTCCCATCACCTGGGGCTGTAATATAGAGCACTATATCAGATGTGTACGGTGCTGAGTATACTAGTAATGTAGGTACTTGCAGCACCAGGGACTGTATGAAAGAAGGCTGCTATCAGACGTGTACAGCCCTGTGTATACTAGTAACATAAGTACTCCCATCAGTAGAGGCGGTATTGTAGAGAGCAATTATCAGACATGTGCAGAGATCTGTATATACTAGTAATGCAGGAACTCCCATCACCTGGGGCTGTAATATAGAGCACTTACCAGATGTGTACAGCGCTGAGTATACTAATAATGTAGGTACTCACCATAGTGCTTGTAATAGACACAAACAGTTCCTTGCCAAAGTATTGACACCCACCCCCGGGTAGACTTGGACATTTAACATGTCAACCACTTTGAAGGTGCAAATAATTTTTTTACTGCAACACAAACAATAATTAACACAAAAGGCAGAAAACTTGTGCGTACGTATTTATTCACCCCCTGAAAGTCAGCACTTTGTCAAGACGCCTTTTGCTAAAGTTCCAGATGCTTGGGGTATGTCTTGGTTAGCTCAGCACATCTCAGCACACTGGGGTTTATTGCTTTCCTTCCAGGCAAAACTGCTCCTACTCCTTCAGGTTAGATGGCGGCGTCCAGCAGGTTAGATGGCGGCGTCCAGCAGGTTAGATGGCGGCGTCCAGCAGGTTAGATGACGGCGTCCAGCAGGTTAGATGGCGGCGTCCAGCAGGTTAGATGGCGGCGTCCAGCAGGTTAGATGACGGCGTCCAGCAGGTTAGATGGCGGCGTCCAGCAGGTTAGATGGCGGCGTCCAGCAGGTTAGATGGCGTCCAGCAGGTTAGATGGCGGCGTCCAGCAGGTTAGATGGCGGCGTCCAGCAGTCTTCACATCATGTCACAGATTTTTCCATTGGAGTGAGGTCTGGGCTTTGACTAGACCCTTCCAAGCCATCTACATGTTTCTGTGTTTACCATCATCCTGACCAGTTTTCCAGCCTCTGCAGATGAAAAGCATCCAAACATCATGATGCCGTCACCACCATGCTTCACTGTGGGAATAGTGTTCATGTAGTGACGTGTTAGGTTTATCCCACACATAGCGTTTAGCATGGTGGTTTCATCTTCCATGTGTTCAGGAGGTCCACCACATGCTGTCTGGCGAACTCCAAAGATATTTTCTTATGGACGTTCTTTAATAAAGTCCTGCTTTGTGGGGTAAACTGCTTATAGTGGTCCTATGGACACATCCCTCCATCTCATCTGTGGAGTATATGGCTTATAGTGGTCTTATGGACAGATCCTTCCATCTCCTCTGTGGAGTGTATGGCTTATAGTGGTCCTATGGACAGATCCTTCCATCTCCTCTGTGGAGGGTATGGCTTATAGTGTCCTGTGGACAGATCCTTCCATCTCCTCTGTGGAGTATATGGCTTATAGTGGTCCTATGGACAGATCCTTCCATCTCCTCTGTGGAGGGTATGGCTTATAGTGTCCTGTGGACAGATCCTTCCATCTCCTCTGTGGAGTATATGGCTTATAGTGGCCCTATGGACACATCCCTCCATCTCCTCTGTGGAGGGTATGGCTTATAGTGTCCTGTGGACAGATCCTTCCATCTCCTCTGTGGAGTATATGGCTTATAGTGGTCCTATGAACAGATCCTTCCATCTCCTCTGTGGAGTATATGGCTTATAGTGGTCCTATGGACAGATCCTTCCATCTCCTCTGTGGAGGGTATGGCTTATAGTGTCCTGTGGACAGATCCTTCCATCTCCTCTGTGGAGTATATGGCTTATAGTGGCCCTATGGACACATCCCTCCATCTCCTCTGTGGAGGGTATGGCTTATAGTGTCCTGTGGACAGATCCTTGCTTCTCCTCTGTGGAGTGTACGTCCTATAGTGGTTCTATGGACAGATCCTTCCATCTCCTCTGTTGGTCTTTGGTGTGCCTTCAGTGTTATCATTGGTGGTTAATGTCCTCCTTGTCCGGTCTCTTCGTTTTTGATAGGCAGTCTACTCTTGTGGGATTTATTGTTGAGCCATGTTCTTTCCAAATTGATATAATCATGTTCCATTGGTTTTTCTGAGTTTGGGATATTTTGTTTGTGATAACCCTAATTGAAACTTCTCCACGACGTTTTTCTGACTGGTTTGGTCAGGTCCATTAAATAAAATCTAATCTATAATCCGTTTTAATTCCAGGTTGTAAAGCAACAAAACAGGAAAAACACCGAAGTGGGGGTGGAGTGGTGAATACTTTCTCAAGGCACTGCACTGTGTGACCTGAGGGGGCTATTGCACTGACTGGAGGGTTGTCTGGTGTTGATGACTTGGTCTCTTGATTTATTTGGGTCACATGTGGACAGTTCTTGTTATAGTCGGGCGGGGTGATTCTGAGATTAGCGGTGTCACTGCCCCTCTTCTCTTTCCTGGTGTCTCCTCCGCTCTGTCTGGGATGAAATGTTGATTCTGTCGGTTTTTCTAGACTGCAGCATGTTCTGGAAATCTGGGGAATATCCTGAGGTTTGGGAGGCAATGGCGGGACAGTACTCACCAGTGATGGCGCCAGTCCATCAGGAAGAGCTGGCTGTCCCATGACAGAGCGCCGTCTTCTGTCTGTGGAGCACTCAGTACAACCTCTTCTGCTTCCTAGGGTCCCTTTTTTCTTCTGTATTTATGAACACTGCACAGTACCACTTCTCTTGTCCAACATCATGCACAGTACCACTGCCTCTCTTAGACTATATTTATGCACAGTCCTTCTCCTGCATGAAACAGTACCACAATCTCTCTTGGATCATATGTGTGCACAGTGCCACTTCATGTTATCCGGCATACATGCACAGTACCACTTGCTCTGATGCTGCGTACATGCACAGTACCACTTGCTCTGATCCTGCGTACATGCACAGTACCACTTGCTCTGATCCTGCGTACATGCACAGTACCACTTGCTCTGATCCTGCGTACATGCACAGTACCACTTGCTCTGATCCTGCGTACATGCACAGTACCACTTGCTCTGATCCGGCGTACATGCACAGTACCACTTGCTCTGATCCGGCATACATGCACAGTACCACTTGCTCTGATCCTGCGTACATGCACAGTACCACTTGCTCTGATCCGGCGTACATGCACAGTACCACTTGCTCTGATCCGGCGTACATGCACAGTACCACTTGCTCTGATCCGGTGTACATGCACAGTACCACTTGCTCTGATCCTGCGTACATGCACAGTACCACTTCATCTGATCCGGCGTACATGCACAGTACCGCTTCCCCCAGTCCTGCATACCTGCACAGTATCACTTCTGTATGCTAAGTGCGACTCTTAGTACTTGCTCTGCCGCTCATCATTGATTTTGTGCTTCGGTCTCCTCCGTCGTTGATCAATATTAGAGGGAGGGCGATCGTGGTCATGTGACCATCTCCTGCTGCGATAATCCTCCATGTGCTGCATTAATCGCTCACTCTCTGCATCTTCCTGGGTCTCATTGAAGGCCACCGCAGGGTTACTGTAAGGAAGACTCTGATCGGTGCTCACTTCTTAAAGGAGACACCACTCAAAAGAGAGAAAATTCTTCTGACCTCCGTGAGGAATGGAAAACAGTGGGCAGGACAGGCAGGGTTAATAGTAGCTAACCTTGGATACATCTCTGTAGTGTCAGCTCCTGGGGTCCTCGCTGTGATACAGCTCTATAGAGTGTCGGGGGTCCTGTGGCCCCTCTGTGATACATCTCTGTAGAGTGTCAGATCCTGGTGTCTTCTTTCTCATACAGGACATGGTGTGGTCTATCTGTCTATAGGTATATATACTGTAATTCTTTTTCGTCTTCCTTTGGAGGAGAGACTGTTTGTTGGATTTATTTCACATACTGTCATGGTCGAACTGTCCCAGTACTAGAGGATTTTTCCAGTGGGCCAGGATATAATACCATAGTGGGCCCCAAAGGTCCAGGAGAAAAAAAAACATCTGGAGCCAATCATTTGCCACTAGGGTCTTTTTCTTGAGGGCCCTAACTATGCACCTCATAGGCTCGTACCAAGGGAGGGCCCTGACTGCGCGCCCCGTACCAAGGGAGGGCCCTGACTGCGCGCCCTGTACCAAGGGAGGGCCCTGACTGCGTGCCCTGCACCAAGGGAGGGCCCTGACTGCGCGCCCTGCCCTGGAATATCCTGAGGTTTGGGAGGCAATGGCGGGACAGTACTCACCAGTGATGGCGCCAGTCCATCAGGAAGAGCTGGCTGTCCCATGACAGAGCGCCGTCTTCTGTCTGTGGAGCACTCAGTACAACCTCTTCTGCTTCCTAGGGTCCCTTTTTTCTTCTGTATTTATGAACACTGCACAGTACCACTTCTCTTGTCCAACATCATGCACAGTACCACTGCCTCTCTTGGACTATATTTATGCACAGTCCTTCTCCTGCATGAAACAGTACCACAATCTCTCTTGGATCATATGTGTGCACAGTGCCACTTCATGTTATCCGGCATACATGCACAGTACCACTTGCTCTGATGCTGCGTACATGCACAGTACCACTTGCTCTGATCCTGCGTACATGCACAGTACCACTTGCTCTGATCCTGCGTACATGCACAGTACCACTTGCTCTGATCCTGCGTACATGCACAGTACCACTTGCTCTGATCCTGCGTACATGCACAGTACCACTTGCTCTGATCCTGCGTACATGCACAGTACCACTTGCTCTGATCCTGCGTACATGCACAGTACCACTTGCTCTGATCCGGCGTACATGCACAGTACCACTTGCTCTGATCCGGCGTACATGCACAGTACCACTTGCTCTGATCCGGCATACTGCGGGGGAGGGCCCTGACTGCGCGCCCCGTACCAAGGGAGGGCCCTGACTGCGTGCCCTGCACCAAGGGAGGGCCCTGACTGCGCGCCCTGCACCAAGGGAGGGCCCTGACTGCGCGCCCTGCACCAAGGGAGGGCCCTGACTGCGCGCCCCTTACCAAGGGAGGTCCCTGACTGCGCGCCCCTTACCAAGGGAGGTCCCTGACTGCGCGCCCCGTACCAAGGGAGGGCCCTGACTGCGCGCCCCTTACCAAGGGAGGGCCCTGACTGCGCGCCCCTTACCAAGGGAGGGCCCTGACTGCGCGCCCCTTACCAAGGGAGGGCCCTGACTGCGCGGCCCTTACCAAGGGAGGGCCCTGACTGCGCGCCCCGTACCAAGGGAGGGCCCTGACTGCGCGCCCCGTACCAAGGAAGGGCCCTGACTGCGCGCCCCGTACCAAGGGAGGGCCCTGACACTATAGAGTTGATTTATTAATGATGTGACTCCCCTCCTCCACTTTTGTTAACCTTATTTTTTTCTTTCAGAAACGTTAATGGATTCGACGACTGCGACCGCAGAGCTCGGATGGACCGTGCACCCGCCATCGGGGGTGAGTAGTGCAGACCAAAGTACACAGATTATTACAGGACGTGGAGCCATCATCTGGTGGTGGAGGGATCAGGCTGGTGTTATCCGAATAAAAGATCAGCTCGGGCTACAGGAATTGGGATGATGTCAGGGGTTGTAGGGATGAGGACGCTGTCAGTGAATAGTGGGCAGGTGTCGGGGATGGAGGGATCGAGGTTGCATCGGGGAATGGAGGGATCAGACCGGCGTTGAGGGATGGAGGGATTGGGACAGCATCGGGGAATGGAGGGATCAGGCTGGGGGGGGGGGAGAGGGATCAGGCCAGCATCGAGTAAAAAAGGGTTCAGGCCATCAGGGTACAGAAGGCAGGTGTTGGGGATAAAAGGATTCCACCAGTGTCATTGGATGGAAGAAGGGGGCAGATGTCAGGTACTCAAGCGTTTGGTCAGGTGTCAGGGAATAGAAGGATGGGGATTGTTTTAGGGTAAGAGGTGCGCATCGGGGTATAGAGGTTTCGGCCTTTTTTAAAGGGCATCTGTCAGCAGTTTTGTACCTATGAAACTGGCTGACCTATTACATGTGCACTTGGCAGCTGAAGGCATCTGCGTTGGCCCCATGTTCATATGTGCCCACATTGCTGAGAAAGATGGTGTTTTTAAATATGCAAATGAGCCCCTAGGAGCAATGGGGGCGTGACCCTTACTCCTAGAGGCTCTGCTCTCTCTGCAACTGCCGCGCCCTCTGCACTTTGATAGGACCACGCAGTAAAAATGCCATCACACCGGGTCCTGTCAAAGTGGAGAGGGCGCGGCAGTTGCAGAGAGAGCAGAGCCTCTAGTGTAACTGTTGCTCCTAGAGGCTCATTTGCATATATTAAAACATCCTTTTTCTCGGCAATGCGGGCACATAGGAACATGGGACCAACACAGATGTCTTCAGCTGCCAAGTGCACATGTAACAGGTCAGCCAGTGTCATAGGTACAAAACTGCTGACAGTTGCCCTTTAAAGGATGGGGGGGGGATCGAGGTGGCGTCCATGTATAGAGGGGCAGATGTTGGGGTATACAAATATCGAGCTTGTTTTAGGAGATGAGGGGGACTCTGGTCTACATTGATGTATAAAGGACAGGTGTCAGGGGCTTGAGAGGTCAGGCAGTTGTCGGAGGGATCAGACCAGCGGTGTTATCTGCGCTCTTACATAGGACTGCAGGTAAAACTACATATCATCTGCTCTCGGCAGTAAAACCCTATATGGCGAGTTCAGCTCTGCTACATCTGAAGTAAGGATGGGCTGACACCTCAGATACTTGGGGTCACCCCCCGCCTGCAGTTTCTCTCCCTTACGCTCTGGACACTCCATTCATGGCACCCCCTCCCCCGCTGCGGCCCTGGATCCCGGCCAAGCGCTCTTTTTGACACAATTGCTGAAGCTTGGTTGGAATAAGAAAAGGATCTGTCAAGAAAAGGGGGATTAAAAGCCGCCAGACAAAACATCGGCCCCTCCCCGAGTACAGGGGGGTAAGAGACCTTGGTGAAGGCCCAGACTGAACCGTCCACCATATTGGCAGCCCCCAGAGCCACCTCCAGCGCTTTGATCAGTGGGGAGTAGTAGCCGGTAGTGAAGGCTCTGGTTATGGGGGGGCACACTCCCCTCCTCCTCCCCCCGCAGCCGCCATATTCTTGTCCTTTATCTCTACTCCTCCCTAACCTGCTAATGAGGACCAGCACTGAGGAGGCTGAGGGTTATTGTGCTCGTCTCCACCGCTCAGCATGTTAATTAGAGGAGTAGGAGAAAGGCAGAGAGTCCTAATTAATGGAGGGGGGGGCACCTGCCTGGTGCGGAGGCCTCTGACTGACACATTTTCTGGGATTAGTGAGGCGGCCATGCTGGTGTCAGAGCCTGACAATGAGGCCCAGCCCCCCTCCCCCTTCTGGTTATTTGGTAGCAGTGTTTGCAAAGGAGACAGGTTGTCATGACAACCGAATGACAGTACCGGGGGGAGGGGGTCCCCCGGCCCACCAGAGACATCTACTGGTCCCATTACAGAGGCGCGACTGACCCCCACTGAGTCACACGTGAGGAGCTTAGATACACAGTGCGACAGACAATATAACACATGAGGAGCTTGGATACATGGATCAGCAGACAGTATCGCACATGAATAGCTTAGATACATGGATCAGCAGACAGTATCGTACATTAATAGCTTAGATACATGGATCAGCAGACAGTATCGCACATGAATAGCTTAGATACATGGATCAGCAGACAGTATCGTACATTAATAGCTTAGATACATGGATCAGCAGACAGTATCGTACATTAATAGCTTAGATACATAGCTCAGCAATCTGTATCACACATAAGGAGCTTAGATACACAGCTCAGCAGACAATAGCTACAGCAACTCTACACAGCATCACACATGATAGGGTTAGATACAGCAGCTCAGCAGACAGTACCACACGTGTGAGGATTACATACAAGGCTTAGCAGACAGTATTACACATGATGGGTTTATATACAGCAATTTAAGACAGTATCACACATGGTAGGATTAGATATTCGGCTTAGCAGACCGTATCACACATCACTGGATTAGATACAGTAACTCAGCAGAAGGTACCCCACATGGTAGGATTGGATACAGCGGCTCAGCAGACAGTATTACACAGGATAGGTTTAGGTACAGCAGCTCAGTAGACAGTATCACACATTACTGGGTTAGATACAGTATCACACATTACTGGATTAGATACAGCAGCTCAGCAGACAGGATCACACATTACTGGATTAGATACACAACTCAGCAGACAGTGACACACATTACTGGATTAGATACAGCTGCTCAGCAGACAGTGTCACACGATAGGCTTGGATACGGTGTCAGGACATGATGTGGGGAGTTACGGTGCAGCAATTTATCTGGAGCATTTATCTATACAATACTAGAGTTCTGGGCCTCTGACCAAGCTTCCTTCATGTTGTCTTTTGGCCAAGGGTGTGGTATGGGATTAACCATTGCTGTGGGGTCCCATTCACAAGGGCATGCGAGGATAGCTTCCTCATTCCAGCACTGTGGTGGTTACTGGGAACATGGAGGTGGAGCAGCGGTCAGCAGTATGTGATATGTATGGAGGAAGGAGCGGTCCGCAGCAGTGATATGTATGGAGGGAGGAGCTGGCCGGAGTGTGTGATATGTATAGAGGGGGAGAAGTGGTCAGCAGCGTGTAATATGTTGGGATGGGAGCAGTGAGCAGCAGCGTGTAATATGTATGGAAGGAGCAGTGGTCAGCAGTGTGTGATATGTATGGAAGGAGCAGAGGTCAGCAGCTTGTGATTTGTATAGAGGAGAGCAGTGGCCAGCGGTATGTAATATGTTTAGAAGGAGCCGTGTGTGATATGTATGGAGGGGAGCAGTGGTCCGCAGTGTGTGATATGTGTCGAGGAAGGAGCGGTCAGTAACATAGTAACATAGTACATAAGGCCGAAAAAAGACATTTGTCCATCCAGTTCGGCCTGATATCCTGCAAGTAGTGTGTGATATGTATGGAAGGAGCAGTGGTCAGCAGTGTGTGATATGTATGGAGGAAGGAGCGGTCAGTAGTGTGTGATATGTATGGAAGGAGCAGTGGTCAGCAGTGTGTGATGTGTATGGAGGAAGGAGCGGTCAGTAGTGTGTGATATGTATGGAAGGAGCAGTGGTCAGCAGTGTGTGATGTGTATGGAGGAAGGAGCGGTCAGTAGTGTGTGATATGTATGGAAGGAGCAGTGGTCAGCAGTGTGTGATATGTATGGAGGAAGGAGCGGTCAGTAGTGTGTGATATGTATGGAAGGAGCAGTGGTCAGCAGTGTGTGATGTGTATGGAGGGAAGCAGTGGTCAGCAGTGTGTGATGTGTATTGAGGGAAGCAATGGTCAGCAGTGTGTGATATGTATAGAGGGGGAGAAGTGGTCAGCAGCGTGTAATATGTTGGGATGGGAGCAGTGAGCAGCAGCGTGTGATGTGTATGGAAGGAGCAGTGTACAGCAGTGTGTGATATGTATGGAGGAAGGAGCGGTCCACAGCATGTGATATGTATGGAGGGGAGCAGTGGTCAGCAGTGTGTGATATGTATGGAAGGAGCAGTGGTCAGCAGTGTGTGATATGCATGGATAGTGAAAACCGCTCAGCAGTGTGTGATATGTATGGAGGGAGGAGTGGTCCGCATTGTGTGATTATGTATAGAGGGGGAGCAGTGCTCAGCATCGTGTGATATGTATAGAGGGGAACAGTGGTCAGTAGTGTGTGATATGTATGGAAGGAGCAGTGGTCAGCAGTGTGTCATATGTATAAAGGAGAGCAGTGGTCAGCAGCGTGTGATATGTATAGAGGAGAGCAGTTGTCAGTGGTATATAATATGTATAGAATGAGTAGTGGTCAGCAGTTTGTGATATGTATGGAGGGGAGCAGTGATCAGCAGTGTGTGATATGTATGGAGAGAGCAGTGGTCAGCAGTGTGTGATATGTATGGAGAGAGCAGTGGTCAGCAGTGTGTGATATGTATGGAGAGAGCAGTGGTCAGCAGTGTGTGATATGTATGGAGAGAGCAGTGGTCAGCAGTGTGTGATATGTTGGTAAGGCTGATTAGTCAGCCTGCATTTGTGGGAGGGGCGGAGGCTCTTCATATACGAGCCACACCCTCACTCACAGGTGTGTGTTTTCAGGTGCCCCACTCTCCCTCCCTTATCTTCTCATTTCCACAGGGTATGCCCACTTATAGGCCTACCCACGATCATGGCTTAGGGCACACAACAAGCCATTTAGTCAGGTCAGCTAAGACACGCCTAGCTGGGTTAGGTTGTTCCCGTTGTTTTCTCCCTAGGGTTCATCGGATACCTCTTGGCCGTAGCCATGACCACAAGTATATAAGGAGCAGTGGTCAGCAGTATGTAATATGTATAGAGGAGAGCAGTGGTCAGCAGTGTGTGGTATGTATGGAGGAGAGCAGGGGTCAGCAGTATGTAATATGTATAAAGGAGAGCAGTGGTCAGCAGTGTGTGATATGTATAAAGGAGAGCAGTGGTCAGCAGTATGTAATATGTATAAAGGAGAGCAGTGGTCAGCAGTATGTAATATGTATAGAAGCAGTAGTGGTCAGCAGTGTGTGATATGTATAAAGGAGAGCAGTGGTCAGCAGTGTGTGATATGTATAAAGGAGAGCAGTGGTCAACAGTATGTAATATGTATAAAGGAGAGCAGTGGTCAGCAGTGTGTGATATGTATGGAGGAGAGCAGTGGTCAGCAGTATGTAATATGTATAGAGGAGAGCAGTGGTCAGCAGTATGTGATATGTATAAAGGAGAGCAGTGGTCAGCAGTATGTAATATGTATAGAAGCAGTAGTGGTCAGCAGTGTGTGATATGTATAAAGGAGAGCAGTGGTCAGCAGTGTGTGATATGTATAAAGGAGAGCAGTGGTCAGCAGTGTGTGATATGTATAAAGGAGAGCAGTGGTCAACAGTATGTAATATGTATAGAGGAGAGCAGTGGTCAGCAGTGTGTGATATGTATAAAGGAGAGCAGTGGTCAGCAGTGTGTGATATGTATAAAGGAGAGCAGTGGTCAGCAGTATGTAATATGTATAGAGGAGAGCAGTGGTCAGCAGTGTGTGGTATGTATGGAGGAGAGCAGGGGTCAGCAGTATGTAATATGTATAGAGGAGAGCAGTGGTCAGCAGTGTGTGGTATGTATGGAGGAGAGCAGGGGTCAGCAGTATGTAATATGTATAGAGGAGAGCAGTGATCAGCAGTGTGTGATATGTATAAAGGAGAGCAGTGGTCAGCAGTGTGTGATATGTATAAAGGAGAGCAGTGGTCAGCAGTATGTAATATGTATAGAGGAGAGCAGTGGTCAGCAGTATGTAATATGTATAGAGGGGAGCAGTGGTCAGCAGTTTGTGATCTGTATGGAGGAGAGCAGTGGTCAGCAGTGTGTGATATGTATAAAGGAGAGCAGTGGTCAGCAGTGTGTGATATGTATAAAGGAGAGCAGTGGTCAGCAGTATGTAATATGTATAGAGGAGAGCAGTTGTCAGTGGTATGTAATATGTATAGAAGGAGTAGTGGTCAGCAGTGTGTAATATGTTGGGATGGGAGCAGTGATCAGCGGTATGTAATATGTATAGAGGAGAGCAGTGGTCAGCAGTGTGTGATATGTATAAAGGAGAGCAGTGGTCAGCAGTATGTAATATGTATAGAAGCAGTAGTGGTCAGCAGTGTGTGATATGTATGGAGTGGAGCAGTGGTCAGCAGTGTGTGATATGTATGGAGTGGAGCAGTGGTCAGCAGCGTGTAATTTGTGGTGTTTCTTCATCATGAGGTTGGTCATTTTGTACCTTTGCTTCCTGCATTACCCTCCAGGACTTCCATGTGCTATGAGTGTATGCAGTCATGCACGTTTAAACAGCGCTGCAGAGTATATTAGTACCAAATAAAGGAGTAGTAATCAAATGAGACCTTGTCCTTTGTATGTCTTCAGTGCAGTGTTTGCTGTGGAATGTGTCTGATCTGCTCAGTGTGTCTTTGAACGAACCATCGTTTCCTTGATCCCGGACGAGCCCCCAATCCACGATGACATTTCGTAGGATGACCTTGCACTTTATTCTACGTATCCAGCTTTTCTCCGTCTAGGCAGGCTAGTGGCCAACAGCAATAGAAATTTGTTCATTCGTGCCCACGTTTTACATGTGTTTTTTCTTTTTATGTGTATGACAGTTTTCATTGTCTATTTTTGACCCCTGTCAAGGTGTAATTCTATCATTCTATCCATCTATCTATCTTATATGATTTTTCGGCACTGGTGAATGAAAAAAACAATCCTTTATTGACTTGTATAAAAAGCATGTACGTGGTAGCAAAAAAAAAGACACTTGCGCGTTTCAGGTGAATCTAGTCAATCCAGAGTAAGGCCTCATGCACATGACCGTATGTATTTTGCAGTCCACAATCTGTCTGTGATCTGCTTTTTGCCAACATATTTTATCTTTGGCAGATTATCCGTGTGCGTTCCGCATCCATATGTCCGTTCAGCAAAAAGATAGATCATGTCCTATACTTGGACGCAAAATGGAGACCATGGACCCATTAAAATCAATAGGTTCGCAAAAAATAAAATAAAAAATCGGATGCAACACGGATCCATGTTTCAGACTACAAAATACATACAGTTGTGTGCATGAGGACTAATGGTGATTGGATTTAATTCATCTGAAATGCTAGTCTTTTTGGTTACATGCTTTTTATAAGTATAGGCTTGTTTTTCATTCACGAGTGCCGAAGGATCATTTTATGTACGAAGATTCAATATGGTGGAGCCGATGCAGCAACTTTTTCTCCTTCCTCCAGAGCACTGTTTAGAAGACATCTATGAAGTGAGGCTTAGGTTACTTTCACACTCGCGTTTGGTGCGGATCCGTCTTGTATCTGCACAGACGGATCCGCACCGAATAATGCAAACGCTTGTATCCGTTCATAACGGATCCGTTTGCATTATTCATTAAAAAAAAGTCTAAGTCAAAACGCATCCGTCTTGACTTGCATTGAAAGTCAATGGGGGACGGATCCGTTTTCAATTGCACCATATTGTGTCAGTACAAAACGGATCCGTCCCCATTGACTTGCATTGTAAGTCAGGACGGATCAGTTTGGCTCCGCATAGTCAGACGGTCACCAAAACGCTGCAAGCTGCGTTTTAGTGACCGTCTAAAAAAACGCAACGGAGACCAAAAGCAGCCAAATTCTGAACGGATCCTTATCCATTCAGAATGCATTGGGGCTGAACTGATCCGTTTTGGGCCGCTTGTGAGAGCCCTGAAACGGATCTCACAAGCGGACCCAGAAACGCCAGTGTGAAAGTAGCCATACTCGGTGAGCCGTACTTACCCAGTTTTTATTATATATACCGTATTTATATTAGGGTTTTAGTGTTGACTCCTAAGCAGAGACACTCAAAATGAGTCATTTATACAGGTGCATGATCCGTGGTGTTCTCCATTTCCGTGTAGTTATGTTGTATGTTTCTTTTGTGCAGTGGGAAGAGGTGAGTGGCTATGATGAGAACATGAACACCATCCGGACGTACCAGGTATGCAACGTCTTTGAGTCCAATCAGAACAACTGGCTGAGAACAAAGTACATCCGGCGGCGGGGAGCGCACAGGATCCATGTGGAGATGAAGTTCTCTGTCCGGGACTGTAGCAGCATTCCCAATGTCCCGGGCTCCTGTAAAGAGACCTTTAACCTTTATTATTACGAATCGGATAGTGACTCTGCCACTAAAACCTTCCCTCTCTGGATGGAGACCCCTTGGGCCAAGGTGGACACCATAGCCGCCGATGAGAGCTTCTCCCAGGTGGATCTCGGGGGACGTGTGATGAAGATTAACACAGAGGTTCGAAGCTTTGGTCCGGTTTCCAAAAATGGTTTTTACCTGGCGTTCCAGGATTACGGTGGCTGCATGTCTCTTATTGCTGTCCGAGTTTTCTACCGGAAGTGTCCGCGAATCATTCAGAATGGAGCGATATTTCAGGAAACCTTGTCCGGAGCGGAGAGCACCTCTTTGGTGGCAGCTCGAGGGAGTTGTATAGCCAACGCAGAGGAGGTAGATGTGCCAATCAAACTGTACTGTAATGGAGATGGAGAATGGCTGGTGCCCATCGGCCGCTGTATGTGTAAAGCCGGGTACGAGTCTGTGGAGAATGGAACCGTGTGCAGAGGTAAATATACACGTGGATCGCTTATATGCTTTGTGTATACATGTATTGTATGCAGGAGCTGTTTATTATATATGTGTTTTACATGAAGGTTATGAGTTGGGTGTATAACAAATATATAGTTTATTAGATGGAGGGTACTAAGGGATGTTTATTGTATATGTGGTACTATATTACATGCAGGATGTATATGGGTGCAGTATATATTATATATGTGGTTATATGTTACGTGGTGTATATTATATATGTGGTAGTATATTATATGGAGTTTTTTATAATATGTCAGTGTGTATATAATATAGAGGATAGGAGTGGGGCGTATATTATGTATGTGGCCGTATATTATGGGGGGATGTATATAATGTACATGGTGGCATATTACATGATGCATAAAAGTGGGGCGTATACTATGTATGTGGCAGTATATTACATAGATGATATGGGGGTGTATATAATATTCAGGGTTGTATATTATATGGAGGATATGAGTGGGGTGTATTTTATATATGTTGTATAATATGTGGTGGATTTGAGTGGGGTGTATACTATATATGGGACAGTATTATATGAAGGATATGGAGGTGAATATAATATGTGATTGTAGATTGTATGGAGGATATGGGAGGGTATATAATATATGTGGTTGTATATTATATGGAGGTTTATATAATGTATGCGGTTGTATATTATGGAGAGTATGGGAGTGTATATAATATATGCGACTGTATATTATGGAGGATATGGGAGTGTATATAATATATGCGGTTGAATATTATATGGGGGTTTATATAATGTATGGGGTTGTATATCACATGGAGGATATAAATGGGATATTTACTATATTTGGCACTATATTATATTGGGGCTGTTTCCTATTTATGTGATTGTGTAGTACATGGAGGATATGAATGGGGTGTATATTATATATGTGGTAGCATATTATGGGGAGCATATGAGGGGTCCATATTAAGCATGCAATAGTATATTTACATGCAGGATATTAAGGGTGTATGTATATTATATAAGTGGATTATATATGTGGTAGTATATTCATGTAGGATATGATGGGGATGTAAATAGTATTTGTGGCAGTATATTGCAGTATATGGAGGATATGAATGGGGTGTAGATTATATATTTGGAGAGGTCCATGTGTTTGTTACATGTTTTGTATGTGCTTCAGCGTCGGGTTGTAGTATGTGACATTCATGAGTGTTAGGTCTCTCCTGGTTAGTACATAAATGCACCGCCATTAATTGGTGACGTTCGAGATTCAAGTCAGTGTTTGGGGGGCTATAGTCGGGGCACATAGCTTTTGTCGGGGATGTTATGCTGCCTCCTGTTGGCTGCAGGATTTCCCCGTATGTTGCTGGCAACTTCACAGGTCCTGCCCCTGACATCCGATAATGGACAGAATCGGCAGCTTATATTTTCTGAAACTATTATTGCAGTTTGGTTTTGTAGCCCTCACAAGCAGCAGGACCACGCCTGATGAACGGCCATCCAGCCCGGTGTACTTAATACCACACTACGCTACGAGTAGAGAACATCTTGGTGTAAAATAAATGTTGTGACTTGTAGATGATGGCGACTGTTACTTATGGGGCACAGATTACTGCGGTTCCATCACCCCACCTTCTCCTGGTGTCCTTGGGTTAGTGTTTCTGTACAATGTGAGATGTCAGGCAGAGTTCTCTGTGCTCATTACATTTGACCCGCGTCATTGACCTGTGTCCTGGTAGAAACCAGAAGATGGTATGGATGAGGATGATGGTGTGGAGATAACCCATGAGGACAATGGTACAGATTACCTATGTGGATGAGGAGGATGGTACAGGTGAACTGTGTGGATTAGGAGGATGGTGCAGATGACCCTGTATATGTAAGGAGGATGATGGTACAGAGATGACCCTGTTTAGTTAAGGAGGCGGATGGTGCAGATGACCTGTGTGGAGGAGGATGGAAAAGATGCAGTAGATGTCCTTAGCCGTGCGGATATTGATGTGGATGACTATGATGGGGCGGATGAACAGCGCTGATAAAGATGATTGTGTGGATGAGGATGCAGATGACCCCTAGAGATGAGGATGACAATGCAGATAGCAATGACTAGGGAGTGCTGTCATTCTCCACAGTTTAAAGGTTTTGTCCATCCGAGAGTCTTGATAGAAATTCTTTTATTCACTACTTCCTGCAGACTCCTCCATCAGGTCTGATGACTATGTACCAACAGCACAAACCTTTATACCCATTACTCCATCCTTCATCAAATCTATTAATAAATCATACTTGATTCTCTGAACACAGGGATACGAGAGAAAACGCGGGATATGTACAGTATATTTTATACCTGCAGTATGTCCACTCATGAATGTCAGTCATCTACACACAACCTAATTGACATATCTGAATTATCTATTAATAATTATGTCTGTATGGAAATGTTGGAGAATAAATTGCAGTTTTTTTTATGTTATTTTATTTGATAGTTTGACCGTTTAAACCACTAGTTGATTCCCGGTAAAGTATTGGGTAGAAATGTTTGTATTGTTACTAGACCTGATCGGGTTTGTACGATTTTAAAATGCTTCGTCAACTAAACAATTTCTCTGAAGAGTTTTGGATTAATGTGGAAGCCTTTGTCCTCCGGAGGAAGGCAACGCCCCCTAGTAGTATTTTACTAAAACAAATTGCCAAAAATAAAATGGTAATAGTGGAATTTTGCAATGTTTATGGTGTGCAGAATCCCAGAAATGACTTCAGATGTGATCATTGTGTTTGACCAAAATCTAGACAAACCCCATGAGGTTCTTGTATTTGGTGCCTCTCCTCAATTTGGGAACTATTAGTATTTGATAGTTCTTGGCATCTAGAGACCCCAATATCTGGTGGATCGCTGTATCTGTTGGCCCCTAGTGTATAATGTGGCTCTGATATCTGGTGGCTCATGGCATCCTGTGCCTGACAATATCTGGTGGCTTTTTCTGTATGTGGTGGCCTCCTGTATCTTGTGGCTGTTTGCATCTGGTTACTCTTGGTATCTTGTGACTTTTGGCATCTGGTAGTTTTCTGTGTCTTATATGGTGGCTCTTAGCATCTTGTGGATGCCAGTATCTGGTGGCTGTTATATGTGGTAGCCCCTGATATATAATGACCATTGTATCTGTTGACCACCGGTATCTGATGGCCCATTGCCTTGAATTGCTATGCTCCATTCTTACCCATTGTGTCACTGAGAGGAGATCAGTCATGAAGCATTTCAGAAACACTGTTTTGGAGGCTTCATATTCCCTGGGCCCTGTCCTTATTGTCTCAGTGTCTGAAGGACTCCTATGTCTTCCTGTCATCTTCTAGATCCCCAAATCCATGCTGTATCCAATGTATTATCAGATAGATTCTAAGAGTGTGGTTAAGCCCTACACTGTCAGACACATTCTGGAGGGATGTTCCTGCTCCTCAGAGTCAAGTAGACTGAATATGGGTTAGAAACTTCATAAAATATCTGGGCCCTCAGCGGCTCCATCTTCCCATGGTTATATGAGATTTATGGAGCTTTGATTGGACATTTGGAGGGTTAGGACATGTTAGTGAAGGGGTTAGGACAAGGACACTGGGGAGGCCAGGGTCCAGACACTTTAGAAGCTGGTATTAGGGTAGGACACAAGGAAGGGCAGGGTCAGGACACTGGTGGGGTTCAAGACAGGGTTGTGGAGTCATACTCTGTTTTGGGTGGAGTTGGTAGAAATATACCTACTACAACTTCCTGCTTTGAGTCGGTCAAAAACTGGAGTGGATCTAAAACAGAGGTGACATGTGAATGGAATATTTGCATGTTTTCTGTGTTTTGTACCCACTCCTGCTTTTGGCTACCAAATCATAAGCCAATCCTGAAGGGACCATGCAGGCCTTACAGGCCTGCTACACAGAGAGGATCCATTGTGCGTCTCATTTTTCCTTCCTTCTGACATATCAGACGAAGGGTCAAATAAATTATGTCAGCCAGGCCAAAAGGCAAAATAGTGGTCCAGTCATGAAGTGGGGAGGGTGGGAACAGCATGAGAAGTCCACAGAGTGGCCCTATGACATAGTGGTGAGGTGGCAGCAGCATCAGGAGGAGGCCACAGAGTGGCACAATGACTGTGTGGAGGTGGCAGCAGCATCAGGAGGCCGCAGAGTGGGACAATGACAGTGTGGAGGTGGCAGCAGCATCAGGAGGCCACAGAGTGGCAAGGTGACATAGTGTGGAGGTGGCAGCAGCATCAGGAGACCACAGAGCGACCCTTTGACAGAGTGGGGAGGTGGGTGGCAATATGAGTATCAGCTGAAGATGGTGGGTGAAAGAAGGAGCACTTGTGATATGTGTGGCATAATCAGAGTAGTAGCTGAGGCAGGTAGCCAGAAGAAACCGGTTTCTTTTGTCAAAGTGTTGGTGTGGCACCATGGATGATCTAGTCTGATGCATCAGGCATTGGTGGGTGGAAATCCTGGCTGATCCACGCCTGATTCATCTTGACAAAGGTCAGTCTCTCCACATTTTGGGTGGACAGGCAAGTTCTTCTTGGGGTAACTATGGCCCCCGCCGCACTAAACACCCGCTCTGATGCCACACTACTGGCCGGGCAGGACAGCTTTTTCAGGGCAAACTCTGCTAGTTGCGGCCACAAATCCAGTTTGGCTGCCCAGTAGTCCAGCGGATCTTCAGTGTGGGGTGGCAGGGTACTGTCCAAGTATGCCACCACCTGCTGGTTCAGGTCCTGCTCCAGGTCTAGCTGCTGGTGAGTAGTTTCTTCACTAGGCGGGTGAAGAAAGCTGCTCATCAGTGACTCTAGACTCAAGTTGCTGCTGATGGAGCTGGAACTGCTCCTACCACAGCAGCCATGGCAGAGGAACATGAGTGCAGAGGGCCCCCTGGTCAGACCAACGGCCAACTCGCTACATAGGATGTCTCTATAGTAGTTCAGTGTGTCCTCCCTCTCAGCGGGTGTAAAAAAGGCCCCCATTTTGGACCGGTAGCGAGGGTCCAACAAGGTGGAGAGCCAGAATTCATTCCTCTGCCGAATGGTGACAATTCGTCTGTCACTACTCAAGCAAGTGACTCGGGCCATTTGTGCAAGTGACTCGGAGGGACTCCCTGCCTCCATCTCCACTGTATACTGCCACGGTGTGTCTGGGTCCTCTGCCTCGTCTTCCTCATCGCCCTGTAGCTCCTCTGGCTGCTCCTGCTCCTCCTCTCCTGTCACCTGTGTGTAAAAACCACCCATTTCGCTGCACATTGCTTGTGCTCCAATGTCCTCCTCCTCCTCCAGTTCAGCCCCCACAGGGCTCATGTGGCCGTGAGATCTAGGCGCCTCGTCTCCAGTCCCCTGACCAGCCAGATTTACCATCATCTGTTCCAGGACATGAAGCAGTGGAATGACGTTGTTCATCCCGTAGTCCTGGCAAACGAGGTGCAGAACAGCGTGACACCGACGTGTCCAGTCCATGTAGTATTCTGGAGGGGCACTTTGAATTGTCCCTGCAGTGGAGACTGAGGACACGGTGGAGGATGAGGAGGCAGAGGCGGACATTGTCGCAGGAACAACGACGTAAGAACGTGAAGGCGGAAGCGGCGTCACCTGGCCAAGTTGCTGGTGTGGCTGTGTAGGAACCACATTCAACCAGTGGGCCGTAAAGGACATGTATTGTCCCCGACCGTAGTTACAGCTCAAAACATTGGCGCTGCTGTGCACTTTGGAAGACACCGACAGGCTCAAGGACTGGCCCACCTTCTGCTCTACATGTGTGAGCAGGGCTGGTACTGCCTTTTTGGCAAAGAAATGACGGCTTGGGACTTCTCCACCTCGGCTCAGCATAAGCCATCAGTTCTCTGAAAGGTGCAGAGTCCACCACTTGGAAAGGAAGGGACTGCAGCACTAGCAACTTGGACAGGAGCACGTTCAGCTTCTGCGTCGTTGGATGAGTGCACTCATACTCCTGTCTCTTGGCAATCGCTTCAGTGATTGAATGGTGACGGAATGAGTGATGAGGAGCAGGAGCATCAGGACCAGCAGATGATGGGAAGGACAGACAGCTCCCTTCGGCTGAGGTGGTGGAGCCTTGACTGGCTGAAACCGGGTGCGTGCCACTGGGTGATGCAGCAGTTGCTACAGCATGCTGGACCACCACATCAGAGCCATAGTTCTCCCAGGCCACTTTATGGTGACACTGCATATGTTGACGCGGGGCCGTGGTGCCAACATTGGCACCCTGGCCACGCTTCACATTCTGCCCCCACATTCTACATATGGCCATATTCACCACCGCCGGCGGCTTAACAAAAAACTGCCACACCGCCGAGTGGTTGATTTTACCCCCAACACTACGCACTGACTGACTGTTACCGCCGCTGCTTCTGTGAACCCCTGCACCACTACTTTCCGGGCAGGTAGGCTCCTGCGAAGCGGGTGGTCTACCTCGGGCACGTTTGGCTACCGACCTCCCACTGCTGCCACCCTGCTGACTCCCGGCCACACTAGCGACTTGCTGGCTCCGCCGCTGCCTCCCGATGATGATGAAGCCCCTAATTCACCCGGCTCCCAAGTGCAATCAGCTACATCATCATCATCATCGAGTACTGTCTGCACGTCACTGATGTCCTCCTCAACCGTCTCTGGGTCAGGAGCCTGACCTCTTGCAACACCAGCTCTCACGCAACTCTCCTCATCACTACTTGCCCGCCTAGCAGAGGAAGCGGCGGATGTCTCCTCCAGATCATGGCTGGGCAGTAGCTGCTGACTGTCCTCTAGTAGCCTCTCGCAGAATGTTACTCCCTCTATCTGTAATACATAGCCTCCCGCAGAATGTTACTCTCTCTGTCTGTATTGCATAGCCTCCTGCAGACGGATACTTCATCTGTTTTACATAGCATCCTGCAGAGCATTGCTCCCTCCATCTGATATAGATAGCCTTCTGCAGAACATTACACCCTCCATTTGTATTACATAGCCACCTGCAGAACATTGCTCTTTTGGGAGTCAAGTCTTCCACAAAGTCATGCCCCCTTGGCAGACGAAGGCCAGTGGATCATTACTTTTTTACTGCAATTTACGCCAGAGTTCGGGTGCAGCTAATAGTAAATGTGGACCATTGTGTTTTAATTTTTTATGATCATTGCTTGCTGTCAGTGAATGGAAAGATTCATTGTTCAGAGGCTGAAATTACCGTAACCTAGTCCTGCTCACACAGCTGAGGGTTTGTGACTGTGGATCAGTGCAGGTAAGGCTAGGTTTACATCTGCTTCTAAGACCATCAGAATTGAGTGCTGTGGTGGATCCGTCTCCACTGATACATTGTAACAATTCGATTATATATCCAGCTGTGTAAGGTTTTAACGAGAGCCATGACACTGATAAACCCATCTTCCAGTGAATCCCAGCAGTCATGACGGACCTCAGTGACCAGGTTGGTTAACAGAAGGTTGACAAGGCGGTGAACAGAGCCGGAGGTCCTTATTAAATGGTGGAGACATCTTCCCTGTGTCCTGCGCTGTAAAGCCTCTTCCTTTCCGTCTCTCTGTGCATCAGGACCATCCACCCCCTAGACCCCCGTAATGGCCATGCTCCCACGCCTCATGGTCCAGCTCCGCAAGATCCTTACCTGGTCGGTGGCATATTAACACCAGACTGCCGGACCCCTATCACAGACGAATAAGATTCCCTATCTATTATAAGAGCAGATGGGGACATGAAGATGGTCCAGGAAATGGTGGTACCGATGCTATTGGGTCTGGTGTCAAAGATTCAGCCTGAGCTGGTAGATAAAACAGAGCCTTCTCTTTTAATCTTTTACAGCCCAATGATCTGGTTGTCACTGCTGAGGTAGTCAGGTGCTCACTGTTAGAAATCTGTAGTGGGTTCAGGTGATCACTTTTGGGGGTAAGGTCAGGTTATGCCTGTTGTGCTGCACAGTGAGATCAGTTGACAACTATTGGGGGTACAGTGAGGTAAGATTATAACTATTCTGGTTCACGTGTAGGCCAGGTGATCACTATATTGGTGGCATCGTGAGGTAAAGTGATCACTATTAGGGGTACAATCAGGTCAAGTGCTCACAATTAGGGGGAACCGTGAGGTCCAGTGATTATTTTTAACGGTACAAGGAGGGCAGGTGATCACTAATGGTAGGGTACCATAAGGTGATCAATCTTGTGGTGCACACATGTCAGGTGATCCTTGTTGTGGGGTAAAGTAAGGTGAAGTAAGGTAAGGTGATCGCTATTGTGGTGCACTAAGGTCTGGTGATCACTAATGGGGGGTACAATAAGAAGATAAGGTGATCACTATTGTGGTATGGTGAGGTCAGGTGATCACTGTTGGGGGTTTAGGTGATCACTGTTGTGGGGTCAGGTAAGGTGATCCTTATTGTGGTGCACTAGGGTCTGGTTATCACTACTGTGGGGTACAGTAAGGTGATCCGTATCGTGGTGCACAGAGTTCAGGTGATCACTAGCAGGGAGGTACCATGAGGTAAGGTGATCACTATTGTCGGTGCAGTGAGGTGAGGTGATTGGAGTTGTACTTGGTGATGCGATTGACTGATGATGATGTGAGTTGGCACGGATTGATGATGCCCATGTCTGGTGTCTGGGCATTGGCCTCACTATTGGCATTGTGGTGCACACCAATGTCGGGTGATTGGCACAGTCGTGCCCATTGACGATCGCCCGATATTGTAGCTGTACATTTGCTATTGAGCCTCGTCTGCCATCCCTAGAGTCTCAGAATGTGCGCGCTGTAGTTGTGAGCCGGTGTCGCGGCGGCTGTTGGCGGCAGGATACGTCTTTGTCAAAGCTTTGGAAGCCTCCAACCTTCTCTAATTAAAGACAATTACTGCTTTCAGCCCTTCTCACAGCTCCGCTCCGCTGTTTGCAAACACGCAGCTGCCGAGGCTTTTGTCGCAGCTTTTCCTCCCTCCTCCCTCCTGTCACGTCTCGTCTTCTACACACAGCGCGCTTCCTGCCACGTAACCGCAATCTTCTAAATGGTTAAATTCTAATGGCGGCTCTTCTGGGCGTTCTTTGTGTGGCAGCAAAGCCCTGGTCACAGCGTGTAACCACATGTGGGTTATCCCGGCGAGGTTGTGACTAGTCGTGTGTCTCGCAAGAAATTACCTGGATTTGTGCACTGATTACGAATAAGATGTGGCCTGTGATAGTGACAAAAGGTTTCGAAATTAACGAGGTGTTGTTGAAAGTTTGGGTGCTTTACCCATTAAATTAAAGGCACACAAAGCCTGGTTACTGACAAATGTGTTCTTAAGAAAAATCAGTTAGTGTGAACCACTGGGGCCCGTCTCAAGTTCATCTAAGACTACCTGGATATTTCACAATGCTTCTGAGAATGTTCTATGGACAGATAAGACAGAAGTAGAACTTTTTAGCACAAATGCACAATGCTACGCTTGAAGGAAAAAGAATGCGGCACACCTTCACTAGAGCCTCATCACAATTGCGGTGCATAGTGGAGCGAGCCTCATGGCTTTGGAGCTGGTGGAGGGAGCACTTTGGTTTGGGTCTGGTGGAGGGGAGCATCTTGGTTTGGGGCTGGTGAAGGGAGCCTGGTCTTGGGGCTGGTGGAGGGAGCACCTTGGTTTGGGGCTGGTGGACGGAGCACCTAGGTTTGGGGCTGGTGGAGTTAGCACCTTGGTTTGAAGCTGGTGGAGGGAGCACCTTGGTTTGGGGCTGGTGGAGGGAGCACCTTGGTTTGGGGCTGGTGGAGGGAGCACCTTGGTTTGGGGCTGGTGGAGGGAGCACCTTGGTTTGGGGCTGGTGGAGGGAGCACCTTGGTTTGGGTCTGGTGGAGGGACCACCTTGGTTTGGGGCTGGTGGAGGGAGCACCTTGGTTTGGGGCTGGTGGAGAGAGCACCTTGGTTTGGGGCTGGTGGAGGGAGCACCTTGGTTTGGGGCTGGTTGAGGGAGCACCTTGGTTTTGGGGCTGGTGGAGGGAGCGCCTTGGTTTTGGGGCTGGTGGAGGGAGCGCCTTGGTTTTGGGGCTGCTAGAACGGAGCAACTTCGTTTGAGGCTGCTGGAAGGAGCACCTTGGTTTGGGACTGCTGGAGGGTGCCTCATGGTTTTAAGGGCTGCTGGATGGAGCACCTTGGTTTGGGGCTGCTTTGCTGCCTCAGGGCACGGACCATTTGTGATCATTGAGGGAGCAATAAATTCTAAGGTGTATCAGAACGTTTTACAAGAGAACGTAAGGGCATGATCTCAAGCTGAAGAGACTTTGGGTGATGCAACAAGACAATGATCCAAAACCTACAAGTCAATCAGCTAAAGAAGGTTTGAAAAAAAGATTGGTGTTTTAGAATGGCCAAGGCAGAGTCCTGATCCTAACTATTGAGACACTGTGGCATGGTCTGAAGAGGGCTTTGCACACAAGACGTCCTAGAAATATTTATAAACTGAAACACATTTGCAGGATGACTGGTCCAAAATTCCTCCTCAATATTGTGCAAATATTATTTGCAGCTAAAAGAAAAGTTGGGTACAGTATTTTAAATTCAAGGGCTCGCTTACTTTTTCTCCCGCCACTGTGGATGTTTATTTTGTGTGTTTAATAAAAGAAATGAACGGTACAACGGTGTAATTTTACTTTAAATTGTTTGTCTACAACTGTGGCAACAATCGGACCACATCTTATTAGTGGGCCTATCTCTTGGCTGTGGGCAGTGAGGCCGTATGCTACGGCCACGTGGGCATGTTGGGGTTGTGTAGATCTCGCTGCTCTTCTTGGGGCTACATGGTAGGACTTCATGCGTATCTTTCATATACCACAAAGGAAGCTGTTGCTGTGACTATATGTTGGGGGTCAGATTTCTACAGGGAGTGCAGGGTGCAAGGCTGGATGCGTGCGGTGGGATGTATGTGCTGGGGCCTAACACATACATGTGTGCTCCGGGTCAGATGCATGTGCTTGGCCTGTGTATTGTAGTTGGTTATCTTATGTTGGGTTTGAAGGTATATGCTAAAGTAGCATGTCGAGGTCAGGTGTGTGTGCTGCGGGTGTACATTGGGGCCAGATGTGTATGTTGCAGCTGTATAGCGTATTTAGTTCAGATGTGTCTGCTGCGGGTGTACATCGCGGTCAGATGTGTATATTGGACTGTATGGTGAGGTCATATATGTTTATCGAAGATGTATGTTGGGCTTGGAGAGGTATGTTGTGGCTGTACATTCAGGTCAGATCTGTATGTTGGGGCTGGACAGGGACATAAATAGAAATGACTGGGCCCCATAGCAAAATTTGGAAACTGCCCGGGCCCTGTATGCCTCCATAGTGAGCTGCAGTCACTGATCATAGTAATGCCCTTATGGAGCTAAGCTGCAGTGTAAAGCAGGACAAACAGTGTGTCTCTACATCAGTGCACAAAGCTGACACATAGACACTTACTGTACCTGAGTGCACAGAGCAGGGCAGCGTTACACTGTGCCGGTGACTGAGGAGGTGAAGATTCAGGTTCATCTGCAGAGAGTAGAACTCTGCATCAGAACCAGGGGTTCAACACTGGAAATGAGGGGTTCACTTCACACCCAAAACACTTATAGCACAGTCACTTCTCACTTAAAATCATCATCTCCAGAGAAGTCACTCTCCTCATCCTCTACACGGTCACTTGCAAGTTGCGTGCAGAGGAATGATGCCCCAACTCCCGCAGCACAGGCCAATCATCAGCAGGCTCTGCAAGCATTGCTAATGCTGATTGGCCAGCCTAGCGCCTAGCAGGGTGACAACATAGAGCGCTAGTCGGGACTCCACCGGGGGCAGCGCTAGCCACTGATGATGTGCTGGGTAAGGCAGGTCGAGGGTGCACTTTGCTACTCTATTCACGCTCTAAGGTACTGAATAGAGCAGAAGCGAACATGGTGACACCTACCATTCCATTTTGGGGACACAAGGTACCCATTCTCATGATCATGGGGGTGCCAGCAGTTTCCGCCGATCGGATAGTTACATAGTTAATACGGTTGAAAAAGTCATCAAGTTCAACCAAGGGAAAGGGATAGGTGGAGACGCGAATCCCAGAAGGAAGTAAGACTACACGAGAAGGATTTCTACACGTTTTCATAAGCATTAATGTCATTTACTTTTAAGAATTTATCTAAACCCTTTTTTGAAACTGTCCACTGTTCCTGCTGTGACCACGTCCTGAGGAGTCTATTCCACAGAATCACCGTTCTTACAGTAAAGAAGCTTTGACGCTTCTGGAGACTGAACTTTTTCTTCCCCAGTCGGAGACAGCGCCCCCTTGTCTTTTGAGGGCATTTTACATGGAACAGTTTTTCACCGTATTTTTTGTATGGCCCATTTATTTATTTGTATAGGTTAATCATGGCCCCTGTTTACGACTAAATACATTTAATTATTTTAATCTTTCTTCATAACGAAGACCCTCCATGCCCCTTATCAGTTTAGTCGCTCTCGTCTGTACTTTTTCCAGCTGCAGTGCATCCTTTCCATGGACTGGTGCCCAGAACTGAACTGCAAATTCCAGATGAGGCTGCACCAACGCTTTGTAAAGTGGTAATATTACATCCCTGCCCCGCGAGTCCATGCCTCGTTTAATGCATGACAATATTCTGGTGGCCTTGGAAGCCGCTGATTGACATTGTATGCTGTAATTTAATCTACCATCTACAAGGACACCCAAATCCTTCTCTATAAGCGACTCTCCCAGTGCTACATCACCTAGGACATATGATGCACGGAGATTATTACTACCAAGATTAGGGCTGAAACGATTACTCGATTGAATCGAGTAATTCAACACAAAAAAATCCTCCATGCACATTTATTGCATCGAGGAGTCGTTTGTGTCATGTGACCACGGCGTGAGAGTAAAGCGCTTGCTATTGCTCACCGCTCTGTGGTCACCCGCCGGCTCGCACCACGCTGTACTGTATCCTGACACATCATCAGGTCATAGTGCACGTAAGCACGCACTATGACCTGACGCTGTGTGATGCGCGGAGATGAAGATGGAGGAGCTTTGGAGCGGCGCCCCTACAGGAATGGTAAGTTCTGGGGCTGGTGGCACTGGGGGGCAGCTGATGACACTGGGGGGCAGCTGATGACACTGGGGGGCAGCTGATGGCACTGGGGGGAAAGCTGATGGCATGGGGGACAGCTGAAGGCACTGGGGGGGGGGGGGCTGATGAGTTTTTATAAAGAAAAACGTTCTTTTAATTAGTTTTGTTATTAGAGTACTCGTTAACAAAAGTGGTCGATAGCTTCAGCCCTAACCAAGATGAATAACTTTACATTTGTCCACATTGAACATCATTTGCCAAGTTGATGCCCAATCACTCAGAGTGTTCCAGTCAGCTTGTAGTTTATGGACATCTTCCATAGACCGTACAGGTCTACAGAGCTTAGTGTCATCTGCAAAAATAGAAATTGTGCTATTAATCCCGTCCTCGATATCATTAATAAATAAATTAAATAATAGAGGGCTCAGCACTGAACCTTGGGGTACATCACTTATAACCCTGGACCATTCTGAATAGGAATCATTGACCACAACTCTCTGGACACGGTCTAGAGACAGATACTCATCCTGTAGATGGGGATAAGCTATAAGCTGAGCTGTAAAACCAAGAAAGGCCATCACTGATCAGCAGGGGTCCGACACCCTGCACCCCCCATCCCATTGACAATGAAGATTCGTAAATAGGCTCAGACACACCACTAATTAATATACACTGACTTCTTTATTAACTGCAAGGTTGTCAAATGTACAGTAGATGTTCTCATTAGAATTCAGGGCACTGGTCTTAAATGTGGCCCTTTGATTCATGAAGAGTCAGGCCTTCAGCACTCAGGAGAGGAAAAACCCCCAATGGAGGAAACCTCTAGGGCAGTGTTTCCCAACACTTTGGCTGTCCGGGCATGCTGGGAGTTGTAGTTTTGCAACAGCTGGAGGAACACTGGTTGGGAAACACTGCTCTAGGAAACCATGGGTGAAGGACTGCCCTTCCTCTTGGCCGTGGAGGAAAATGATGGCACGTGACAAGGACGGTAGATTTTTCCTTGAATCAGTGGTGAATGTCTAGTGTGTTCAGTTCTGCAGAGACCAAGCCTGGAATCTGCCTTTTGAAACTCACTTCTTCAGTGAATACTTCTGACTGCGGAAAGTCCGGTGAATGTCAAGTCCAGTGGTTATTGCAGAGACCAAGCCCGGAATCTGCCTTTTGCAGCAGGAAACTCTCTTCTTTAGTGAATACGTCTGACTGCAGAAAGTCTGATGGGTGAGTGCAGAGACCGAGCCCGGAATCTGCCTCTTGCTGAAGCACAGGTCATCTGATCCTGACACGGTGGCCACCATGTCGTTGACTTGTGGTATCCCATATTTATTGCCGGGGACATAGTGGGACCCCCGCTCTGCAAAAAATATAACTAATTATGACTGAACATGGAGCAGCGGAAAATTACATGTAAGTGACACACAATTTACTCCCGGTCACTGTGGGTCATTGTGATCCTTTAACTGCATTAAACTTGGGCCCATGTTTCTAACAGTGATACCAACACGCATCATTGTCATTGACTGTTATAGCTGTTCTGGGACCCACTGCTGTATCCAACATAAACAGAATACACCTTATATGAAAATGAATCAGCCCATGATTATATCTTCATAGGGTTTGGAGCTCAGTTTTCCTGATATAAATTACCAAAACCCCTGCTTTCTTACACACTTCCATAGTTAAAGGGCTTCTGTCAGCCCACTAAACCGTTTTTTTTTTGTTGTTAATATTAATCCCTACACTGCAAGCTCCCTGTACATATGCTAAATATTCATTTTTGTTCATTAGATTTTGTTAAAAATCAAGTTTTATAATATGTAAATTACCTTGCTACCAGCAAGTAGGGCGGCTACTTGCTGGTAGCAGCCGCATCCTCCTCTCATCAGCACGCCCCCTCCGCCATTTGATTAACAGGGCCAGGGAACGGGATCGTCCTCTGCTGGCCCTGTTTGAATTCAAAATATTGCGCCTGCGCCGCACCTGTCTTTAATCGGCGCAGGCGCACTGAGAGGTGGCCGCTCTCTCGGCCGCTCCATCCTCAATGCGCCTGCGCCGATGATGTCACATCTACACCCGGCGCAGGCGCATTGAGGATGGAGCGGCCGGGAGAGAGGCCGCCTCTCAGTGCGCCTGCGCCGATTAAAGACAGGTACGGCGCAGGCGCAATATTTTGAATTCAAACAGGGCCAGCAGAGAACGATCCCGTTCCCTGGCCCTGTCAATCAAACGGCGGAGGGGGCGTCATGATGAGAGGAGGATGCGGCTGCTACCAGCAAGTAGCCGCCCTACTTGCTGGTAGCAAGGTAATTTACATATGATAAAACTTGATTTTTAACAAAATCTACTGAACAAAAATGAATATTTAGCATATGTACAGGGAGCTTGCAGTGTAGGGATTAATATTAACAACAAAAAAAAAACGGTTTAGTGGGCTGACAGAAGCCCTTTAAAATTCAGGGAGCCATTGCTCAAGGTGATCTACATATCAAAGTCAATGGGAGCTCCCCCTAGTGGTGACGGCAGGCAGTTGGAATTGTATCATACTCATACTTATGTGCCATGTATCAGGTGATTTGGATGATTTTTCCACTAATAGCCACTGCTCTGCTCATCTTTGTGGAGAATCTAAACCCTAAATTATTCAGTGTCATCACTCCGGTGTCTCCAGAATTTGGCATCATGTCTGGTATTAGTATGAGCTCTTGTCATTTTAATCGCATTACATTTGATGACTCCTGTAACAAGGATCTTACCTTAGTTAGGGCCCTATTTGGTTCTTAAGACCTATACCTTCTAGCAGGGATCGGGAGATGGTTTATTCTGCGCCTCATTTTGTCTCAGACCTTTGGTGATCTGATCTGCGGCAATTGCCTTCTTAACCCCAGTGTCACGGCCTCGGTGTTGTGTGGTGTGACACATTTGCCGTACATGCCAATTGCCAGGGGCAACGCGTGGTTGTCTGCATGTGTGTGCTTTGCTCCCCTTCTCCTGGTTCCTCCTCTGTCTGGTAGTGGAGGGGTTAACTGCCTTGCTGGGTCTGGTCACTAGGTGCTTCTTATACCTGTGGCTTAAAGGGGTTTTCTCATGTCGGACAATGGGGGCATATCGCTAGGATATGCCCCCATTGTCTTATAGGTGCGGGTCCCGCACCTTTATCAAGAAAGGAGCCCCGAAAGTGAAGGAGAGCGCACTGCGCATGCGCAGCTGTCTTCCATTCATTTTTATGGGGCCGCCGAAAATAGCCTAGCGCTGACTCTGCTTTTGCAGTCTGCCCCATATAAATGAATGGGAGCATGGGCCGCGCATGCACAGCACGCTCCCATTTTCTACTATGGGAGAGGCGGGGATTAGCGCTTGGTGGTGGACCAGCCACAGCGCTCCCCGCTCCGTTCTCGATATAGGTGCGGGTCCCAGTGGTGGGACCCTCACCTATCAGACAATGGGGGCATGTCCTAGCGATATGCCCCCATTGTCTAAGATGGGAATACCCCTTTAAGGCCAGGAGTCAGTTGTACTCCAGCCTTGGTGTGTGCGCTGGAGTTATGCTCCTTGTCTGGTTGTTCCATCTTCCAGTGTGAGGGCCACCTAGTGGGACATCGATGTCCCACTAGGTGGCCCTCACACTGGAAGATGGAACAACCAGACAAGGAACACAACTCCAGCACACACCAAGGCTGGAGTACAACTGACTCCTGGCCTTAAAGGGAACCTGTCACCGGGATTTTGTGCATAGAGCTGAGGACATGGGCTGCTAGATGGCCGCTAGCACATCCGCAATACCCAGTCCCCATAGCTCTGTGTGCTTTTATTGTGTAAAAAAAACGATTTGATACATATGCAAATTAACCTGAGATGAGTCCTGTCCCTGACTCTTCTCACATACAGGACTCATCTCAGGTAAATTTGCATATGTATCAAATCGTTTTTTTTTACACAATAAAAGCACACAGAGCTATGGGGACTGGGTACTGCGGATGTGCTAGCGACCATCTATCAACCCATGTCCTTAGCGCTATTCAGAAAATCCCGGTGACAGGTTCCCTTTAAGCCACAGGTAAAAGAAGCACCTGGTGACCACATCCAGCAAGGTGGTTACCCCTCCACTACCAGACAGAGGAGGAACCAGGAGAAGGGGAGCAAAGCACACACATGCAGACAACCACGCAGGCTGCTTTTATTTCCAGTGGTGACCAGTGGATACCGCTGTGTCCAAATTATACAGAAAACATCATGAATATCAAGAAGCAGAAAAATCACAAATCATCAATATACCCAATGAAGATACAAGGTCTTCTCGTGGTCTTCTATCATCTGATAGTCCAACACATTTTCCCAGGACACAACTGCCTGATAATCAGGTCTCTAGGACCGAGTTAAAATGATAAATTAGGATACACCCCTCATTACAGCAAAGTTATGGGGCCCATAGGCTAAAACGCCAATGTTTGTGGGGTGTCATTACCCCGAACCTTTGGTGGTTGTCTAGATACTTACTCCACATACATATATTGGAGCTTGGAAGAAAGACGAGACAGAGGGGATCTGATAGAAACGTTTAAATACATAAAGGGAATCAACAAGGTAAAAGAGGAGAGAATATTTAAAAGAAGAAAAACTGCTACAAGAGGACATCGTTTTAAATTAGAGGGGCAAAGGTTTAAAAGTAATATCAGGAAGTATTACTTTACTGAGAGAGTAGTGGATGCATGGAATAGCCTTCCTGCAGAAGTGGTAGCTGCAAATACAGTGAAGGAGTTTAAGCATGCATGGGATAGGCATAAGGCCATCCTTCATATAAGATAGGGCCAGGGACTATTCATAGTATTCAGTATATTGGGCAGACTAGATGGGCCAAATGGTTCTTATCTGCCGACACATTCTATGTTTCCATATTATCACATGAGAAGACTTTATTACGATCCGTACATGAAGATGATCAGACTTAGAAAAGTCACTGGTTAATTACCAATGCCAACAAGTCTGTGGGTTCTAGACCTGTACCATGGGTCAGCGGTGGGGTTGGGTAAAGACTGCAGCTTTGGTGACGTAGAAGATCCAGGTCTGTTTCGGTAATATCAGGCTTCTGGTCAGGGCGATCTCTTGGCCTATCATAGATTTGACATGTCATGAAAGACATGGAGTCACTAATTGACCTTTTTGGGAAAGCCTGTGGTGATCCTGCCATTCTGCAGGCAGGATATTAGATGGTCTCTCATCACGTTGTTCTGGAAGATCGCCGTGGGTTCACCGTCATCTGCCAGAAACTCAAAGGCAAATGTTATGGCAAACACCCCACAGTCACAGGTGTTTCTCTGCTGATCCACATTGAGAAATTTTAGATGTTTCAGGGGCTCATGGACCACTACACTGTAGACGTTATTAATCTGCTTGCAAACAGATAGAGGCAAATTGCTGGTCTTGATGCTGTCAGCCACTAGGATCTCTAAATTTTTGAAGCAGGTGGTCATCCATTGCACCCTGTCCTCGTCATAGTGGATTTGTACAGCCTTCTTTAGCACACTGTACCCTGGAAAGAGAATAGCAGCGGTGGGCTGGAGGCCATCAAAATCCCCAAACTGATTCTGCAGGAGATCCTGGGCCTTGTTAACGATGTCATCGTCCAACATGCCTTCCTGGCCGCTGCTCTTCAGGATGGATAAGTGCTCTGGCGACAAGTTGTTCTGTGCTCTCCTGGTATAGGCCATCTCCACTTTTGGTGTTCCCAGCTCTGGGCTTCCTACATCTTTGGTAGATGGAGCGGACGTGTTTTCTGCCGCAGCTCTTTTGGTTGGTGGAAATGTACCGGACTGACTGTCATTGGAGGTTGGTGCTTTCCTTTTAAGACTGGCTTTGGAAGCTTCACAAGATGCCTTCAAAAGGTCTTCAGCAGACTCAGCCATTTAATTCTCCAAAGTTTTAAGGGTCTCAAAATTTAAAGAGACTTCATTCTTCACTGCTGTGTCTTGTTTTTGACGAGTCTTTCTATTACATCGTCGCTTACAGCTCTTTGGTGTTTTTTCAGCATGTTGTGCCTTCTGGACAAGGAATGGCTCCACAGATGGTCTCTCATCACGTTGTTTTTCTCCCAGGGACAAGCCTTGGGGTCTCTCATGTGCAACTTTTGGATCCGCAATAAAATTGGTTGGCGTCTTCTCAGCTATCATGACGGATGATGTGGTTTTTAAGTCTTAAGGCAACTGACCTGAAGAAGCTTCTGGCCTGTGTCATGATGGTTGATTTCTTGGCCAGGAAGCTGGAATTCCTCCTTAGAGTTCTACATTTTTTATTTGGTTTCCTGAATCGGGTCAGAAGGAAGGAGCCAATCGCCATGCAGGATGAGAGAGAGTTGACCAGCAGCCGCCGATCAACATAGCGCCTATGAATCCTCATGATGGCGTCCAATCTTCTTTCTGAAGTTGTGTGCATCCAATATGGAGTCACACCTTCACAAAATTCATCATTATGATGTCATCTAGTGACATCACGGCTGTAGGCCCAGTTCTAGAACATTCTATGCAAATGTGGTGACATCACAATACTGTGCCAGGATGAAGGCCAGATTATTTTAACCACTTAATGGCCAGAGCATTTAATATGTTAATGAACTAAGATATATGGATATTGTTTATTTAAGGGATGCAGATTTTCAGTTTTTGAGAATACATAGATTTTTACCTTTTTACGGCACATTTTCGGCTTCACATTTTTAGTTTGATTTGGTTACAGAGACGTAATTAAACGCAAAATTTGTAAACCCCAAGCAACTTCCCCACAATTTCTCCTTCTGCAGCGAGTCCTGCACCGTTCAGGAGGAGGAGTCAAGAGTTTACTAACCAATGGCTGATGTAGTGACCTTCCACTTGCACACAGCAGCAACATTGAACAGGCAGTGCTGCAGTGTAAAGCATGAGGGAGATAAAGAACAGCAGACCCAATTTCATATGGAGACAGGACCTCATATACACAATGCAGCCAAGCTGCAGTGATAGCAGTGCCCTAATTGAACTAAGCTGCAGTGTAAAGCAAGGACAAACAATGTGCAGGAAGCTGATACACAGACACTTGCTGTACCTGATGCAACAGAGCAGCGCATGGCGCGTTACACCGTGCCGGTGACTGAGAGGGTGAAGGTTCAGGTTCCTTTGCAGAGCTGAGCGAGTAGAACTCAGCATCAGAACTGGGGGTTCAGCACTGGAAATGAGGGGTTCACTTCACACCCAAAACACTTATAACTGACAGCACAGTCACTTCTCACCCAAAATGTTATCAAAACTGGTGTAAAGTAGAATTGGCTTGGTTGCCCATAGCAACCAATTAGATTCCATTTTCGAAAGGAGCTCTGAAAAATGAGAGGTGGAATCTGATTCGTTGCTATGGGCAGTAGGGGGCGGGGCATTTTGTCCAAGGCTGGGCCCCATAGCAGCTGCGTGGTCTGCCTCCATTGAACATACGCCACTGGGGCTGTATGTGTATGTTTCGGGTGTACGGTGGGGTCAGATGTGTATGCTGCGGCTGTATGCAGGGCCAGCGCCACTCATAAGCAGAGTAGGCCACCGCGTAGAGCGCAATCTTGCTGGGGGCGCCGGCGCCCTGGAGTCTGGCTGCAATAGAAGTCACAGTAGCAGACTGCTATTAGCAGTGGTGTTGTGAGGCGGGTGCGGGCCGCATCGGGTGACATGTCTGATGGGGTGATCCCGGTCCGGACCCAACACGCCTGCGCAGCCAGCCCTGCCCCTTTAAACTTGCACTGTCTCAGCTCCCAGGTGGCGGTGGCCCCAGCGCTGCACTATCCTCCTGAGCGTGTGCAGCGTCAGGACGTAGTGCGCACACTATGACCTGACGCTGCACGCTGTCAGGTGACAGTGCAGCGCCGGCGGGAAGACGCAGCGTTCTAGGTAAGTATTGTAGTATGTAGTTAGTTCTGCCTGCCGCAATGATTTAAATTTTGATGGGGGGCATTGGGGGCTGAGTGGGGGTCTTTGGCTTATCTGAGGTCTGAAGGGGGCTGAGTGGGGGTCTTTGGGCTGATCTGAGGTCTGATGGGGGGTCTGTGGGGGCGTGTCAAAGGGCGTGGTCAAGGGGTGGCAAAATTAGCTTTTGCCTAGGGTGGCAAAAAATCCTTGCACCAGCCGTTGCTGTATGTGGGGTTAGATGTGTGTGCTGCGGGTGTATTGTGGGGTCAGATGTGTGTGCTGCGGGTGTATTGTGGGGTCAGATGTGTGTGCTGCGGGTGTATTGTGGGGTCAGATGTGTGTGCTGCGGGTGTATTGTGGGGTCAGATGTGTGTGCTGCGGGTGTATCTTGTGGTCGGATGTGTATACTGCGGTGTATGGTGGGGGTTAGATGTGTGTGCTGCGGGTGTATTGTGGGGTTAGATGTGTGTGCTGCGGGTGTATTGTGGGGTCAGATGTGTGTGCTGCGGGTGTATGTTGTGGTCGGATGTGTGTGCTGCGGGTGTATCTTGTGGTCGGATGTGTATACTGCGGTGTATGGTGGGGGTTAGATGTGTGTGCTGCGGGTTTACGGGGTCAGAGGTGTATAGTATGGCTGTGTATTGGGGCAGAATATATACAGTGGCCCTGACATTCTGACTGCCCTGATATTCGCCTCGGCCCCCTCCATCACTCGGTTCGGCGTCTTTCCCTCTTTTTTCGCAGTGTTCCTCGCCTTCTGGATCCTCCGTCTGAGGCTCGGCTCCAGGTGCGCTCCGCAGGCTCCTCTACTGTGTGGAGGAATTTAGGACGAGGGCTGCAGCACAGGAAGGGTTAATAGCATAACTGGAAAAGGGGCTGCAGCGCTGGTAGGGTTAACAGCCTGTTGGGGGAGGTGGGTCAACATTTAAAGAGTTAATAGTGTAATTGAAAAGGTTCTGCAGTGCTGAAAGGGTTAACAGTGTGATGGGGGAGGGGCGGCTGAGCTACAATGAAAGGAATCTCCTGGAGTTTGATTTGTGCTGGAAAATCTGTGGACCCGAGTGTGCTCTGCGCTGTACGTGTGTGACTGCGGTGTGCTCTGCGCTGTACGTGTGTGACTGCGGTGTGCTCTGCGCTGTACGTGTGTGACTGCGGTGTGCTCTGCGCTGTACGTGTGTGACTGCGGTTTGCTCTGCGCTGTACGTGTGTGACTGCGGTGTGCTCTGCGCTGTATGTGTGTGACTGCGGTGTGCTCTGCGCTGTATGTGTGTGACTGCGGTGTGCTCTGCGCTGTACGTGTGTGACTGCGGTGTGCTCTGCGCTGTACGTGTGTGACTTCGGTGTGCTCTGCGCTGTACGTGTGTGACTGCGGTGTGCTCTGCGCTGTACGTGTGTGACTGCGGTGTGCTCTGCGCTGTACGTGTGTGACTGCGGTGTGCTCTGCGCTGTACGTGTGTGACTACGGTGTGCTCTGCGCTGTACGTGTGTGACTGTGGTGTGCTCTGCGCTGTACACAGGGGCCCTGGAAGAAAATACTAAAAGTGGCCCCGTTTTGTAATTAGGTCCAAAATGATGGAAGGCAGGACCAGCAATACCATATTGTGGCACATTATACCACCCAAACACAGCCAAATACCACAGTCCACCGCAAAATACTGCCCCAAAAACTTCCACGGCCATGAGGAGGGCTCAGGCGGCCCCCTGGGCATGAGCCCACCGGGAGATTTCCCTGTAAGGCCAATCCGCCCCTGGCTGTACATGTGTGTGACTGTGGTGTGCTCTGTGCTGTACATCTCTAACTGCGGTGTGCTCTGCACTGTATTTGTGTGACTGAGGTGTGCTCTGCGCTGTATTTGTGTGACTGTGGTGTGCTCTGTGCTGTACATCTCTAACTGCAGTGTGCTCTGCACTGTATTTGTGTGACTGTGGTGTGCTCTGCGCTGTATTTGTGTGACTGTGGTGTGCTCTGCGCTGTACATCTCTAACTGCGGTGTGCTGTTTGACTGTGGTGTGCTTTTTGCTTGTACACACGTGTGTGTGTGCGCGTGTGTGACTGCAGTGTGCTCTGCGCTGTATATGTGACTGTGGTGTGCTCTGCGCTGTATATGTGACTGTGGTGTGCTCTGCGCTGTATATGTGTGACTGCGGTGTGCTCTGCGCTGTATATGTGTGACTGCGGTGTGCTCTGCGCTGTATATGTGTGACTGCGGTGTGCTCTGCGCTGTATATGTGTGACTGTGGTATACATGTGTGTGACTGCGGTGTGCTCTGCACCTTATGTGTGTGACTGCAGTGTGCTCTGCTCTGTATATATGTGACTGCGGTGTGCTCTGCTCTGTATATATGTGACTGCGGTGTGCTCTGCTCTGTATATATGTGACTGCGATGTGCTCTGTGGTATACATGTTTGTGACTGCGGTGTGCTGTGCGCTGTATATATGTGACTGCGGTGTGCTCTGCGCCGTATGCGTGTGACTGCGGTGTGCTCTGCGCCTTATGCGTGTGACTGCGGTGTGATCTGCGCTGTATATGTGTGACTGCGGTGTGCTCTGCGCTTTATATGTGTGACTGTGGTATACATGTGTGTGACTGCGGTGTGCTCTGCGCTGTATGTGTGTGACTGCGGTGTGCTCTGCGCTGTATATGTGTGACTGCGGTGTGCTCTGTGGTATACATGTGTGTGACTGCGGTGTGCTCTGCGCCGTATGCGTGTGACTGCGGTGTGCTCTGCGCCGTATGCGTGTGACTGCGGTGTGCTCTGCGCCTTATGCGTGTGACTGCGGTGTGATCTGCGCTGTATATGTGTGACTGCGGTGTGCTCTGCGCTGTATATGTGTGACTGTGGTATACATGTGTGTGACTGCGGTGTGCTCTGCGCTGTATGTGTGTGACTGCGGTGTGCTCTGCACTGTATATGTGACTGTGGTATACATGTGTGTGACTGCGGTGTGCTCTGCGCCTTATGTGTGTGACTGCGGTGTGCTCTGCACTGTATATGTGTGACTGCGGTGTGCTCTGTGGTATACTTGTGTGTGACTGCGGTGTGCTCTGCGCTGTATGTGTGTGACTGCGGTGTGCTCTGCGCCGTACTTGTAGGTAATCTCTGGTCTTGTGTATAAATGATGGGAGTGATCGGCGTTCAGGTATCATTGCCGCGCTCGGTTTCTCGTTGGCGCTCTTGTTTTGCAGTCCTCCTTCTGGTTCCCATCAGTTATCGACTTCTCTGCATCGGGAGCTGGACAGCAGTGCGACAAGGAGGGCGCCGCCAGCCACACGGCCGACCGTTACATGATAACGCCTCTCCCTGGCCCGAATTAATGGGGCGCTATCATTCCTGCTATTGCGCCGACACCTTCAGATGACAATGAAGGGTTAATACTTTGATTGGCCCAGAACTGTATGGAATGTTCTTGAAACTGAACACCGCACGTTCCCTCCCGATGCGGAGAACACATGATGTAACCAGTGCTGGGCGGCCATGACGGGTGATGCTCCTGCAGGGAGGTGTCATGGTGGCCGGATTAATACGTGCTGGGGTATGTCGCAGTGTTTGCAGTCTGTGTTCCCACCACTCATTGGTTACGCGTTATGATTCTTCTAGAATTTGCTACCGATATGGATCTGGCGGTACAGACTGAACGAGCCCCCCCTCCCCACATGTGCTTCCCACCATTGTCCCTCATGTGTCGTGCCTGTGTATCAGGTTACCTGGCAGTGGCGCATGTGTCGTGCCTGTGTATCAGGTTACCTGGCAGTGGCGCATGTGTCGTGCCTGTGTATCAGGTTACCTGGCAGTGGCGCATGTGTCGTGCCTGTGTATCAGGTTACCTGGCAGTGGCGCATGTGTCGTGCCTGTGTATCAGGTTACCTGGCAGTGGCGCATGTGTCATGCCTGTGTATCAGGTTACCTGGCAGTGGCGAATGTGTCGTGCCTGTGTATCAGGTTACCTGGCAGTGGCGCATGTGTCGTGCCTGTGTATCAGGTTACCTGGCAGTGGCGCATGTGTTGTGCCTGTGTATCAGGTTAGCTGGCAGTGGCGCATGTGTCGTGCCTGTGTATCAGGTTACCTGGCAGTGGCGCATGTGTCGTGCCTGTGTATCAGGTTACCTGGCAGTGGCGAATGTGTCGTGCCTGTGTATCAGGTTACCTGGCAGTGGCGAATGTGTCGTGCCTGTGTATCAAGTTACCTGGCAGTGGCGCATGTGTCGTGCCTGTGTATCAGGTTACCTGGCAGTGGCGCAGGTGTCGTGCCTGTGTATCAGGTTACCTGGCAGTGGCGCATGTGTCGTGCCTGTGTATCAGGTTACCTGGCAGTGGCGCAGGTGTCGTGCCTGTGTATCAGGTTACCTGGCAGTGGCGCATGTGTCGTGCCTGTGTATCAGGTTACCTGGCAGTGGCGCATGTGTCGTGCCTGTGTATCAGGTTACCTGGCAGTGGCGCGTGTATCAGGTTACCTGGCAGTGGCGCATGTGTCGTGCCTGTGTATCAGGTTACCTGGCATTGGCGCATGTGTCGTGCCTGTGTATCAGGTTACCTGGCATTGGCGCATGTGTCGTGCCTGTGTATCGGGTTACCTGGCAGTGGCGCATGTGTCGTGCCTGTGTATCAGGTTACCTGGCAGTGGCGCATGTGTCGTGCCTGTGTATCAGGTTACCTGGCATTGGCGCATGTGTCGTGCCTGTGTATCAGGTTACCTGGCAGTGGCGCATGTGTCGTGCCTGTGTATCAGGTTACCTGGCAGTGGCGCATGTGTCGTGCCTGTGTATCAGGTTACCTGGCAGTGGCGCATGTGTCGTGCCTGTGTATCAGGTTACCTGGCAGTGGCGCATGTGTCGTGCCTGTGTATCAGGTTACCTGGCAGTGGCGCATGTGATGTGTCTGGGCATAACGAAACCCTGTAGTGGTGAAGGAGGTATGTTATAATGTGCAGGTATTGGGCACGTAGTGTCCTCCTCCCCCGGTGTTTTATAGTGTATAGTCCATACGCGTCCTCCTCACCCGGTGTATTATAACATACAGTCCATTCGTGTCCTCCTCACCCGGTGTATTATAACATACAGTCCATTCGTGTCCTCCTCACCCGGTGTATTATAACATACAGTCCATTCGTGTCCTCCTCACCCGGTGTATTATAACATACAGTCCATTCGTGTCCTCCCTCAGAGTATCATAATGATTAGTAAACTCAGGTTACACAGAATTAAATTGAGTGAGAGCTTGAAGCCCACTCAACATAGAAGAGATACAACTATACAAAGAGGCTGAGTCTACCAATGCTCCAAATAAATAATAAACTTTATATATATATATATATATAAGACATAATTAAAATAGAGACAAAATACATCAAGACTAAAGTGCGGTATACACCTTCATATGAGGGGAAGGGATGCAACTATTTTACATCCGTTAACCAAAGGTAAACATATGGTCAAATGTGTCAGGTAAATGCTAGCGCATCACAATGCATACACAATTATACACAAAGACACCCCTCATACTGGATGTAACATACTCCTAAGATGGTGGAGATCACCTCAGGAGAACCGCACACTGCGCCGCGTGTTTCGGCAACACCTAAACTTGGGGGTACGGCTCTCCTTGGAAATGTGCTCCATTTAAACACTCAACCCACCAATCAATGACCGTCAATTAATTAGCATAAGTAGGTCCTCATGTGTGTATTCAAAATATAATCTATATGCACCTGCATAATATAACGCCACCCACGTAGGACCGGAAGCACACGCCGAACACTGGATGGCCAGTCAGATGATCGTCCACGTGACCCGGTCACTGTGATATAATCTACAGACCGTACGTGTCCTCCTTATTACAGGTGAAACTCGAATTTTTTTTATATCATGCAAAGTTCCTTTATTTCAGTAATGCAATTTAAAAGGTGAAACTAACATATGAGACTCATTACATGCAGAGCGAGATATTTCGAGCGTTTATTTGTTATAATTTGGATGATTATGGCTTATAGCTTATGAAACCCCAAAGTCACAATTTTTAGGTCCCCTTTGCTCAGGGGGTAGGGATTAATTAGCTGACTAGAGTGTGACACTTTGAGCCTAGAATATTGAACCTTTTCCCAAAATTCTAATTTTAAGCTGCATTAATGCAATTCCTTTTAATTAGCATTACTGAAATAAATGGACTTTTGCACGATTTTCAAATTTTTTGCGTTTCACCTGTATGTGTATGTGTCCTTCTCCACCATGTATTATAATCTACAGTCCATACGTGTCCTTCTCAACTGGTGTATGATAATGTACATGCCGTACATGTCAGGGCTCCAGATGGCGACCAAAATATTCGCCAATGCGACTTAGAATTTACAAATGGCGACAAGACTTTTTAGTCTCGTCGCCATTTGCGACTAGACCCGCCGCCGCAGCTCTGCAGTTGAATACAGCAGCGGGCACAGGAGCTGATAGTTCTCTGCCCCGCCGCCGATGTTCTTCTCAGCAGCGCAGTGGAGGAGTCTCTACCTCCCCCCTGTGCTGCTGCCGCCAATAAGAAGAGAAACGGGAGGAGGAGGGGAGGGGCTGTGGCCACTGCGCCACCAATGAAGATAACTGACCTGTTAATACAAATACAGGAGGTGGGCACCTGACCTCTTATGACAGGGAGATGCGATCCGCTGCAGTTAACCCTTCAGGTGCGGTACCTGAGGGGTTAACTGCCGCTGTCATAGAGGTCGGGTGCCGGCTATTTGATTCCGGTACCCGCCTCCTGTATTTGTATAAACAGGTCCGTTATCTTCATTGGTGGCACAGTGCGCCCCCCCTCCCAACACCCCAGTATAATAAACATTGGTGGCGATCAATTAACTCACCTCCTCCAATTGATCGCGTAGCTGCCGGTCTCCTGTTATTTCTTCAGGACCTGTCAAAGGACCTGTGGTGATGTCACTGAGCTCATCACATGGTCCATTACCATGGTGATGGATCATGTGTTATACCATGTGATGAGCACAGTGATGTCACCACAGGTCCTAAAGAAAGAACAGGAGACTGGCAGCTACGCGATCAATTGGAGGAGGCGAGTTATTATTTATTTATTTTTTTACCCTCAATTGACCTTCTACTAAGCATTCTGTATTAAAGAATGCTATTATTTTCCCTGATAACCATGTTATAAGGGAAAATAACACAGTGAATAGACTTTCATCCTAGCAACCATGCGTGAAAATGGCTACTAGGTATTTTTTTTAGTCTGGAGCACTGCATGTCATCCCCTGGTGTATAATAATCTACAGGCCGTACATGTCCTCCCCTGGTGTATTATAATCTACAGTCCATATGTGTCCTTCTCCCCCGGTGTATTATAATGTACAGACCATACGTGTCCTTCTCCCCCGGTGTATTATAATGTACAGGCTTTAAGTGTCCTCCTCCCCGGGGTATTATAATGTACAGGCCGTGCTTCCACCTGCTGCAGGATATACCCCAGTCACGTGTACCTTGCAAATCTTCACAAATATCTTATCAGCAAATCAAGACAAGGCTTTGTAATGAGGTCTGAGGTTTATGGTGCCCCGCTGCCTGCCTCCTGCAGGTTGTGTTTACTTTAGTGCAGTACAGGAGGAGGAGAATTTGTTATAGCAGTAGAGGAATAGTGGTAAAACCCCTTGTGTGTGCTGCACCATAAAGTACCTTCCATCTGCAGAAGATCTCTTCCCTGTGGAGGTGATGGGGCTTCTTCTCCTGCCTTCTGCCCTCCACATGCCCAATCCTTTTGTTCTCAGTAGGATAAGACGACGTCTCTGACTGCAGATTCCTCCCATTCCAAACACTTGCATGCTCGGCCTAGCCATGTGTGTCAGTAAAAGGAAGGGGCTCTGGAGAGACCATCATCTCTTGTGTATGACCACCTTAGGAAGCTTGTGGCTTATGAATCCTTCACAAGGATGTAAACCATCACCGTACCACATGGGGTGTCCACACAGTACTGGGATTCCTCATGCTCTCAGCGGCTGGCATGAAACATTTTTCCCAGACTTTATGGTAGATCTCACTAATGTTCTCCATTATTCTCTGGTCAGGGCGTTCCTGAAATGTCAGTGGGGTGTGAGGTAAAAGGGAGGGTGACTGTGCTGCAGAGCATCGCTGCAGGATGAAGGTTGTTGTCATCGGCGTCACGTGTCTGCTCTGCCGTGAATTCTGTGACGGATCCCGGATTATATGCTCCATTAGGTTTCTGGTATTTTCTATCATGTTCTTTGGCGGTGTCGCCCAATCTTGTTTGTGGTTGGGGCGTTAGGGACAATGTTCTGGAAATACCCGGCCGTATCCTCTGAGGTGCTGAGAAGACATGGGGCGTTGTACTAGTTTCAGCCATGATTTGGATGCTCGGTGTATAAACACTAACATTACATTTGATGGATCCTGGGGTCCGAACACTACATGCCCTACTGCCACCAACAGATTTAGTCTGTCAGTGTAACTTATTCACAAGCTGAGGAGCAGGGAGCTCTACGTTGTGCCCCCCCCTCCCCAACACCTGAGGAGGAAAGAGCTGTATATTATGCCCCCCACACTTGAGGAGCAAGGAGCTCGATGTTGTGTCCTCCGCACCTGAAGAGCAGGGAGCTCTATATTATGCCCCCCCACACCTGAGGAGCAGGGAGGTCTAAATTGTATCCCCCACACCTGAGGAGCAGAGAGCTCTACATCGTGTCCCCCCACACACACCTGAGGAGCAGGGAGCTCTATATTATGTCCCCCCAGACCTGAGGAGCAGGGAGCTCTTCATTGTGTCCACTACACCTGAGGAGCAGGGAGCTCTCTATATTATGCCACCTACACCTGAGGAACAGGAAGCTCTCTATATTATGCCCCCTACACCTGAGGAGCAGGGAGCTCAATATTATGCCCCCCCCCCAACACCTGAGGAGCAGGGAGCTCTTTATATTATGCCCCCTACACCTGAGGAGCAGGGAGCTCAATATTATACCCCCCCCCCACACACACACACACACACCCACACCTGAGGAGCAGGGAGCTCTATATTATGCCCCAACACTGGAGGAACAGGATTAGGACTACACATGTGCCAATACGATGTAATTTTAATGGAACATATGCAAGGAGCAACACAGATTTGAGGAAATATTGGTACAGTGCGATTCTAGGTTCTTTATATTCTTTTTTTTTTTTTTCACTTTATAGATCTTTGTTCTTTTTCCTTATTTTAGGATGTTCTTCAGGAATGTTCAAACCCAACCAAGGAGATGAGAGCTGCATGCACTGTCCCTTTAACAGCCGGACCACCTCCGAAGGCGCCACTAACTGTGTGTGTCGGACAGGCTACTACAGGGCTGACTCGGACCCTCTACAGATGCCTTGCACTAGTAGGTCACCTGTTTATGATGTTCAGAAAGGGGCAGTTATGAATGTGACACATGGGGGTAGGTGGGGGCTGTGTTACACACCGGAATCTAATTTAGTGCAGTTCTTAATGAAAATATTTTACTAAAACCTCTATAATGACCCGGCTGCTGCCTGCAGAGCTGACACTCTCCGGGAGATGACCATCTGGGGTTCATAGGCAATGACCAAGTGGGATCCGATTTAATTTTCGTGGTTGCCCTGGGTCTCGCCAACCACTGGCAAGTGAGGGTTCACCTGGGTCTTCAACATAATAAATGATGTAGTGCTTGATGTGTAGTCTCCTGCAGTGAGAAGCCGAGCCCCGAGTATCAGCCCCCTGAGCCCAGCCTATCAATACTGAAGCCCGAGAGCATAACTCCATCATCTGCAACTGCAACTAGAATGCAAGCTCTTATGGTGGGGGCCTATGTCCTGTAGAGTGCAAGGTCTTATGGTCAGCAAGGTTCTCTCTCTTGTAGAGTGTAAGCTCTTATGACAGTGGTGGCAAACCTATGGCACTCGGAGCGCTCTGTGTGGGCCTGTGCCACCGCCTGTGCCACCTGTGTACTATTACTAATGAGCACTTCCATTGTGACACGCTCATTAGTACAGCCTTTGCTCCCCTCTTCTGCTTGTGTTTAAAAAATAAAAATAAAACTCGCCTCATCCATTTGATGGCGCCGTGGTGAACACTCGCTGCTCACTGGATGCGCAGGACAAGACCTGTGCCCCAGAGTGATGACGTTTCGCAGAATTGACAGGAAGCAGCAGGACCTGCGAAACCTCATCATGCTGGAGCACAGGTCCTGTCCTGCGCATCCAATCAGCAGCGAGTGTTCACTGCAGAGCGATCACATGGATGAGGTTAATTTTTATTTTTTTATTTTTGCACAAGAAGAGTGGGGGAGGGGGCATTAATAATACTGTGGCCTCCAATAGGGGCATTATTGATACTGGGAGCCATTAATGGAGAAAAAACAATACTAGGGAGGCACTAATGGGGGCATTAATTTTACTGGGGGCCACTAATGGAGCCTTTTTAATACTGGGGGCCACTAATGGGGTCCTTATTAATACTGGGGGCCACTAATGGGTCCTTATTAATACTGGGGGCCACTAATGGAGCCTTATTAATACTGGGGGCCACTAATGGGGTCCTTATTAATAATACTGGGGGCCACTAATGGGGTCCTTATTAATACTCTGTCCACTAATGGGGCATTAATTAATACTGGGGCCACTAATGGGGGTCTTTATTAATACTGGGGGCCACTACTGGGGCATTATTATTACTGGAGGCCACTGATAGAAGCCTTATTAATACTGTGTGCCACTAATAGGGGCCTTATTAAAACTGGGGGCTAGTACTGGTGCATTATTAATATGGGGCGCCACTAATGGGACATTTTTAATACTAGGGGCCGTTAACGGGGGCATTCGTTTTACTGGAGCCTGTGTTGAGCACGTCCCCACAGCTTAACTTGGCCAGTATTTTTCAGTTTTCAGGTTACTTTGCCGTGTTGGCGCTTTGCAATAAATAAGTGGGTTTTGGGTTGCAGTTTGGGCAGTCGGTCTCTCAAAGGTTCGTCATCGCTGTCCTTTGGTGAGCGCGTGGTCTTGTCCCCTGTACATTGTAAGTTCCTATGGTCGGCAGGGTCTTGTCTAATGTAGAGTGTAAGCTCTTATGGTGAGGAAGGTCTTGTCTCCTGTAGAGTATATGTTTGTGTATCTCAGTATCTGCTTCTGATTCTTTTACATTTTTACCCCTCAGCCACACCGTCTGCTCCCCAAAACGTCATCTCCAGCGTCAACGAGACCTCTCTCATGTTGGAGTGGTTTTCACCTAGGGACTCAGGAGGCCGCGAGGATCTTGTATACAACATTATCTGTAAGAGCTGCGGGTCGGGTCGAGGAGCTTGTACACGCTGCGGAGACAATGTCCAATTTGCCCCCCGCCAGCTGGGCCTTACAGAACCTCGCGTTTACATCAGCGAACTGCTGGCGCACACACAGTACACGTTCGAGATCCAGGCTGTGAACGGAGTCACCGACCAGAGCCCTTACTCTCCACAGTTCGCATCTGTCAATATCACCACTAACCAGGCAGGTGAGTGTCCATCGTCCGAGGTTCCGAGGCAGATATGGTGGGAATGCCTGACGCAAAGTAGTGATCATGGGGGTCAGGTAGGTCTCTCCCCTTCCATTGACACTACAGTCAGCCCCTTTCCAGCCTGTGATGGCTGATAACAGAGAGCAACAGCTGTGCAGGGGTGTAGTTCCTCCATGGGGTATGCTATAAAGAGTAAGTGCAAGAGGAAGGTTGCTGTTGCCCAGGGTGCGGACAGGCTTCTTGCTGTATATCGGGGGGTCCCAGCCGCCCCCCTCCTTTGTTGTTCACTTATATTTTACCAGCAGTAATTTTTCATAAGTGAGGCATGGGGCGCTGCATGCCCCGGAGGTGCTTCTCCTTGGGGTTGTCAGGAAGCCTGGCTGCAGTGCTATGCGCTACATTCATAATTGATGCTTTGGTAGGGGTCTGTGTACACACACACGGCTCTGCTACTCCGAAATGAGGTCAGCTGTCATACAGAAATCCACCCAGGGATCACGTATCCCGCACATTATCTCCTGCGCTAATCATGTGACTGGAATTCGGACTTGGCCGAGATCTCCACGTGTGGACGGCTGGCAGTGCACAACGGGGCGGCATCATCTTTGGCAGTGGCACAGACTGCGCAGGGAGTACTGAACATGGGGGTACTCTGCTACTGGGGCGGAAGAACTCAACATGGGTGCCCCAGATGTAGGAGGCCGAATCGGGGTCTAAGTCGTCCACGTTGGGAACCTGACTCTGGCTGCGGAGATTAGATTGTCAGCTCCTAGGGGACAGAGATGTGTGAGATTAGGAGATAAGACTATGGATTTTTCGGAACGGGGTGGATGGGAGTAATAATTTAGAGATTAGGCTATGAGCTCCTAGAGACAGGGATGGTGGGAGTGATAATGGTCAATGTGCGAGCCACACTCACTAATTGCAGCGCCCTCCCCCCCAGCTCTATATAGTGGCGGCTCCGGGATCAGTAATGTGACCGTGTGACGTCATTGAGGACCGTTTATCTGGTCAATAAAATAGATTAAATGGGTAGAGATGGGGCGGCTGGGGGTGCAGGGAGCGACTTACCTGAACCCACCTGTCAGCAGCCGCCTGTCGCCGCCTTGCTCTTTGCCTTCTGCTTGTGAGCCAGTCTCTCCACTCTTCCCAGTATTAGAGTAATTGATAAATAGCAGAATTCCCTCCTGAGTCTCTGGCCTAATGCCCCGGTAACCGGATACTTGGGGTGAGGGGGCAGAGATGTTGTCGCTTGCAGCTGTCCCTTCTCCTTCATCCCTAGCTGCTGCTGATAATGAGAGAAGGGGGGGACTTAGATATTGGCATTTCACATACCAGGGCTGTAACCGCCTCCCTACGTTCTGATGTAAAGTTTGTGCAGAGCTGGTGACATCTCGGGATCTTCTCAGCATCTTCTGTAGGGTCCAGATACAATGACAGCAGGGTGACCAGCTTACATTCCCAGACACAGAGGATCTTGGGAGAAACCTGAGAAAGCAACGGCTGCTCCCATCCCCCTCTGGGGTTACGATCCCTCCTCTGACCACCCTGCATCTTCCAGGGAAAAAGTGACACCTGTGCTATGGCCGAGCATCCTCCATCATCAGAGGCAGGCATCACATGGAGCGCTGGATACGTGAAAATGGCTTCCCTGCTGCTTGCTCTGTGATCTTCTGTGAATAAAATGTCATGTTCCCCGGGAGAGCATGTTGTCCGGGTGGGGGGGGGGGGGGGATGATAGGCACCGAGCACCATGCAGGATTTGGTTTGAGAGAATTCACACAGGAGTCAGCATGCCCATCTCTGACTGCAGGAGGCAGACAGCAGTCTCTGGGCTGCAGGGACGGGAACGTGGCGCCAGGGATTTAGGCCAATTTTCCAGACTGGATTCAGTGCAAGTTCCTCATGTTACCGTCACATAGAAAGAACAAAGACGAGACCCCCGGGAAGAGGCTGATGAGATCACAGTAAATCCACTCAGGGCAGTGAAGGATCTTCTTCCCGCCGCCATATCGACACATTATCTGCTCTTGTATCATCCCTACTGTTCCTTCACGTCTCCTTCATCTGTGTCCTGCCATCCCACAGTTACTGCCTCCAGTGCCACCACCGCCTCCTGTCACTAGGACTCCTGCCTCCAATTCCACCACTTTCTTCTGTCTCCATAACTCCTTCCTCCAAGTGCCAGCACATCCTCCTGTCCCCAAGACTCATACCTCCAGTACTACCACCTCCTCCTGTCCCCAGCTCTCATACCTGCAGTGCCAGCACATCCTCCCTTCCCCAAGACTCAAACCACCGGTGCCACCACATCCTTCCGTCCCCTACACCCATACCTCCGGTGCCGCCACCTCCTCCTATCCCCAGCTCTCATACCTCCAGTGCCACCACCTCCTCCTATCCCCAGCTCTCATACCTCCAGTGCCACCACCTTTTCCTGTCCCCAGCTCTCATACCTCCAGTGCCACCACCTCCTATCCCCAGCTCTCATACCTCCAGTGCCACCACCTCTTCCTGTCCCCATCTCTCATACCTCCAGGGCCACCACCTCTTCCTGTCCCCATCTCTCATACCTCCAGTGCCACCACCTCCTCCTATCCCCAGCTCTCATACCTCCAGTTGCCACCACCTCTTCCTGTCCCCAGCTCTCATACCTCCAGTTGCCACCACCTTTTCCTGTCCCCAGCTCTCATACCTCCAGTGCCACCACCTCCTATCCCCAGCTCTCATACCTCCAGTGCCACCACCTCTTCCTGTCCCCATCTCTCATACCTCCAGTGCCACCACATTCTTGTCTTTATAATTCCTGCCTCCAGTGCTACCACCTCCTCCTGTCTCCAGCACTCATACCTCCATTGCCACCACCTCTTCCTGTCCCCAGCACCTCCAGGACTCCTGCCTTGAGTGCCACCTCCAAGTACTCCTGTCACCCCAACTTTTTTCTTCAAGACCACCTCAACATCCTCCTCTAGTCCCTTCAGCTCCTGTTTCCAGTGCCACCACACACCATGTCCTCCTCCTGTCCCCAGGACTCCTGCTTCCAGTACTACCTGCCACCATGTCCTCCTGTCCCATAAGTGCCTCTGCCACAATGTCTGCATAAAGTTTTGGATATAATGACACCACTGACCATGTCTTTCAGATCCACAAGCTCTTGCCAACTATGTTCTCCTGGCTCCAGCAGCACTGTACCAGGTAGAAATAATGGGGGGGTTTTCCCCTTCCAAGAAATACTTCATGTTTAGCTATTAGCGAGGCACCACATAAGGAGAGTGCGCTACCCTAAAGACACCCATGTGTCATATAAATCGGCACTCTAACCATTAAATCCAGTGCCGACTGCAAATTCCTGAGAATCCCCTTTCTCCCCCTGTGCTGTAGCACTGACAGCGCCCCTTGTGGCAGCAGAACGAGCCTGGACTGGGACAGTATAAATGGATGAATTTCTAGTGTAGGCCATGAGAGGGGTCTGTATTCCATGCCGTAGCGTCAGAGGGTATCACGCCTGCCAATTTTTTCAGAACCTGTAGTTCTTTTATTGCATTACCCAGCCCCCCACCCCTCTCCCCCAGAAGGTGAAGCACTGAGTTGTCCGCTGGGGGCTGTAGTCTCTACAGCACTCCTGTTATTGGTCAGCATAGAGATGGTGAGTCTGGGTTCTGCGCTGCTCGACCTGGCAAATAGGCCAAGTGTTACTATCGAAGCTGACAGCTCCTTAGTGCAGAGCGGCGTCCGCTGTCAGGGGCGCCGTCACCACGAGAGGTGAACTTTCTGCTCCAGTAATCCCATACCGTGCTGTCAGGAGCGAGGCAGCTCCACTGCTAACCCTTTCTATGTTCTGCTCTTTTCCAGCTCCGTCCAGCGTCTCCATCATGCACCAAGTGAGCCGCGCGGTGGACAGCATCACACTCTCGTGGTCCCAGCCGGACCAGCCCAATGGGGTCATTCTGGACTATGAGCTGCTGTACTACGAAAAGGTGGGGCCTCCGAATGTGTCGAGTGCTAGTTCTGCTGCCAGCAGAGCTCTCTCTGCCCTCACACCCCCATTCACTGACAACAAGCAGAGTTCTGAACACTGATACATTGTAATTGCCAATGATCCGGACAGGAGAGAGATTTTCGCTACTGTCTCTCCTGATACATTGTACCAAATCTTGAGCAGGACGGGTTCCGCTCACAGTCCGTTACGTGGATTAAGCGTTACTTACATGGGACTGAATAAGCTCTTATATGATTAACTCCTCACGTCCCAGTGGGCAGTTAATAATTAACCCCTTGTCACCCACACACAGTAATGATAAACATAGTTAAGCAGGCATTAATGGCAATGCATAACAGCCTCCTGATTATCAACACCTCCAACTGCTACTCGAGGCATCCACCCGCCTCCAGGGTTATTATGTAACCGGAGGAATATAAACACGCCAGGGTCATGCGCCCCTCCCTCCCTGGGGCACATGGGAGGTCACCGGGCACCCGCACTCTCACACAGCTCAGCACTTTGACTTGCGGCAGTGATTGCACTGGCAGCAGGTGGACACGTCCCGGGCAGCTCCTATCTGTCATGACCAATGTGACGTGAAGGTGTTTGACGTGCGATGTAGCTGAGCTCACTCAGTGGACGACCCGGCGCCTCTCTCAGAATAGCGCAGCCTGAATAACCAGAAATAGAAGCTGCAGATACAGGAGGAGAAGGCATTAGAGATCAGCGAATAATGGGCGCAGCCACGCAACGTCAGTGTGGTCTGATATCTCCGCAGAGACACTGGCACCTTGCGTTCTTCTGGGCTACAGGGCAATTACAGCTGTGGGGTGGCCTGCTACCCACAGTGCCCACTACTCAGGGTTTTCTACTCAAAGTGTCTACTACACAGTATCTGATACCCACACTCCCACAACCAGCACTGCCTACTACTCAGGGTTTGCTACTCACAATGCCTACTACTTTGTGTCTGATACCCATAGTGCCCACTACCTGCAGTGCCCGCTACTCAGGTTTTACTACACAAATTGCCTATTATCCATAGTGTCTGCTACCCACAGTGCCCACCATTCACATTGCCCACTATTCAGGGTGTGCTACTGAAAGTGCCTATTCAGTGTCTGCTACCCACAGTGCCCTCTACCTGCAATGCCCACTACTCGGGGTTTGCTACGCAAAGTGCTATTCAGAGAGTCTGCTATCCCCAGTGCCCACTACCCAAAGTGTTTGCTACTGAAAATGCCTACTATTTAGTATCTGATACCCACAGTGCCTGATACTTGCAGAGTCCGCTATTTAGGGTTTGCTATTCAAAATGCCTACTACTCATTATCTGATACCCACAGTGCCTGCTACTCAGGGTTTGCTGCACATAGTGCCTATTAAGAGTGTCTGCTACCCACAATGCCAACTACCCATTGTGCCCACTACTCAGTTTTGCTACACAAAGTGCTATTCAGAGAGTCTGTTAACCATAGTGCCCTGTACCCACAGTGCCTGCCTCGTAGTGCCCATCATCTACAGTTCCCAATACTTTGTTTCTGCTACCCACAATGCCCACTTCTTTCAGAGACCCCTAACTGCACTGTCTGCTACTACAGTGGCCATTACTTATAGCCTGCTACTCTAAGAGCCCACAACCAAGAGTGCCCATTACTTAGTACCACCACCCTCATTGCCCATTTACTCAATCTATTCAGTCATGCCAGCTACAGCTGATTCACTGCTTGCCCCTAGGGTTCCTTTTCCCTGAGGTGTACTTTCTGTCACATCTCTCTGTTTGGCAGCAGTGCCCCTCAGACAAGTTCACTTCACTTAGAGGTAGGAATGTTAAGCGCCCACCTGGTGCCCCGAGGGGCTGGGCGTGCACCTGTGGCTCCACAATCCCGGGTTTTCTGCATGACTTCCCCAGCACCTGTTAAAATATTATTATAAAAGGTTTCACGGTGAGAAGGTGATGGCCTCATTGTCATCTTTCTGCTGTCATGCTGCACCAGAGACAGGAATGTGGTGGAGCTTCCTCGCTGATAACAGCCTCCATGTTGTGCATTTGCAGGATCTGACGGAACACAATTCATCGGTGGTGAAGAGTTCGACCAACACTGTGGTTGTGTCTGGCCTGAAGGCAGGCACCATATACGTCTTTCAGGTGAGAGCGAGAACGGTGGCTGGATATGGCAGATACAGCGGCAAAATGTATTTCCAGACTATGACAGAAGGTGAGTGCCGAGCCAAAGATTGATTGTGGTTGTCACTGGCATCACCTGTGCCCATGCCTAATGCCAAACCTCTCATTACAGCTGAATATCGGAGCAGCTTCCAGGAAAAGCTCCCGTTGATTATAGGCTCCTCGGCGGCTGGTCTGGTCTTCCTTATCGCTCTGGTTGTCATCATCATTGTCTGCAATAGGTAGAGTATCGTATGCTGTCTGTCCTTCCAGCCCCCCATTATGATACAACAGCACCCCCTCAGTTACATGAGACATGTAGATATGGCATTCCTCAGAGGTGGACACGAATGTTCTGCATCTGTTCCCGACTAATCATGTGTTTCTTGTATATTGACCTCTGATGGTATTGTGGGCAGACCTATTACAATAGGGCTGTCCACTCAGATGATCTGATAGGAGTAGTAGTTGCTTGATAGCTGGATTAACTACGGTTTGTATTTTCTCCAGAAGACGAGGATTTGAAAGAGCAGACTCTGAATACACAGACAAACTGCAGCATTATACCAGTGGCCACAGTACGTACCGTCTGCCTTCACCAGTTCTAGGGGCTCGTTCTCTCGTTGGTTCGTTGGTTAATTTGTTCCCTTAAAGTTGTAACATATTCACCAAATCATAAGAACCATCCATTAACCACCGATCCTTCAGCATACTCTATCCCACCCAGCTCTTCCTCTCCCCACACTTGTAGCATGTATACAATGAGGAAGGTCTTTTCATCAGATGTCTATGTGTGGACATGCAGTGACCGCCAGATCTTCAGTCCATCCTGTGCTGTTGACGGTCTAAGGCCTCTATTACACGACCATTTAATTTTTTTCCATTTACGGGCCGTTTTTTTTTTTGCGTTCCGTGTATGGAACCATTTATCTCAATGGGTCCGCAAAAAAACCCAGAATGTACTACGTATGCATTCCATTTCCTTTTTTCTGTTCCGTTGAAAGATAGAACATGTCCTATTATTGCCCTCAAATCACGTTCCGTGGCTCCATTCAAGTCAATGGGTTCGCAAAAAAAAACGGAACACATACGGAAATGCATCCGTATGTCTTCCGTATCCGTTTCGTTTTTGCGGAACCATCTATTGAAAATTTTATGCCCAGTCCAATTTTTTCTATGTAATTACTGTACATGCCGTACGGAAAAAACTGAATAGAAACGGAAACAAAAAACTGAACAATGGGTCTGTGAAAAACGGACCGCAAAACACTGAAAAAAACATACGGTCGTGTGAAAGAGGCCAATGGTTTTCAGAGGGAGAGGTGGGGGAGATTGGTGCACTGACTCTTGTAATGCTCGTGTTGGTGATCATGGTATATCACACTCCATGATAGAGCTCCATTGTATCGTCTTCTTGTTCTGCAAGTTTTCTCTCTATCACTTAACTTTATTGTCTTAAGGCTCCACTAAATCTTCAGGTTGTACAAGCCCTCCTCTACCTTTAATGCTCTTAAACTTCCGTGCATGTTGTCAGTCTCCTCTACCTTCTAACTCTTCCATTTCTCCAGTCACCTCCACCTTCTTCCTCTTCTCATTTTTCTTGCTCAGGATCTTCTGGCCTCCACCTACTTCTTCCTCACCTTTCCCTTGTTTCCTTTACCTTCCTCCTCACTTTTCCTCATCTGCTCCACCTTTTCACTCATCTCTTCCTCCCATTTCATCTCCTTTGCCCTCTTCTACATCTTTTCCATCTTCTTTCTTGCCATTTTCTCATCTTTTCAAACTTTTTTCTTAACTTTTCTGCAGATTTATCATCATCTCCATGTCTAGCTACTCTTTTCCCTATCTTCTTTACCTTCTTTCTCACCTTTTCCTTGTCTTCCACCATTCTTTCCTTGCCCTCTAAATTCTTTTTCACATTTTCCTTTTCCCATCCCTTCCAACCCTTTCCTTGTCTTTTTCTTGTCTCCTCCACCTTATTCCTCACCTTTGCCTCATCATCTACACCAAGGATGGCCAACCTGAGGCTCTCCAGCTGTTGCAAAACTACAACTCCAAGCATGCCCAGACTGCCTATAGCTATCAGCTTACATGGTGGGAGTTGTAGTTTTACAACAGCTGGAGAGCCGCAGGTTGGCCAACACCTTCCTCACTTCCTTCATCTTTTTTCATTGACTCCTCCACCTTCTTCCTTGTATTTCATCTTGTCTTCCACCTCCTTTCTTCTCTTCTCATCTCCTCCACCTTTTTTCAGACTGCTTTCTTCTTTCTAGTCTTTTCATCATCTCCTTCAACTTATTCCTTACCTTTTCCTTGTCCCTTTCATTTCACTTCTTCTACAACTTCTGTTCATCTTCTGCTGCTTTTTCTTCAACCTTTTTCTTCATTTTTTCCACTCTCTTCCCAGACTTTTCCACCTTTTTCCTGGTCTTTTCTTTTTATAGTCCACCACCTTCCTTGCCTTTTCCTTGCCTTTTCCACCTTCTTACTCATCTTTTCCTTACTTTCTCCACTCATTTCCTCATCTCCTCCAGTTTTTCACTTTTTTCCTTGCCTTTTCCTTTCTCATAATTTCAATTTTTTCCATGTCTTTTCCTCATCACCTCCACCCTCTGACTTCTTTCACTGTACATCTTTTCCTCATCCCCTGTGGCTTTTTCCTTGCCTTTGACTTGTCTCCATCACCTTCTTAATCTTTACCTTGTCTCCTTCACTCTCTTTCCCACCCGTCTTTTTCATCTTCTTACTCACCTTTTCCCACCATTTTCTGCTATTCCCACCGTCTTCTGCTACTTTTCCCACTGTCTTCAGCTTCTTCTTCCTTAAAGCTTCCTTGTCTCTTGTCTCCCATTTCTTAGCTTTTTCTCTTCTCCACCCACTTCCTCACCTTCCTGCCCTTTTTATTGTTTTCCCCAACTTCTTTGCCTTTTCCTTATCTCCTCTATCTTCTTCCTCGTCTCCTCCACCTTCATCATCTTCACCTTCTCCCTTGCCTTTTTCTCAACTCCTCCATGTTCCTAATCTGTTCCTCATCATCTTCACCCTTTGGGTTCTTCTTTATCCTCGTTTCCTTTCTATTCTTCTTTGTCTTTTGATTATCTTCACTTTCTTACTCATCTTTTCCCTTCTCTCCTCCACCTTTTTCTACAAACTTTCCTTATCCTCTCACCTCTTTCTTGTGTTCTACTCTTTTTCCTGATCTTTTCCATTCTCTTCCTTGTTTCCTTCACCTTCTTACTCTTCTTTACCTTGTCTCCTCAACCTACTTTTATTTCTATTCCTCATCTTCTCCACCCTCTTCCTTGCCTTTTTCTCGTCTCCTTCACCTTATTCACCATCTCTTCCACCTTCCTCACTGGACTTCCTTTTCATTCATTTATGCATTCTACAAGTCTCTTTGATCTTGTTTTCCCACTCCAGTGACACCAGGAATGAAAATTTACATAGATCCTTTTACATATGAGGATCCCAATGAGGCCGTTCGTGAATTTGCCAAAGAAATTGAAATTTCCTGTGTGAAAATTGAGCAGGTTATTGGAGCAGGTAAGTGGTTGGTCTAGCCCATGTGTTTATGCGTGGCCAATCGACGGATCATCTGACCATTTTTTTGTTCTTATTGTAGGGGAGTTTGGTGAAGTTTGCAGTGGACACCTGAAGCTTCCAGGAAAAAGAGAGGTTTTTGTGGCCATCAAAACTTTAAAATCAGGGTACACGGAGAAGCAGAGGAGAGACTTTCTTAGTGAGGCCAGCATCATGGGCCAGTTTGATCACCCCAATGTCATCCATCTGGAAGGAGTGGTTACCAAGAGCTCACCAGTCATGATCATTACAGAGTTCATGGAAAATGGATCCCTGGACTCCTTCCTCCGGGTACGGGACATGCAAGAAAATATATGGTTTAGGCACGGGTCCGTAGCATCTGGTGATACTTTAAGGTATCCGTTTCCACTGCTGTAGCGATGGGTCTCTAGCATCTTGTTCCATTACTGTGGTGATAGGCCGTTATTGCCTGGTCCCAGAGTGGTGGTAATGAGCCTGCAGCAATTGGTTTTGATGCTGTGATGATAGGTCTGTAATGTCTGGTTCCACTGCTTGAGTGCTAGGTCTTTAGTGTCTTTTTCCACTGCTGTGGTCAGTATTTTCATGAAAGGACCCTGAAAACATTTCATTTTCTTCTCCCTACAGCAAAATGATGGGCAGTTCACAGTCATTCAGCTGGTGGGCATGCTGAGGGGCATTGCTGCTGGTATGAAGTACTTGGCCGATATGAATTACGTCCATCGGGACTTAGCTGCTCGTAACATCCTGGTGAACAGTAACCTGGTGTGTAAAGTCTCTGACTTCGGCTTGTCTCGCTTCCTGGAGGATGACACATCAGACCCGACATACACTAGCGCCCTGGTGAGTAATGTCTTTGTCCCCCGGTAACCGTGAGGCTCAGCTCTAGAGAACACGCTGCTGCTATGCCATCGAGCTTATGCTGCTCATCTAGGGTACAGACCCTGTATGTGTGGATCTATCTATAGGAGAAATGCAGATCTGCTGAGATCTCAGGGAGTCAAGCTGGAGGTACTCATGCCCTGCCTCCCCCGTCCATGCTGTAATATTGGATAGAATGCAGACTGCCACATGACCTATTCTTCACATTACTTCATGTTTGACTCCCATTTGCTGCAGGCAGAATTGTGACATAATTTTCTCTGTGTTGCAGGGAGGAAAGATTCCCATCCGGTGGACAGCCCCTGAAGCCATCCAGTATAGAAAGTTTACATCCGCCAGTGACGTCTGGAGTTACGGCATCGTCATGTGGGAAGTGATGTCTTATGGGGAGAGACCTTATTGGGACATGACAAACCAAGATGTAAGTGGCTGTAGAGGGACATCCGAGATGAGACGGCACAGTGGCGCCCAGACTGCGGGAGGGGAGATCTGAGATGAAGCCATTAATTAATGGCAGACGAACCAGAAAAGATTCAGATTGCTTTAATCTGGACTGGACTTGGGTTAATTGCTCTTTACTGCCTTCATTAAATGCTCTGCCTCAAACTCTGTATCCGAGCATTGATGGACAATTAACATGGTGACCTTTAGGTGTCAGGTAGATGACAGAGCTGAATAACAGGAGTGTTCTCTTTACCTCCCGCTGAATCTCCCCCAGTTATCCTATTGTTCACAAATTAAGAGATGAGGACAAATCACAGCCGAAAACGAGACCTCCATTACCTCATGCCTCATTTGGCTTGCCCCGGTCATGGTGCTGCAGTGGGTGATGCTTGAAGACACATGGTTGAAGATCTTTATTCACAGCAGCCCGTATATCTATTCTCATAGCGACCACGTGAAGGGGCCACACGGAATATGCAGGACTCTTTCATACAATGTCTCTTCTTACGTTACAGGTCATTAACGCCATTGAACAGGATTACCGCCTTCCACCACCCATGGATTGCCCAAATGCACTCCACCAACTAATGCTGGACTGTTGGCAGAAGGACAGAAACCACCGGCCTAAATTCGGCCAGATAGTCAACACCTTGGACAAGATGATTCGTAACCCCAACAGTCTGAAGGCCGTAGCACCTCTATCGTCTGGGTACGATGTTCTGTCCTTCATATTTTGGATGTTATGTAGGTCAGAGAAATGTAGCTTAACCCCTGTTCTGTGGTAGGTAAAGGGTATTGCCTGGTTATTGGTGACAGACCTCATTACCTGTTATTTTCCCCCATGATGTGTTTGGTTCCTTCTCTTCCTTCTGATATCCTGTTTGGTTCATTCCCGGACAAGATGGTGATGGAACATGACATAACATGAGTGGTGGCCCCTGTGACCCTGTCCAATATACAGGCAGCGGTGCTGTGTGGAGTTCAATAAGAAGCTGAACAGATAATGCAGGCTGTCCTCCTTATGATAAGACACAGGTCCCCACAATCAGCGGTAAATAGCTTGTAAGAGTAGTAAGGTGACAGTGGCGCTATAGACCTCACACCTGAATTGACCTGGAAGAATAGGACTTTGGATTAGGTTAGTGGTAGATATTTAACGATCTTCCTGGCTCATCCTGATTCTGTGTGTCTTACAGAGTGACTCTCCCGCTCCTGGACCGTACAGTCCCTGATTACACTAGCTTCAACACAGTGGACGAGTGGTTGGACGCCATCAAGATGGGTCAATACAAGGAGAGTTTTGCCAATGCCGGATTCACAACCTTTGATGTCGTCTCACAAATGATCATGGAGTAAGTAGTGACAGGGCTGAGCATGGGGTTCACCTTTGGGACACATAGCTGGCACCTAGACATGTAGTCCCTGGTGTCTGATCCTCAGGCCCCACGTGTCCTGTATAACAGTAGTATACTGTACGTTCTGCTCTCTGATGAATTGCAGCCGCTATAGATTCATGGTATCCAGCCAGCCCAACTCTATTGTGTGCACTCTACCAATATTTGCTCTCCCTCTTGTGAGAGACGAGCCCTGCAGGCGAATAAACACGTAGCCGAGCGGAGCACCGCTGTATCTTCTGTCTATTGTGTCATGAGCATCTCCAGACCTGTCTGATGGAGAATTCCTGCAGGATTAAGGAGACGCCTCCCGGTGTAAAGAGAGAGTTGACGGCCACGGGTCAGGGCTGAGCGTCTGGCAGCAGCTCAATCCTCATGTAGAATGTGAGGTTCACGGCTAATAAGTCTACTTTCACACAACAGTGAAAAAAATGGGCATAAAAAACAGACACACGGTCGGTTTTTCATGGACATTTTTCAACCATTTTTGCATCCATTTTCAACAGCCCTTAAAAGTGGATGATTTTTATTTTAATCCCAACCCTTGTAGTATACATAATGTCCCCCCATAGTGGCCCCCAGCAGTAATAACGTGCTTTTGTTATGCCCGAAAAAAAAATTACCTCCTCCACTTACACGCGTAGAGGTAGTTGTTCTTCTTAGAAAGCTGAGGGACCTGCGCTCCCAGCGTGATAACGTCACCTGGCACTTCCAGCATCAAGAGCTCCTGTCTCTGCCCTTGCTAGTGGAGTATTATTATTATTTAACCCCTAATAGGCCCTTTTCCGTCAGCGTATCCCTTTTGGATGGCCATTACATGGGTACACTCCTGTCTAAATGGCCGCTTTTCACTGGCCGTTAAGAAAAAAAACAAAAAAAAACATGACCAGCCCCATTGAGTTCAGTTGGTTCTAAAAACGTGCGTGTGCCATGTGAATGTAGCGCAAGGTGGAGCAGATGCTGGGTCATTGCAGTGGGTCTGTGTTGCCTCTAACTGTCTTCTGTTTTTTTTTTTTTCTCTAGAGACATCCTACGGGTCGGGGTAACTTTGGCCGGTCACCAGAAGAAAATCCTCAACAGCATTCAGGTGATGCGAGCGCAGATGAACCAGATCCAGTCAGTAGAAGTCTGATCGAATGGCGAGTGCTTCCTCATCCTCACACTTCCTAATGTACTTGGGTTTCGAGCCTTCCCCTCTCTCCCAACCCCACCTTGGTACAATGAAGTTTCGCGAATGCACCTGATACGGACAGGACCGTCTGTTGTCACCAGAAGCCACCCTGATGGTTTCACCCTGAGAGCAGAGCTTCCCTGGGAAAAGTGGGGGATCACGCTTTGGGGGTGATGGGAAGAATATTTTTGGAATATTAGATCTGGATTTGTACAAATAATAATTTTACAGTAAGTCATAAAAAAGGGCTTAAAGAATTATAGACCAATGGACGGTGAGGAATGTTTCCTGCACAACAAGAAGCAACGGTCCTGACCAAGAGTGCAGCACGTGGATAACCTCACGCCATTCCTCCAGGGACCGACCTGAGAGACGAGAAGAATTTATTTCCATTAAATGGACCCGCTCCATCTAAGAATATATAATTCTACATCTTGGAGATGTTACAAGAATTACCTAAAAACAACGGCTTTTTCCATGGAAAGGAAGATGCCGCTAAGACTTGTAGTGTTTGTAATAAAAGACAACTCCTTTCTGCCGAGCCTGAAACAGTTTTGTGAGTTCTACGTTTTTTGCAATCCCCCCTTTCCCCCACATTCCAAGTCCCGAGCGCACCTCAAGTGACATTTGATCCATATCATGTGCACAAACCTCAGTGATGATGTCATCACTAATTGCCAACCCCCTCTTTTTCTCAGAAGACTTTCCCAGTACGGTCCGTATTAGACTTAATGACAAAACTCTGAAGTGTAAAAAAAAAATATCACGCTTTGTCGTCAGTGTTGTCGTCGTTTGGAAATCTGTTTCTTTGTTTACAGAAATGACTTTTTTTACATTGTTTTTTGGATATCGGTACTCAGAAAGATTGAAATTGCTTAAAAAAGAACTTGAAAAAAAAATCACAAAAAAAAACTGGACAATAACCCTCTGCACATCAATCGTCTCACTTGTGATTGGCTGATGGACTGAACATGGCCGCCCTCACAGAGTACTTCATTTCCGCATCATTCACCTTTGTGTGTAGCTTATTATATAAGCTTTTCTGATGTGCAGTGGCTCTGACCGGCGAGGAACTGAAGACTAAATTAACCCCATGGGTATGAGTGTAGCACAGCCAATGACTTCAGCCTAGTCTAGGATTGGTTCTTCAGGAGACTCTGATCTCAGGTCACCTATGCCTGCAGGATGTTCCTCACCACAGTCTAGAACCTTTGTGTCCATTCTTTCTGCTCCTGCCTGGGGTTATGGGCAGGATTATGGCGTAGCATGCAGTGAGAAGTGAATGCTTATTTCCCAGAGGAGACCTCTCCTTACTACTAGGAGGAGTGTCCTGCTTGTCTTTAGAGACAAGAGGGCTGACCTGTGCCACCATTCTTAACCTGACGTACAGTGGATCATGGCGGCACTGGTCCAGGCCAACGTTCATTACTATAGAACTACCAGTAGCCAGTGACAATCACGTTCTCCCTCTGTAGACACCTAGTATAGAAGAAGCTCCGTTCCCCTGATTGTGGCTCTGGAGTTTGTGTGATACATTTGTGTTGTCCTTGCGTGGGATATGAGCTCTTCCATTCAGAGTGATCAGACTGGCCTTTATGTACCATGCTCTGCTGGTTGCCGTCCTGGGTCTGATGGACCTCATGTTTCCAAATCCCATCCTTCTGCACAGCCGCATCCCCCTTTACATGGCACCAGTGATAAGTAAGGAGCACCAGTCAGGAGGTCAGAGGGATCCACCTCAAAGTGATTGTCATTACAAGGTTCTAGAGCAAACCAATCGGTCTATTAATTGGTATGGAGTCTTTCCATCCACATTCCCTCCCATGTGGACATCTATAGGGCTACAAACCAGTTTCCTCCCGGTTTGTGGTGGCTACGTCTCAATCTGACGGTAAGGGAAACTAGGTTTGATGGCATGTGATTGCCAGCTCTGTAGACCAAGTGCAGGTGTGTGGAGCAGAGGCTTCCATATTTATAGTCTCGGCCCTCTTTCTCGAGTTTGGCGGTGCTTCTCATCTTGGGGAGGGTGGGGTATAAGAAGCAACACTTTGTTCAGGGGGTACAGATAGGTGTGAGTCCCCTATCACTGCCTGCCTACAGTAAAACATTGCCACACAAATCTCATTCATGACGTGTGTGAGGCCGGCGTAATTCTTCACATCTGTTCCTGCATCGCCTTAGGGGATGAGTTGGGGGGGGGGGCTGGGCCCGTGACTGTGCTTCCATTGTGTGATGTATTCTGTAACCGGGATGTGACAGACGAGACAGCGCAGAGCAGGGAGGAATGTCACGCGTGTTTCTGCTTATTTATCTTGTTTGCTGTGCAGGAGTACACGCGTGTCTGGAAATAATCTGAGAACCATCAGATCCCGGGGCCTGGTCCACAGCGAGGGCACCCTCTCGTCTAGCTGTCTGAAGTGCCATGATTTCTTCCAGTCAGAGCTCAGTGTTTGTAGTGACTGTTTACAGAGACTCGTGTGAGCGGCTGGAGTCATCCATTCCTGTCCGGTCTGAGCACCTGAGGCCGGGAGGGGGGAGAAGGTAACGGTCAAGGGTCTAGACATCTCCTAGAACCTCACCAGCATGTAAAGGAGCAGAGGTGTAGTAGGGATCTGGGTGTAGAAATTCCTTCCGGTCTCAGTCAGGTGTAACATTGTCTCCACCCTACAAGCGATGAGAAACGCCAACACTGTGAGTCCCGTCCAGCCGCTCCTTCCCAGGAAATCAGCGCAATCATGCGAGCAACTTCTTGTCAATAGCTGAAATAAATACTTTGTTTATAAAAGAGGGTCTTGTCGTGTGATTTGTGCACCGATTCACCATCATGGACCTTCATATGTATCCCCCACTCATCTGCTGTCCACATGCACCTGGGCCACCGAAATGGTATGGCTACATACACACAACATAATATAAGACTGGGGAAAACCAAATAAGAGAAGGACTTGGTTATTCTGGTTACATGTAAGCTAAGCAGCAGTACTCAATGTCAGGCAACAGCTGCAAAAGCAACTACGACTGGATAAAAAGAGAGAGAAGCTGCAATCCCAACGTAATAATTTATAAATCCCTTGTAAGGCCACATTGGGAATATGGGGTTCCGTTCTGGTTCACATCTACTGTAAAGGATATTGGAGAGGTAGAAATGGGGTGTAAAGTCTCTAATAATGAGGGGAAAAAATGCCTTAGAGGTGATCTCATTTACATGTATACATGTGTGGCCCATGCAAAGAACTGGCATGTGATTTACTCTTTCGAGGGACTTTACAATGGACCCAAAGACATTCATTACATGTGGAGGAAAGGTGATTTAGATATCAGTATAGGAAAGGGTTCTTTCCAGTTAGAGCAGTCAGACTATGCAGGTAGTCATGAGAGATACTATGCCAACATTTAAAAAAGGGTGATTTGAATATCTACTGGTAGATAGCATTGATGGTTATCATTAATCTAGCCATGAATTTTGTATACTTGATCTGGGTAGGGTAGAACGTGATGGACCTGGAGTCTAACGCTTGCAAGGTCAGCCCAAAATACACAAGAGCCAAGAACAGCCAATGGCAAGAATCTGAAGGCAGTATGGTGCATTTTATTAGCTCATCCAAATAGTCCATCAGAACGGATTATACAGTTACGAATGTTGAGTGGTGTCCTATCTATGGGGCACACCTGAGCTTTATCATGCACGATCCAAGATGATCCACCATCTCACAGCAAGTGACCCATTTAACTCAACAAAACCTGCCGCCTGGATGGAGGATTTAGGGTTTAGAATCGCCACTCAACCTGATGTGTAACAAGCTCTCACATTAGAGGAGGTAGACTCTACACCAAAAATAGCACCTCCCTTAAATTCTGCTCTCCCAGAACTTCCTCATAAGACACCAATGGCACAAGTGGCATCCCTGGTACAGATTTTTGCATTGGGGCCGGGATGTTTGCCAAGTGATATAGTGGCAGCAACGCTTGATTGAAAAGTCCCCGTCAGGAGACAGATATAATACACTTTGAGTCACTGGGACATTCACTCCCCACAGTAATGATAGTGGAGACAACATCAAGTTGGTGGACCTACAGAAGTGTTCATAAAATAGCAGTGAGTTTAAAAAAGCTAATAAATTACAAAATCATTATTAATTTAATTTCCATAAATGTAAATGCACTGGAGATACTACACAATCAATTCCAAATCAACACCGTAACATTTCTTCAGGATAATTCTTTACAGAAAGTCAAGAAAAGGGAATTTTAGGCTGCTCCAAAAAACAGCAGTGCCAGCATTTTTCTTTAAAAACTAAAAAATTTAATGTATACCGTATATGCCGGCGTATAAGATGACTGGGCGTATAAGACGACCCCCAACTTTTACACTGAAAATATAGAGTTTGGGATATACTCGCCGTATAAGACTACCCCTTTTTCAACACACACCAAAGAAAAATTTAAAAAGCATTAGATCTGATTTCAATATGGTAATTTTAATTCATCCCTAGATACCACTGCCATCCCTGCATCCCACCACCATCCCATGGTATCACCACCTTCCTTGTCCTCCCTCCCTGCCTCCCAGACCCTAAACATGTGCCACCTATACCCTGAACATGTTTTTGTTATGTTATTCTTCATATTCACATATGCACATCTGCGCTGCACTTACCGGCAGATACGCCGCACGGAGATCTCGCACATGCGCAGGAGCGAGATGCGAGCGGCCGTGAGGATCCCGTGTATCCACGCTCGCCGCATGAAATCTCGCACATGTGTAGGAGCGAGATGCGAGCTGCCGGGAGGATGGCGGTACAAGGAGCATACAAGGTACAGAGCAGGGGGGAGGCATACAAGGTACAGAGCAGGGGGCGGTATACAAGGTACAGCGCAGGGGGGGGGCATATGCCGTGGGTTACATCGCAGCTCTCAGCTGCTGGGGATACAAGGCAATAGCCCGGGCTCTCTCTGTTGATAATTCGGGCGTCCCGGCACTGCAGCGCCCGCCATACCCGGCGTATAAGACGACCCCCCACTCTAGAAAATATTTTCTAGGGCTCAAAAGTCGTCTTATACGCCGGTATATACGGTAAATTGAAAAAATGTTTCAGATGTCGCTTAAAGAGGACCTTTCACTACAATAAAAAATCTAAACTAAGTATGCTGACATGGAGAGCGGCGCCCAGGGATCTCCCTGCACTTATTATCCCTGGGCGCCGCTCTGTTCTCCCGGTATAGGCTTCAGTATCTTCAGATTTTCGGCTCAACTGCGAGGAGCCTGCTCTAGTTCTCCTGGGCGTCTCCTTCTCCCAGGCTGTAGCGCTGGCCAATCGCAGCGCTCAGCTCATAGCCTGAGAGGTTTTTTTCTCCCAGGCTATGAGCTGAGCACTGCGAGACGCCCAGGAGAACTAGAGCAGGCTCCTCCCAGTTGAGCCGAAAATCTGAAGATACCGGAGCCTATACCTGGAGAACGGGGCGGCGCCCAGGGATAATAGTAAGTGCAGGGAGATCCCTGGGCGCCGCTCTCCATGTCAGCATACTTGGTTTAGATTTTTTTTATTGTAGTGAAAGGTCCTCTTTAACTTTGAATTCCTGAACTAATATTTAGTGGAGGAACCATTGTTTCTGAGAACGGCTTGACGTGTGTTGCATGGAGTCAACCACCTTCTGACTCCACTGAGAGGTCTTCCAGTCCAGGACAATGGGTCTACATTCCACAGCTGTTCTGCATTTTGGGGGTTTTGCCTGATAAACCGCATTTTTGATGGCACCCCACACGTTTTGTATGGGATTGAGGTCGGGGAATTGGGCCGGCCATTCCTTTACTTCAATCCTGTTTGTCTGTAACCAAGATGTTGCTCACTTACTACTGTGTTTTGGGTAGTTGTCATGTTGAAAAACCCATGTCAAGGGCATTTCTTCTTCAGCATAGGGCATCATGATCTCTTCAAGTATTTTGATATAGTCAAACTGATCCATGATCCCTCATATGTGCAGGATTTTTGCACCACCATGCTGTACTGTCTTAACAGTGGACCGTGGCTTGAATTCAGTGCTTTGGGGTCCTCTGACGTACTGTCTGTGGCCACTAGATCCAAAAAGAAAAATGCTACTTTAATCAGTCTAGAAACTGTTGCACCATTTCTCTGTGTTCCTTGGTGAGTTTATTTAGGACATGTCTTTTTTTTTTCAACAGACCTTTGCTCCTTGTTCTTTCGGGTAACTTGGCTTCACATCGCCATCTTCTGATTGTAGCAGGACTCACTGGTGACTTCTAGAGTTGAGCGGACACCTGGAAGTTTGGGTTCGACCGGACTTCACAAAAAAGTTCGAGTTTGGGACCCGAACTTGAATCCGAACTCCATTGAAGTCAATGGGGACCCGAACTTTGGAGCACTAAAATGGCTCTAAAAAAGTCAGGGAAAGGGCTAGAGGGCTGCAAATGGCAGCAAAATGTGGATAAGAGCTCGGCAAGTGCTCTGCAAACAAATGTGGATAGGGAAATTACTTAAAATAACATAAAATACGTAAAAATAAAATAATAATCTTGATCTAGGAGAAGGAGGTCAATATGGAGTAGGAGGTTGAGGAGGCGGTGTATGTGGTGGTGTAGGTGGAAGTGGAGGAGGTAGCCAACACAGTTTTTTTTTTGTTTGTTTTTTTAAAGTATTGTTTATTGTTGTTTTGCCACAATCATTAATCATACAGGAACAATAGTAAAAAGATAAGTTACATCGTATACAATAGCATATTTTTCCACTTGTTATTAGCAACAATTGAAATATGGCAAACATTTATTTTCCTTTTTCAACCCCCCCCCCCCCTCTCCCCTATCCACCTTCCCCCCTCCCTCACCTCTCTGAATGTCCAAGTTCCTCTCCATGCTTTACCGACAACACCTAGCAGGTGTACTTATCATAGCGGGTTGTATGTCAACCGTCTCAGACCTTCAACTTGCCTAGTCGCCCCCTCAAGTCTTCCTGTAGGTACCAAGCTGTTAGTTTAAACGGTCCCATCAAATCACCATATTCTGATTCTGATTTATAAGCTAGAATAAACTTTTTCCCAGGTCTTAAATAATCTGTGTTTCTTTCCTAGTAATGGCATCAAGCCATTCTAACTGGAAAATATGTTGTAGATGTCCTAGTAGAGTATCTGTACTAGGCACCGCTGCAGATGACCAACTAGCCAATAGACATCTCTTAGCTTCCAGCACCACTTTATGCTCTATAATGGTCAGTTTCTTTTCATCCCTACCCCCCCTAACTCCGGACTCCTCAACCCTGTCTGCCTGGAGCACCAGTAACGTCTGTGTTAGTGCCGACTTTCTACCACTAATTCGTTTTAGGAGCTCAGACACCTGATGCCAAAAGTCTCCAAGTTTGGGGCATTGCCATAAACCATGAAACAAGTCAGTCTTTGGGGTGTTACATTTGGGGCATGCTATAATTCTGTCAGGCCTAGCTGTTGAAGTTGGTAGATCAAAACCATAGATTGCATGATGGAGAATCTTAAATTGAGTTTCCCTCATTTTTTCATTTAAGACTGCCCTATATACACCCTGAAGGCCGGAACAGGCTACTGGTCCGATCTCTGACACTCCCAATTGGTCCCCCCATTTTTTAAATAAACTCGCAAATATGTGGTCCTCCCAAGCGCTCCTGAGTGAGTTGTATAACCCAGAGATGGACATTTTATTATTCCTCTTAATAAGAGCATCAAATTTATTTCGTCGCCATTCTCTAGACAAATCCTTTACTAAGCTCTTACCATAACTCTTCACCTGCATATAAGAGAACAAGTTCGAACCCTGGAGGTTCCATCTCTCCTCTAGTTCGTTCAATGTCATCCATCGAGCTTCCCGCTCATGAAACAGATCTCCTATCTTCTTCACTCCCTTAATCGCCCAGGATTTAAAGTGTTTATCGCCATTCCCAGGGGAGAAATTGGGATTGCCCTGTAATGGGAGGTGTTTAGAGAATTGGTAGGAGAGACCGTACAATTTCCTGATGTTTTTCCAGGCGATAATTGTGTCACGCAAGATTAACGTTCTCCTTGCAATAAAAGGGAGTTTCGAAATCCCAGTGTGTAAGAGGGCCATCAGATCCCATGGAGCCGCAAGCTGCCTTTCTATATCTAAATTGGAGTAGTAAGACTTCGCATTAGCCCAGTCTATTATGTGCCTACTGAAGCATGCTAGGTTGTAACCCCGTAAATCTGGGAAGTTAAGTCCGCCCCGCCCCTTATGTAATTTTAATTTCTTTAAGGAGATTCTGGCTCTCCTCCCCCCCATAGAAAACAGACCAAAAAAAATTCTAATTCAGTCACATCAGCATGACGTAAAAGTTTGGAGAGGGTACATCAACTTCGCCGCCCCCATCATTTTGATCAAATGGCAATGCCCCATCAAAGAAAGGGGCAAATTTTGCCACCTCTCTAACTCACCTTTTATCTTTGTTATCAATGGAGGGTAATTTAGTTGGTAAATAGAGTGAGGAGATCTACCAATTTTGATCCCTAGGTATGTGATTTGCGACGAAGCCTTGGTAATGCCTAGTCCCAGGGATCTAACATACGATCCGTCGTCACCCTGTTTTAATGGTAACAATTCACATTTAGATATATTGATCGTATATCCAGAATATTTTCCGAATTCCTTCAGCAGGTCCATCACTTTTCCCAAATGCTCTTTCGGTTTTAGCGGTTCTAGTGCTAAATTGAACAAAAGGGGCGATAGGGGGCAGCCCTGTCTTGTCCCCTTCTGGAGATTAAAGGGTTTAGATAGAAAACCTTGGGTGTACACTCTTGCCTTCGGTTTTGGTACATCTGGGATAAGTATGTCCTGAAGGCCCCAGAGAACCCCATCTTGTCCAATACCGCTCCCAGCCATGCCCAACTGACATTATCAAAAGCTTTCTCGGCGTCCAGGTTGAGCATGGCCGGAAGTTCCCCCCTCATAGGCAAATTATGTATCCTATCCAAGACTGTTAACACTGTCCTAATATTAGTAACTGCAGAGCTACCTTGGACAAATCCCACTTGTTCCTTCCCAATCAGTTGAGGCATTATATTGGCTAGGCGATCGGCTACGATCTTCGCTAGAAGCTTGGCATCGACATTTATCAGGGAAATGGGCTATAAAACCCTGGAAGCAAGGGGTCCTTCCCCGGCTTCGACAGTAGTTTGATATAGGACATGTTTTTCCGCTATCTAATTCCATTCGTCCTTGGAATACTCCATTGAACAATTCAACAACAACTGGCGAAATCGGAGTTATTAGTGCCTTATAGTATTCCCCGGTAAATCTATCTGGCCCTAGTGCTTTAGAGTTACCTAAATGTTTAATAGCCCCCTGCAGTTCCTGTAAGGAGATATCTGAGTTTAAGCTCTGAATTTGTTCGTCAGTGATTCTAGGTAATTTGACCTTAGTAAGGAGAGATCCTGACATATCACATTGCGTCTCGTCTTTATATAAAGCTTCATAGTACATTCCCACTGTAGAGTTAATTTTTTGCCGGATCATGGGTTACGACACCCCTAGGATCCCTCAAGCTCGCTATAGGTTGGGAAGATCTCATACCTTTCGCTAAATTAGCCAGTAGCTTCCCCGACTTGTTTCTGTATTTAAACAATTTGGTTTCCATTTCAGTGAGCCGCAAAGCCTCTCTGTCCTTCAAACAACTCTCAAATAATTGGCGTTCTTCAGCCCATCTCTTTTTGTTAATCACAGATGGGTTCTCAGTATATGCCAGATAAGCCTCTAACTTTTAGGCTTGCTTGAGTGAAAGAGAGCTGGGCCTTCCTCTTGATACCATTCACATAACCCATTTTCCCACGCATTACAGCCTTTAGATGCGTTCCAGAATAAAGCTGGTGTATTTACATGGGCTTCATTATCAGCCTTATATTCCTCCCACCATATAGCAAGCTTTTCTACAAACTCCTCCCTTGAGCACAAGTTGGAGGGGAATCGCCAAATATAATCTGGCGCCCTAGGATATCTATCCATTAAAATCGGAGAAACCGGTGCATGGTCAGAGATGACAATGTCTCCTATCTCCGCCCATTCCACTTTGTGCATCAGGGAGTGAGGCAGAAATATATAATCTATTCTAGACCAAGAGGATTGCGGAGTAGAATAAAAAGTGAAGCTCCGATCATCAGGGTGGAGTTGGCGCCAGGGATCTATCAGTCCCGCGCCTTTCATCAACGGCAACAGAACTTTGTCTTGAGGTCCGTCACCCCCTACTCTGTCACCTACTCGTCTCCGATCCTCCACCCCTTTTACCACAGAGTTGAAGTCACCTCCAATAATTTTGTTTACACACGTGTCACCTAGCAAAGACTTCTCCAGTTCCCCGAAAAAAGACCATTATTCGAGTTCGGACCATATATGTTATAAATGCTATACTGCATATCTTGGATCTGGAGTACCTGTGCCCACCTACCCTGTGTATCTATAGATTGCTGGACAATACTACAATTCAGTTGTTTATCTATCAAAATCATTACTCCCGCCTTCCTATTATTTGCCAGTAACCCTATTACTGTACACACCCACATCTTCTTTATTCTAGCAAAATCATTATCCCTCAGGTGGGTTTCCTGCAGGAGAGCAATATCAGGTTTGAGCTTTTTGAGATGGCTGAGGACCATCCCCCTTTTATGAGGTGATCTCAAGCCCTTGACATTCCATGAGACTATTTTCATATTGCATTTCTTATCCCACACCCACTAGTAACTCGATTATCGTAGTACAATCAGAAAGTTTATTTAAATACTGGTAATAGTATTTCTTACCAATAGGATAACCCTTCCCACCCTACCCTCTCAAATACTTTCCCCTGAAGTTAGAACAGCAACTAACTTCAATTTCTGATACGGAACTTCCTTTTTTCTGGGTTGCGACCCTCGTCCACCTTTCTGGGCTGTAACAGTAGAACTGAGATACCCAGAACCCCCTCAAGAAAAGGTAAAACCATCATAACAATTGAACCGCATATGAATAGGAACAGAAGCTCCTAACAAAATCATCTAAAAATAACATCCGTCTCTCAAGGCGGCAGATTGGATCTATCTATCCTGAGAATAGCATTTTAATTCTCTCTATGATGAAGAAAGGCTATTCTTTTACGCCCAGTCCCAGGTCCACAGGTTTTTTCCTGGCTGGACTCATGTCTGCGACGCTCCCCTTTATGTCCATCATGGCCAGGTGAATCAGCTCTCCTTGTCTGCTCCGAGCGATCTGCATTTCTCTGATTTTGCAGTGATTCCATCATCTCCTCCGCTGCCGACGGATCATGGAAAATAATCGTAGAGCCATCTGCGTGGGTGACCCGAAGCTTGGCTGGGTACAGAAGCTGAAATTTAATTTGCCTCTTGTGTAGAATAGAACAAACATGACTGAACTCCCTCCTTTTCTTAGCCACTGCCGATGAATAGTCAGCAAATAGTAGGACAGCATAACCCAGGAGCTTTAGTGGGCCCTTCTTGGTTCTGAATGCTCTAAGGATGGCTTCTTTGTCCCCATAGTCCAGAAATTTCATTATCACCTGACGTGGCCTCTGTGTATCACGAGGCTCGGGCATGGGTCCAATCCTGTGAGCACGTTCCACCTTATGGCATCCTTCAAGTCCCAATGCCCGCTGGAGGTCCAGTTCACATAGTCCCTTCAATGCCTGCGGTTTAACAGACTCAGGGAGGCCCAGGAGACGTAGATTACTACCAGTTTTCCAAATCCTCCACTCGATCCCACAATATATCATTTTGTTTGGCCAGTTCATTCACTTTATAAGCATACTTGGCATTGTCTGCCTCCAAAGAAAGAGTTCTTTGCTCCAGTTCCTCTATTTTCGCATTGTGCTGCGCAATGGCCTCATGTATTTGTTGTAGTGAGGCTGACAGCGTTTTAGCCAGGGTCTCTCTAATATCCGGAGCCAGATGGGTGGCCACTTCAATGGCTAGAGATTTATAATCGATTCTAGGGGGGCTAGGAGGCACCGAAGGCAGCGCCAATGACTCACCCCTTTCCTGCGTTTCCATCGCTGACTCCGGTGAGGGAAGGCGCGCATCCGCCATCTTGCCCTGCGCTTCTCCTGTGCTGTTGTTAGATGTGAGGCTCTGGCTACCGCTGCGCAGGAGATAGCGATCCATGAATGGAATATCGCGGTAGGTCTGGGGTTCCGGTCACTCAATCGTTATCCCCTCCGGTCACTGTAGGGGAAATAATAGCTGAATGCAGGTGGGCGAGTGTCGGAGCTCTCTCACTCCGCTGCTCGCATCTTAGCGCCGGAACCGGAAGTCTGGTTTTGTTTTATATTTTATTTATTATTTAATTTATTTTTTTGTTCAAATTTGGGTAGACCCCAAAACATTGGAAAATATAAAAGAAAGAGAATGTGCGCTGGAGTACAACAATGGCTGGGTGAGGCCGGTATACATGTCTATTCTGCACAAGGTACGGACAAGTGCTGTGGGATCCATGCCTGGTTCATTTTAATTAACGTGAGCTTGTCCACATTGGCTGTGGACAGGCGGCTGCGCTTCTTAGATAACCCCCTCCTCTCTTAGTACACTTTATTGTTATTTTACTGCTCGGTTTTTCATTTTCTATCATTGAATATTATCGAGTGTTATAAGTGCTCAATTAATATGAATGTGATGCTTTACATATTTCATCCTTTACCTTGTACTAATGTGCATGAATCTATTGTAGATGTGCATTTTCATTTCTATATTATTTAATAAATATACAATTATAAAAAAAAAAAAAAGATAACCCCCTCTTGCCGTGCTAAACAAACGTTCAGACAATACACTGGCTGCAGGGCAGGCCAGCACCTCCAAGGCGTAAAAGGCAAGCTCAGGCCATGTGCCCAATTTGGAGACCCAGAAGTTGGAGGGGACAGACCCATCAGTCAGTACATGTAGGAGTGCACACCTACTGCTCCATCATGTTGCATGTCCTCGTGAGGTCCACGATGCAATTGGATATCTTCTCTATCAACTTTCGATGTTCTTTTATTCGCCTACCATGGTGATCACAGGTAACGGGGAATCAGGGTTCCAGGTCGGAGAGGGAGCCTGAGAAAAGGATACCACATCCAAGGGAGGTCAATGGAGGAAATGTGATCGAGTGGAAATGTGGGACAAGTTATCAAAGCGGAAGGATCAAATGACAGGAGGGGGCGCGCTGCAATTACCCACTTCCGACTCGGGGAGGTAGTGACGATAAATAACAATACAGGGCTCTTAAGATGCCCTGTTATTGGAATAATTAATTAAAAATTACAGGGAATGTCACCGGGGTATTTTGGATTAGGAAACGTTAGACAGGAGAGGCCCTGCTGCCGCATTGTTGACTCTAGATAACTTCTGCCTGATTGTACGCCCCCATGACGTCCACGATCCAATTGGATATCTTCTCTATCAACTTTCAATGTTCTTTTATGCGTGGTGATCACGGGGAATCGGGGTTCCACGCCGGAGAGGTAGCATGAGAAAGGGATACCACATCCAAGGGAGGTCAATGGCTGAAATGTGATCAAGCAGTAGTGTGGGACAAGTTATTAAAGCGGAAGGATCGAATGAAAGGAGGGTGTGCGCGGCAATTAAAGATGAATTTTATAAATTTAAGTCCCTGTCACCTATGCAGAGCAGGGGTTTTTCATTGGCAAAAATTGGTTAATGTCACCCACCAATGGAGCAGACTTTTTAAAAAAAATTCGGTCCCTGTCACCTATGCAGAGCAGGGGTTTATTCACAGCAAAAATGGTAAAATGTCACCCAAGAATGTAATGGACGCTTTTGCACCCTGCTCCCTCTTTTGCTGTGATGGTGCCTCTGTGCGACCACCGCCTCTTCCTCCGAACTAGACAGGTCACTCGCATGACCTTGATTCCATGTGGGGTCTAGTACCTCATCATCCTCCACATCATCTTCCACCCACTCTTTACCCCTGCTCTCCTTGTCGGTCTGCAGACTGCAGAAAGCCGTCATCATCAGAGACGTACTGCATCCTGAAAAATAAATAGTGCACTCAATCCCTTCCACTTCTGGTGCAGGGCTATATGGTTGGCCCATGGAAACCCTGACTGCAGAGTCATCAAAAAGCATAAGAGACTGCTGCATGACTTGGGGCTCAGACTGCTTGCCTGATTTGCAAGGGGGTGAGTTGAAAGACAGATGCCCATGGGCTGTAGGTGCCGACTCTGATCTTTCAGCAGAGGACTGGGTGGGAGACAATGTGAAGGAACTGTAGGCACTATCAGCCCCCCAATCTACTATCGTCTGTACTTGTTCTGGCCTCACTATTCGTACTTTCCTAAATGCATTGTAGGCCGCAAATGTACTTTCTAGCGCAAAAGATGAGCATTTGTCACCCCACAATGTAACAGACAAATTAGTGAAATGTATTTCCCTGTCCACTAGGTAGAGCAGGGGTATATCACAGCCAAAACTTGGGATATGTCACTCAACAATGCATCAGACAAATTAGTGAAATGACTAAAAATAACATAAAATACTTAAAAATAAAAAATAATAATCTTGATCTAGGAGGTGGAGGTCCATATGGGGTGGGAGGTTGAGGAGGCAGTGGACGTAGCGGTGTAGGTGGAAGCGGCGGTGGAGGAGGTAGCCAACACTGGTTTTTGGTTTTCATTTTTATTATTTATTTTTTGTTTAAATTACGGTACACCCCAAAACAGTGGGAAATATAAAAAATACAACAATGAGAAAGTGCACTGGATTATAACAATGGCTGGGTAAGGCCGGTATACATGTCTATTCTGCACAAGGTACGGAGAAGTCCTGTGGGATCCAGGCCTGGTTCATTTTAATGAACGTGAGCTTGTCCACATTGGCTGAGGACAGGCAGCTGCGCTTGTCTGTGATGACGCCCCCTGCCGTGCTGAATACATGTTCAGATAATACACTGGCTGCAGGGCAGCCCAGCACCTCCAAGGCATAAAGGGCAAGCTCAGGCCATGTGCCCAATTTGGATACCCAGAAGTTGAAGGGGGCAGACCCATCATTCAGTACGTGTAGGCGTGTGCACACATACTGTTCCACCATGTTGCTGAAATGCTGCCTCCTGCTAAGACGTTCCATATCAGCTGGTGGTGCTGGTTGTTGTGGCGTGCTGACAAAGCATTTCCACATTTTGACCATGCTAACCCTGCCTTCTGAGGTGCTGGCGGTGCCCCAGCTGCGTTGGCGACCTCTTCCTCCTCCTCTGCCTTCGTCTTGTGCTTCCACTGTGTCCCCGCTGTCATGTGGGAATGCCACCAGCAGCGCGTCTACCAGTGTGCACATGTACTCGCGCATCTTCCGATCACGCTCCAGTGACGGAATTAAGGACGGTACATTGTCCCTATAATGGGGGTCCAGCAGCGTTGCTACCCAGTAATCATCATAAGTTACAATGTGGGCAACTCGGCGGTCGTTGCGGAGACACTGCAGCATGTAATTGCTTATGTGTGCCAGGCTGCCCAGAGGCAACGAAAAGCTGTCCTCTGTGGAAGGTGTAGCGTCTGTGTCCTCTGTATCCCCCAGCCACGCACCAGTGATGGCCATGAGCTGGTTTGGGTGCCACCCTGCTGTGAACACTGTTCAAACCGGCTAGTCCTAGAGCTGCTACGAGATTTGCCCATTATCGCACACCACCAGGCCGGGCTTGAGGCTGACTGGCACCAACCACTCATCGGTCTGTTGTTCCATGCCCTTTCACAGCTCCTGCGCGGAAGCAACAGGAGGCAAAGAGAAGCACCCTGAAATCTTCGGTGGTGGAAGGACATGCGCCAAACTTGCTATCCGCCTCAGGCCCAGCCAGCCACTGCATTTACCTAGTGTGCTGTGAGGGAGATATAACGTCCCTGACCGTGCTTACTGGTCCACGTATCCATAGTTAGGTGGACCTTGCCACAGATGGCGTTGCGCAGTGCACACCTGATTTTGTCCCCCACTTGGTTGTGCAGGGAAGGGATGGCACGCCTGGAAAAGTAGTGGTGGCTGCTCACGACGTACTGTGGGACAGCCACCGCCATAAGGCTTTTAAAACTATCCATCTCCACTAGACTGAATGACAGCATTTCAAAGGCCAGTCATTTTGAAATGCTGGCATTCAGGGTCAGGGATCATGGCTGGGTAGGGGGGTACTTCCTCTTTCGCTCCAGTGTTTGGGAGATAGACAGCTGAACGCTTCCTTGGGACATTGTGGAGATGCTTGGTGCCCCAGGTGGTGGCGTTGCTGGCAGATCCTCTGTTTGCAGGGTGGCAGGTGCCACTGTCACTCCAGAGGGGGGTGAAGAGGCCGAGACTGCAGCAGAAGAGGAAGCAGGAGGAGCCAGAGACCTTTCTTGGTTTTTGAGGTGTCTACTCCACTGCCGCTCGTGCTTTGCACTTAGATGCCTGGTCATGCAGGTTGTGCTAAGGTTGAGAACGTTTATGCCTCACTTCGGGCTCTGATTGCAAAGCATGCAAATCACTTGTGTCTTGTCGTCAGCACTTTGTCTGAAGAACTGCCACGCCAGGGAACTCCTTGGAGCTGGCTTTGGTGTGCTCAGTCCCTTGGTGCGGTGGGCAGTAGCAGGCGTAATGTGTAGGGGACAGCCGCTCTGCTTTTGCCGGAGGAGAGGCTAAATGCCGGAGGAGAGAGAAGCAGCTGCCTGCAACTCGTGGATTTGTGCCAGCATCACTCCATCTGTGCCTCCCAGGACCCGGTCTGTGCCCCAGCACCCCCCCCATCTGAACAGCAGGTACTTAGGGAGAGTATAGGGAAAGTTTGGGCTAGGCAGTGAAAATAAAGGGAAAGTTAGTTTGAAAAACTTTGATTGCATCACCCTAAGTTTCATGTCTGGGGTCCACAGCACAGCTGTGTGACCCTAGACCCTCCAGGGGTGCTGCCGCTTGCCCCCCCCCCCAACTTTTTTGGGGTGCAGGATTATTATTTTTTTGTGTACGCTGACTGTGGCCAGCACTCTTAGCGTCCAACCACTGTTAGCAGCATCGCACACCCCACCGCTGATCAACTTCGGACGGTTGATCAGCGGTTTAGATTTTTTTTTCACATTTTTTGCCCTTTTTTTTAGTTTATTATTATTTTTTCTGTTAGTTTTAGGGATAAGTCCGCGAACACCCGTGCCCCCACACACACGCACACCAAATAAAGATTTACACACATGCACATACTTACACAGACACACACACCCCTATGGCCCGCCGGACGTTCTCGGCCGAGGAGGCATACGCCCAGCTTGCCTCCGACTCCGAGAGTCCCAGTGAGGACGAGGATGACCCCACTTTCCTGTTGTCATCCGCGTCCTCATCATCTTCTAGCGATTTTGATGAGCCTCCAAGGCGGCGAAGCAAGGGGACCGCCATGTTAGGGACCCTGTGGCCCACCCTAGTACGAGCAGCTATGGGTCTCGTACTAGTTTTCCGGCCTACCAGTTAAATCCACCGGAGCACCGGATCCACCAGTGTACCCCAAACCCAGAGCGATACGAGCCCGTGATTCCTAATTTTGTAGGCCAATCAGGAATCCAGATTTCCACAGTGGGCTTCACTGAATATGACTTATTTTTTCAGTGACCCACTGGTAAATCTGATGGTGGAGCAGACAAACCTGTACGCCCAACAGTTCGTTGCTCAACACCCAGGCTCCTTTTTGGCTAGACCCGGTGGCTGGACGCCGGTCAGTGCAGCCGGGATGAGGACATTTTGGGGCCTCGTGCTGCATATGGGCCTGGTCAAGAAACCCAGTGTCAAGCTGTACTGGAGTGGGGACGTCCTCTACCAGACCCCACTTTACAGTACGGCCATGACACGCTCCCGGTTTTAAGGCCATCTGGAAATGTCGGCATTATTCCGATAATGCAGCATGTCCCCCCCCCCCCGAGGTGATCCTGCCCATGACCGTCTGTATAAGATACGGCCGGTCATCGATCACTTCGGGGCCAAATTCATGGAGGCCTATGTACCTGGAAGGGAGGTCGCGGTTGATGAGTCTCTCATTGCGTTCAAGGGGAGACTCATTTTCCATCAGTATGTGCCCTCCAAGCGGGCGAGGTATGGCGTGAAGCTATACAAAATTTGTGAGAGTACCTCAGGGTACACTTACAAATTTTGTGTGTACGGGGGGCGAGATTCCCATATTCAACCCCCAGAATGTCCCCCCACTCTGGGTTGTACCGGGAAACTTGTGTGGGACCTTATGTACCCACTGCTAGATAAGGGTTACCACCTTTACGTGGATAACTTTTATACTAGTATCCCCTTGTTTCAGTCCCTTGCCGCCAGATCCACGTCCGCTTGTGGGACCGTGCAGAAAAATCAACGCAGCCTCCCTGCCCTCCCCCTCCAGGTACCTATCCCCAGGGGTGAGACCCGTGCCCTTACCACTGGAAACCTGTTGCTGGTCAGGTATAAGGACAAGAGGGATGTCTTTGTACTGTCCACAATTCATGGTAACGGCATCACCCCTGTCCTTGTGCGAGGTACCGTGGCAACGGTCCTCAAGCCCAATTGTATTGTCGACTACAATCGGTATATGGGAGGAGTTGATCTCTGATCAAGTCCTCAAGCCATATAATGCCATGCGCAAAACCCGGGCATGGTACAAAAAAGTTGCGATCTACTTGGTACAGGTTGCCATGTACAACTTTTTTGTGCTGTCCCGGAGAGCTGGCAACACAGAGTCATTCCTTCAGTTCTATGAGGCAGCCCTCAAGGCCCTGATCTTTTCAGACCGGGAAAGAGCAGGCCAGAGTACCTCGGGAACTGTAGGCACCCGGATCGTCCCTGGCCAAAACTTTCCAGGTGTGGTCCCCTATACTGGAAAGAAGGGACGAACCCAAAAAAGGTGCAGAGTGTGTCACAGGAGGGGGATACGGAAGGACACGACTACTCAATGTGACAGGGAGTATCACACTTCAGGGAGTACTAAATTTATATCCCAATTTAGCACTGACATTGGATAAAAAAAACTGGTTCTCGGTAAAAACTAAAATAATTTATTAAAAGTATACAAATTAGGTATCTCAGCGTTGGTAAGAATCTCCTCTATAAAAAATACCCCATGACCCAACCCCCCAGATTAACACGGTCCAAAAAAAAAAAGAAAACGGTGCAAAAAATGATTTTTTTTTGTCACCTTAATAACAAAAAGTTTAATAGCAAGCGATCAAAAAGTCATATAGCCCCCAAAATAGTGCCAATAAAACCGTCCTCTCATCCCGCAAAAAATGAGCCCCCACATAAGATAATCGGCTAAAAAAAAATAAAAAATTACTTTTTAGGTATCGCCGCGTCCGTAAGAATCTCCTCTATAAAAATACCAAATACCCCATGACCTAACCCCCCAGATTAACACGGTAAAAAAAAAAAAAACTGTGCCAAAACCGCTATTTTTGGCACTTTTCTTTTTCAATCCGTTTTTTCCGGTAACAAAGCAAGGGTTAACAACCAAACAAAAGTTAATATTTATTACCCTGATACTGCAGTTTACAGAAACGCCACATTTGTGGTTGTAAACTGCTGTATCAGTAAAAGGGAGGCTGCAAAAGGAAAGGACCGACATGGTTTCTGGAAGGCAGATTTTGATTGCCTTTTTTATTGACGCCATGTCCCTTTTGAAGCCCCCCTGATGCCCCCCTAGAGTAAAAACTCCCTAAAAGTGACCCCATCTAAGAAACTACACCCCTCAAGGTATTCAAAACTGATTATACAAACTTTATTAACCCTGTAGGTGTTCCTCAACAGTTAATGGCAAATGGAGATGAAATTTCAGAATTTAAATTTTGGTAACCTTGCCTCACAAAAATGTATTATAGAGCAACCAAAAATTATATGTACCTTAAAAATAGTCCTCAAAAAAATGCCACCTTATCCCGTAGTTTCCAAAATGGGGTCACTTTTAGGGAGTTTCTACTACAGGGGTGCATCAGGGGGGTTGAAACAGGTCACGGTGTAAATAAACCCTTCCATAAAAATCAGCCCTCCAAAAACCACACGTCGCTCCGCTCCCTCTACGCCCCGCCATGTGGCTGTACAGTAGTGTATGACCACATATGGGGTGTTTCTGTAAACGGCAGAGTCAGGGCAATAAAGATACAGTCTTGTTTGACTGTTAGCCCTTGCTTTGTTGTTGAAAAAAATGGGTTAAAAGGGAAAATTTGGCAAAAAAATGAAATTCTCAAATTTCATCCCCATTTGCCAATAACTCTTGTGCAACACCTAAAGGGTTAACAACGTATGTAAAATCTGTTTTGAATACCTTGAGTGATGTAGTTTCTTAGATGGGGTCCCTTTTAGGGAGTTTCTACTCTAGGGGTGCATCAGGGGGCTTCAAATGGGACATGGTGTAAATAAACCAGTCCAGCAAAATCTGTCTTCCAAAAACCATATGGTGCACCTTTCCCTCTACGCCCCGCTGTGTGGCCGTACAGTAGTTTACGGCCACATATGGCTTGTTTCTGTAAACGGAAGAGTCAGGGCAATAAAGATACAGTCTTGTTTGGTTGTCAACCCTTTTTTTTTAGTGGAAAAAATGGGTTAAAATGGAAAATTTGGCAAAAAAATTAAATTCTCAAATTTCATCCCTATTTACCAATAACTCTTGTGCAACACCTAAAGGGTTAACAAATTTTCTAAAATCAGTTTAGAATACCTTGAGGGGTGTCGTTTCTAGCATGGGGTCATTTGGTTTCTATTATGTAAGCCTCACAAAGTGACTTCAGACCTGTACTGGTCCCTAAAAATTGGGTTTTTGAAAATTTCTTAAAAATTTCAAGATTTGCTTCTAAACTTCTAAGCTTTGTAACATCCCCAAAAAATAAAATATAATTCCCAAAATGATCCAAACATGAAGTAGACATATGGGGAATGTAAATTCATCACAATTTTTGGGGGTATTACTATGTATTACAGAAGTAGAGAAACTGAAACTTTGAAATTTGCAATTTTTTTTTAATGTTTGGTAAATTAGGTATTTTTTTATGGAAAAAAATTAACTTTTTTGACCAAATTTTACCAGTGTCATGAAGTACAATATGTGATGAAAAACAATCTCAGAACGGCCTGGATAAGTCAAAGTGTTTTAATGTTATCAGCACTTAAAGTGACTCTAGTCAGATTTGCAAAAAATAGCCTGGTCCTTAAGGTGAAATAAGGCTGTGTCCCTAAGGGGTTAAAGCTTGTATTTGACTGTCACAAATGCAGCAAAGGCCCCACATGTAGGGTCTTGCACAAAATGGGTGTTTTAAAATCCCCCAGAATATAACAGCGGTATTTAACGCTTGTATTGGACGGTCACAAATGCAGTGCAGGGCGCAAATGTACTTTTTAGCAAAAAAATAATAATAACTTGTCCCCACAGAATCTAACAGATGGATTTACTTGGATTGTACTTTACAGAAAAAAATGTGAATATGTCACCCCCTGGGTCCCTGAACTCACAGAACGATTCCCTATATTATTTCGCCTTCCCCTGGTACATGTGCAGTGCAGGTGCACTTAAAAAATGGGTATATGTTGCCCACTGAACTAAAAGAACAGGGTTAAATTATTGTCCCTGGCACATATGCTGTGCTGGTGCACTGAACTTGCATAAAATGGCCACCGATGCCCACCTAACTAACAGACGGATAAAAGTTATTTTTCTGTGTCACTGGGCTCAGAGCAGGGTAAAAAAATGTTGCACTGTACGTCCTGTGTAGTTCCAATCACCGGCGGGCAGTGATCTGAACAAGGCACCTGCTCAAATCATTGAGCAGGCACCTTGGGTCAACCCCTCCGTGTCGGCGATTGCTGCAAACGGTTTGCTGCTTTAACTAAAGGTTGCGGCGGCGGTGGGAGGTGCCATCTGGTCCCCGTTCGGCTGTAAGGGGGACCCGATGGCATGGAAGGCAGCGCGATGCCTTTCTTAGGCATCGGCGCTGCCTTCCGGTGACAAGCCTGTGAGATCCAGCCCCCTGGAAGCTGTATGAGTAATACATATTGCATTACTCATACAGCCAATGCATTCCATTACAGAAGTATTGGAATGCATTGTAAAGGGGATCAGACCTGCAAAAGTTAAAGTCCCAAAGTGGGACAAAAAATAAAGTGAAAAAAAAGTTGAAAAATTAAAGTTTTCCCACAAAAAAATTTCAAGTAAAAAAACCCCCAAAAAAACGGAATTTCCCTCAAAAAAATAAATAAAAATTGGTAAATAATAGGGAAAAAAAAGTACACATATTAGGTATTGCCGCGTCCGTATTGACCGGCTCTATAAACATATCACATGACCTAACCCCTCAAATGAACACCGTAAAAAATAAAAACTGTGCTAAATAAACTTTTTTTTGTCACCTTACATCACAAAAAGTACAACAGTAAGCGATCAAAAAGGCATATGCCCACCAAAATAGTACCAATCTAACCGTCACGCTGGTATCGCTGCGTCCGTAATAACCTGCTCTATAAAAATATCACATGACCTAACCCCTCAGGTGAACAACGTAAAAAAAATATATATAAACACGGTGTAAAAAAAGCAATTTTTTTTCACCTTACATCACAAAAAGTGTAATCGCAAGCGGTCAAAAAGTCATACGCACCCCAAAATAGTGCCAATCAAACTGTCATCTTATCCTGCAAAAATCATACCCTACCCAAGATAATCGCCCCAAAACTATGGCTCTCAGACTATGGAAACACTTAAACATGATTTTTTTGTTTCAAAAATGAAATCATTGTGTAAAACTTACATAAATTTTAAAAAGTATACATATTAGGTATCGCCGCGTCCATAATAACATGCTCTAAAAAAATATCACATGACCTAACCCCTCAGATGAACACCGTAAAAAATAAAAACTGTGCTAAATAAACTATTTTTTTGTCACCTTACATCACAAAAAGTACAACAGTAAGTGATCAAAAAGGCATATGCCCACCAAAATAGTACCAATCTAACCGTCACCTCATCCAGCAAAAAATGAGCCCCTACCTAAGACAATCGCCTCAAAAATATAAAAACTATGGCTCAGAATATGGAGACACTAAAACATCATTTTTTTGTTTTAAAAAAGGTGTTATTGTGTGAAACTTAAGGAAATGTTAAAAAAGTATACATATTGGGTATCGCCGCATCCATAATAACCTGGTCTATAAAAATATCACATGACCTAACCCCTCAGGTGAACACCATAAAAAATAAAAACGATGTAAAATAAGCTATTTTTTGTCACCTTACATCACAAAAAGTGTAATAGCAAGCGATAAAAATTTCATATGCACTCCAAAATAGTGCTAATAGTGCTAATCAAACCGTCATCTCATCCTGCAAAAAATGAGACCCTACCTAAGATAATCGCCCAAAAACTGAAAAAACTATGGCTCTCAGACTATGGAGACACTAAAACATGATTATTTATTTTTTTCAAAAATGTTATTATTGTGTAAAACTTACATAAATAAAAAAAGTATACATATTAGGTATCGCTGCGTCCGTAATAACCTGCTCTATAAAAATATCACATGACCTAACCCCTTAGGTGAACAACGTAAAAAAAAAAATATAAATGGTGTAAAAAAAGCAATTTTTTGTCACCTTACATCACAAAAAGTGTAATCGCAAGCGATCAAAAAGTCATACGCACCCCAAAATAGTGCCAATCAAACCGTCATCTCATCCTGCAAAAATCATACCCTACCCAAGATAATCGCCCCAAAACTATGGCTCTCAGACTATGGAAACACTTAAACATGATTTTTTTGTTTCAAAAATGAAATCATTGTGTAAAACTTACATACATTTTAAAAAGTATACATATTAGGTATCGCCACGTCCATAATAACATGCTCTAAAAAAATATCACATGACCTAAACCTCAGGTGAATACCGTAAAAAAAAAATAGTGTAAAAAAAGGCATTTTTTTTCACCTTACATCACAAAAAGTGTAATAGCAAGCGATCAAAAAGTCATATGCACCCCAAAATAGTGCCAATCAAACCATCATCTCATCCTGCAAGAATCATACCCTACCCAATATAATTGCCCAAAAACGGATAAAACTATGGCTCTCAGACTATGGAAACACTTAAACATGATTTTTTTTTGTTAAAAAAATGAAATCATTGTGTAAAACTTACATAAATAAAAAAAATAGTATACATATTAGGTATCGCCGCGTCCGTGACAACCTGCTCTATAAAAATACCACATGATCTAACCTGTCAGATGAATGTTGTAAATGACAAAAACAAAAAAACTGCCAAAACAGCTATTTCTTGTTACCTTGCCAAACAAAAAGTGTAATATAGAGCAACCAAAAATCATATGTACCATAAACTAGTACCAACAAAACTGCCACCCTATCCCGTAGTTTCTAAAATGGGGTCTCTTTTTGGAGTTTCTACTCTAGGGGTGCATTAGAGGGGCTTCAAATGGGACATGGTGTCAAAAAAACAGTCCAGCAAAACCTGCCTTCCAAAAACCGTATGGCATTCCTTTCCTTCTGCGCCCAGCTGTGTGCCCGTACAGCAGTACGACCACATATGTGGTGTTTCTGTAAACTACAGAATTAGGGGCCATAAATATGAAGTTTTGTTTGGCTGTTAACCCTTGCTTTGTAACTGGAAAAAAAATATTAAAATGGAAAATCTGCCAAAAAAGTGAAATTTTGAAATTGTATCTCTATTTTCCATTAATTCTTGTGGAACACCTAAAGGGTTAACGACGTTTGTAAAATCAGTTTTGAATACCTTGAGGGTGTAGTTTCTAGAATAGGGTCATTTTTGGGTGGTTTCTATTATGTAAGCATCACAAAGTGACTTCAGACCTGAACTGGTCCTTAAAAAGTGGGTTTTTGAAATTTTCTGAAAAATTTCAAGATTTGCTTCTAAAATTCTAAGCCTTGTAACATCCCCAAAAAATAAAATATCATTCCCAAAATGATCCAAACATGAAGTAGACATATGGGGAATGTAAAGTACTAACTATTTTTGGAGGTATAACTATGTATTATAGAAGTAGAGAAATTGAAACTTAAAAATTTGCAAATTTTTCAAAATTTTGGGTACATTTTGTATTTTTTTAGAAATAAAAAAGATTTTTTTTGACTCCATTTTACCAGTGTCATGAAGTACAATATGTGACGAAAAACACTCTCAGAATGGCCTGGATAAGTCAAAGCGTTTTAAAGTTATCACCACATAAAGTGACACTGGTCAGATTTGCAAAAAATGGTCTGGTCCTTAAAGGGAACCTGTCACTGGGATTTGGGGTATAGAGCTGAGGACATGGGTTGCTAGATGGCCGCTAGCACATCGGCAATACACAGTCCCCGTAGCTCTGTGTGCTTTTATTGTGTATAAAAAACGATTTGATACATATGCAAATTAACATAAAAGAGTCATATCTTATGTGTGTGACCAGAGAAGAGTCATATTTTCAAGCTCTGACTCATCTCAGGTTAATTTGCATATGTATAATATCGTTTTTTATACACAATAAAAGCACACAGAGCTATGGGGATCGGATATTGCAGATGTGCTAGCGGCCATCTAGCAACCCATGTTCTCAGCTCTATACACAAAATCCTGGTGACAGGTTCCCTTTAAGGTGAAATATGGCTGTGTCCTTAAGGGGTTAAGACTCTTTTCCCCACTATTTTAGAAGGAAATGCACCATAACCAACATGAGCAACCTTCAAAGGCAATCTTTTTACAATTGCATTTTGCTCAATTTTGACTAAAAATCATATTTTCAAATGACCTTTATTAAAAATATTGAGTCGTTCTGTCACAAAGGGTTATCTGTTTTTCTAGCTGTGTGATTCGTACTTTCACTTTGTCCCGGTCATCTAATAACTCTTAGATCTAAACTACTAAGAGGTCGTAAACACTTAAGCCACATTCTTATCAGTAAGAGAAGAACTGAGCTGTAATCAGTGTTTATAATGTCAGAGAGCAGAGATAAGGAGTCAGTCTGCTCCCAAACTGATGGAAAAGAGAGAAAATCCACAGGCTGCTACTAGAGCATCTCAGCTGTGTACAGAAAAAAGTGCTGTAATCAGACATGAGATCCACACACCTTATACTACAGGACCAGCTATTTATCCATTACTACTGACAATCTGTCTCTATATCATGTGTGAGAGGTTGTCACGGCCCCGCCCCCTGTTAGTGACATCACTGATATAATATAATTACATTGTGATTAGACATGAGATCCTCGCGCCTTATACTACAGGAACAGGTTTTCATCTATTACTTATGACAACCAGCTTCTATATCGGGGATCAGCAACCTTCGGCACTCCAGCTGTTCATACACTACAACTCCCAGAATCCTCCTTTCACTTCTATGGGAGTTGTAAGAGCAGCCGAGTAAGTGTGCATGCTGGGAGTTGTAGTTTCACAGCAGCTGGATTGCTGAAGGTTAATGATCCCTGCTCTATATCATGTCTGAGAGATTGTCACAGCCCCACCACCTGTTAAAAGGGTTTTCCTAGACTAGAAAACAGGGTCTGATGTTTTTTTTTCCAGAAACATTGTCATCTGCCCATGGACTGTGCCTGGTATTACAGTTTATCCCCATGAACGCAGCTGAAGAGCAATACCAGACAGAGCCCATGGATTGAGTGTTTCTGGGAAAACTTCAGGCCTTGTTTCCTAGGCCGTGACAACCTCTTTAATGACATCATTGACATCATGTAGTATGGGGGGGAAACAATCACAACACCTTCCTTCCCTTGATGCCATTTCGATATTTTCTCTGGAGTCCTTTCTCTTCTTTGTACACCACTGGATCTATAAGATTTTGGATGTGCAACCACCATCATCTAATCGCCTCCAACCTCTGGAAATGAGAAAGAACAGTGACAATCACTCATCATCTCTACTCACCACGTGACTCCTCCCGTGTACATCTGTCCTCTCCATGATGACCCAGTTTAGGGATTGTGAGAGGTTCTGTGCAGGTGGCTGGATGTTTGAGGGTCGCAGGCAGCGTGAATAGTTCAGGGTCGCAGTTCCTTCCACTCTATAAAGGGCCTCATTGTTTAATGCTGAGCCTCTAATTAACCTCAATCTCCACTGACGGCCCCTTCACACCAACTGCGCTAATAACACCAGGGCCGATCACAATCTATTAGTCCTTTCAGACAGAAAGAGCCAACCACTGGAGATGAGAAATAAAGTCCTGTACATGGATGATTCCACATGATGCCACATATGACACAGGGGGTCAATGAGGGGCCGGTTTGTGTCTCACTGTAGGAACTTGTTCGCTCCTTGGCCCTTACGCCCTTTTTCGGAATCAAATCTCAGATTATTTATGCATGGCTGCTGCCGATGGGCTGACGAATATTATATGTGATGTTTTTCCGTATGTCCCTTTTGTAGCGAGAATGTGAGAAAGGGCGCTGAACTCTGGTTGACTCACTTGTGTAACAATACAAAAGGGCGGTGGACAGGGGGGGAAAAAAAGGAAAAACAAATCTGGACCGATTTATTTTTTTCGTAATTTTGTCTAGGTTCAAAAGTTCAAGATGCGTCAAACGGCAGAGCGCCGCAGGAGATGGGGGCGGGGATCTGCCAGATCTAGCGAGTAGCTTTTCAATCTGGAGCCCAGAGATTCAGTAATTCAGTGAAAGCGCCAGGATTTTGTACGACAGAGGAACGCTGGCGGAGGAGAACGCGGGAGGGGGGGCTCTATGCTTTTAGGTTACATCGATGGAAGTGGGAGGCCTCAAGCGCTATCTTGTGTCCTCTACATAACCCCACTTACAAGAATCGGATACGCACAGTGACAGACGCGGCATCCATTGTAGGGCAGTTTTTGCTGCATATTCTCAACCTACATATGACATTGTCTAGACAGTAAGGACATCAAGTCTGTCGTACATGTCAGGTGTTGGAAACAGATGACAGGCAATGGTCCCTCTACTCAGTCAACGGTTCAACCTGCACCTTCATCAATTGTCCAGTGGGATGACGAAGGTCTCACAACACATGACGCCATTCTAACTAAACCATACTAGTATCAACTTACTGGCATGAAGGACAGATTTGGTTATCACAGTCAAGTCCTAGAGACAAAGTATCTAATGGTAATAATCCGATATGCACTGTCATGCCAGGAGGAACCCATTATATGGATTTGACCACTAATCATGCAGCATCCCACTAGTGTATGTGGGCACTGCAAAAGCTTGTTATGTTATATGTTATATCATGCTGTATTTCATTCTTATGTAGAATCCCTGTTACCAGGCTGTTAGGTGCACTACATACATTCCACCACTAGATGGGGATAGCACCACAGTATGTATACTACAGTTCAGGCCTAGTGAGGCAGTTGGAGTTAGGCCTCTTTCACACTACCGTATGGCTATTTTCACGGATCCGTTGTTCCTTTTTTTTTTTTTCCATTGTGTTTCCGTTTTTCCGTTCCGTTTTTCTGTATGGCATATACAGTATACAGTAATTACATAGAACAAATTGGGCTGGGCATAAGATTTTCAATAGATGGTTCGGCAGCCTCACAGTTACTTCAAGGACAGATCGGCCATCTGTTACATCACTTGTGTGTAGAAGATAAGGACTTGAATCACCCTTACTGAGATTGGAGCAAGGCAAAGAGCTGAATACCAGGGAGTACATAACTTCCTACTGTAGCCTGAGATATAACCACATGTACAGCCTGTTACTGGGATTTGCCACATCCAACCTACATGTTCATAAGAGACTGGATATTTACTGGATGTAAATTACTGTCAAGATCCTGGTTACAGTAAAGTTCTTAGTTGGATTTAAACTCTGCCTCATTTTTCTATCTCCATACTACAACCACTCTCATCATTTAGCACCATCAAGGTGCTGGCATCACGACAATACCTAAGTCAGGGACCCAGCCGCACAAGCACCCAGAAAAGCCTATCACCATCCAGGGCACCTCGATCACCACCTGGCCGTGTCCCCAGTAATAGAGTGTGCCCCGGAGAATCTGGTGCTGTTCTCCCCTTCACTGCACTGCTGGCCCAGGAAGGCATCTGCTAACCGTGAGTACCCGATAAACTATTGTACCCTTCGGCCCACCGTGAACCTCACATGTTTTCCCCTGCGGACTGGCACGTTGCAAACACAACATTAAAGGGTATCTCCATGTGGTGGCCAAGCATACACAGAATCTCAATGACCAAGAGTTCATGTATGGTGAGGTCAGGCAGCACTGCGCGTTAGTCGGCGGGTGCTCAGTCTTGCTGATGTAATCCCGAAGTCTGCACAACGAAGAAAAACCGGCACCCCAATTTTCTTTGCTCAAAAGGATTTATTGGTCACTCATGTGACGCGCGTTTTGACACTCACAGGTGTCTTTTTCAAACAGAAAGTGAGCAGCAGTATATGTGAAAGCACAAACAAACAAAACATTTTTTGCAACATTGTTCTCTTTGCAGTGCAATTGAAACTTATCCTTCAGGACGTCATCTCTGTGAAGATTAAACAAGAGATGTCTACTTATACTGTTGTTGACATGTCTCCCCGGCAACGTGATGTCATCATCACATGACCATAGGCAATATGATGTCATCATCACATGACCATGGGCGGGCTATTTAAGTTTGTTTGTTTGTGCTTTCACATATACTGCTGCTCACTTTCTGTTTGAAAAAGACACCTGTGAGTGTCGAAACGCGCGAGTGACCAATAAATCCTTTTGAGCAATGAAAATTGGGGTGCCGGTTTTTCTTCGTTGTGCAGACTTCGGGATTACATCCGCAAGACCGAGCACCCGCCGACTAACGCGCAGTGCTGCCTGACCTCACCATACATGAACTCTTGGTCATTGAGATTCTGTGTATGCTTGGCCACCACATGGAGATACCCTTTAATGTGTTTGCAACATGCCGGTCCGCAGGGGAGAACACGTGAGGTTCACGGTGGGCCAAAGGGTACAATAGTTTATCGGGTACTCACGGTTAGCAGATGCCTTCCTGGGCCAGCAGTGCAGTGAAGGGGAGAACAGCACCAGATTCTCCGGCCGGTGATCCTTTTGACCAAGAGTTCAATCCATAGGCAGCAAGGGATTGAACTCTCAATCACTTTCTGGGGTGAGATGTCCACCATCACCAAGGATCAGCAACTTCATCCATTAAGCAGCAGACAAGGCCTCAAGACTTTCTGTTCAAACCCAAAGGGAGACAAGGAAGGAGTCCTCAGTAAGCATCTGGTGATGGCTGGTGACAAGGAGGATCTCAGAGTATGCTGACCTTCCAGATTCTCCCTTGAGAAGAGATCCTGACAGCAGTGGTCAAGGTCATGATCCACCTCAGTGTTGACTGCCAACCCTCATATGTTTTCATTTGCTTAGATGATATTTTAGTCCAGCTTAGAGCTCTTACTTCCAGTGTTCACATCTTGTGTTTGTGTGCAATGGAGCTTTGGGTTGGTTTTCAATGTGGAGGGAAAAGATGATGCCTGGACAGAAGATTGTAGAAGGTTCTACATAGGCTCCAGTGATTCCTCAATTTCCTTAAGTTTACAGCTGGACTTTGTCTGACTTGGACGGACAGTGTGGTGCTTCTCAATTTTCGCAGATTTCTAGTCCTGCGTAATATTTTTTGTTTGTTCTTTTTCATAAGGTCCTGGGCTGTAAATGTGTATTTCTGCCCTGGAGCAACTTTACTGAGGGGTCCTCCAGCTAAGGTACAGATCCACAATCACTCCTACCTGGAGTCTGTATTCACATTGCTCAAGTTTTACTTTTTGGAAAATACAAATTTGAAAATCCATAATTTAAATATTTATGCTGACATTGTATATGGCATGACACCTCAGGCCCAGGATCTATGAGAACTGGACAGCTGGGATCATCATCATCATCCCATCCATGAATGAACAGGCACCAAATAAATACAAGGCAGACTCCAGGAGTCGATTACAATCCAGATGCCATTTTGTTCTTATGGATCTGAGTTTACCCATAGTACATTCTATCTGCGATAGAATTAGGCCTACAGTTTTTGGCTCTGAGCTTTAATGTTGCAGCAGCAATAAAGGGACCATTAAACCTCCATGGCAGCACTGCAAACAGGAGATTTACTAAACAAAATGTGCTCGAATTGTGGATTAATCGGCATCAAATATACATATACCGTGCTTTGTAATATGTGTACAATGTGTTTTAGATAGTTTTGTGTCTTATTCGACAAGCGTATGTGGTTTAGTAGGAAAGTGTGGTTTCAGGGGAAGATGCACCAATGTGTAGAAAAAAAATTTGGGCACTCATTTGTAGACACGATAACGTACTGGTAGGTGGTATAAAATTATAGAAAAGTATCTAATGACACTTTGATAAATTTGGCACACTTTTAGGTAGCTTTGTATAACTTTACACAGATTAATGGTTCTCTTTCTTGGCCCAAAAAAATTTTTTATTGCATTTTTTTCCACAAAAAATTCTGGGGGTATAGTAAGGGAACTAGTAAATGGTGTAAAGATATACAAAAGGAGGCCGCACATTTATCATCCAGCCTGAGCCACTTTGATAAATTTGGCACATCTTTAGACTCTCTAAAGTTAGACGTACATTGACCGAACTTGCCAAATTTAGAAGGATTGGCAGACCATCTAATATGTATGATGGCCTCTCAACTCTCCCCCAACAGCCGATGTCAAGCTTGTTGGATTTCCACATGGCCAATTCATTTTTTTTTTTTCTCGGGACCACCGAATGTGTCTGACAGCAGCTTTCTTCCCTCTACCTTTACCAACAAATGTATGTGTCTATGAGAGCATCTTGAAATAGCTGTCAGCTGAAAGAACGTTTGACCTACATTGGACTCATGTATTGCCAACTTAACACTGTATACAGTGTTAGACAGGATTAGTACATCTTCCACACAGATCAGGCTGGATACGTTGGGTTCTGGGGGATGGAGAAGCACAGACTTTCTTCAGATTAGTCACCTGTGAAGCAACCTGTGGTGAATCTGTATGCAGATCCTGTTGGAGGACTTGTGCATATGGCACCAAGGATGTTTGTGAGTACATAAAGTCCCTTACAGCTCTGTACTACTGCCCTGTGCCGCCATACAATGCTCTGACGGATTGTGTTTGTATGCAGCTAGTCTCCTCCATAGGGTTATTTGTATGGAATCTGACATGAAAATCCTCAGAAAACAGAGGCATTCACGGGCACGCCAATATCCCACATGCCTTTTCTGTAGCCGCATTATGGCCGTGTGTGAAAGGCCTAAAGCTCAGGATGTTCTTGGTTTTCTACAATCTGCTCGGAGGGTCAAACGTCCCTAGCTTCATGCAGTAGATTAGGAGAGTACATTCCAGTGGTGCAGAGGCCAGTGTAAATGACTATACAAATGTGTGTGACATCTGCTGCACTATAGGGACATGTAAAGGCCTATAATCCTCAAGACTGATGGCTAACATGGAGGATAACGGTGGTCCAGATGATCTTTTCTGGTCTGACTATCCTCCTCCTAGTTCCACATTAATATTCAGTATTATTAGATGAAGACACAATAAGAGCATCAGACATCACTGGCTCAGTACCGCTCGCTGCAAGCACAAAGGGTTAAGTGCAGGCGGTATTTATGAGTTAATTACCTCCCAGCCATACGGGGACTGGCGTGACCTGTGAATCTGGATGTATATTAGACTTTAATGAGTCTGGGCTCAGTCAGCCATGCAGAATCCTGTCAGCGATCATGTACCGTACAGCGCACATATTACCACTTGCTGATTACAGACTCTTATTACTGCTCAGGATGATCTCTCCCCGACCCATCAGCACTATTATTGACACCCCAAGTATATGTCTGCTGCTGAGAATGAGAGATTGGTAGAAATGTGTCCTGAAAAAGGTACCCAGAAAATCCCCAAGGGTTGGACCAAAAGCTGGAGAATCCTTGACGACTAGACCAAAATATAGAAAATCTTTGTACCAAAATCTGTAAAATCATCAAGAACTGAACCAAAAACCTGGAGAATTCCTAAGGGCTGGATCAAAAGTTGAACAATCTCTGAGGAATAGACCAAAACATGGAAAATCATCATGCCCAGGACCAAAATCTGAAAAAGCATCAAGGACAGAACCAAAAACCTGAAGAATCTTTAAGGACTGGACCAAAACCTGAGGACTAGACTAAAACATGGAAAATCATTGAGCACTGGACAAAAATCTAAAGAATGATCAAGGACTGTTCAAAAAAACTGGAAACTCCATGAGGATTGCACCAAAACCTGGAAAATGATCAAGGACTAGACCAGGGGTCAGCAACCCGTGACACGTGTGCCAGAAATGGCACACAGGTCATGTTCTTTTCAGCCTTGTCATCATTTGTTAGTGGCCTCACTGCAGCACTAAATCTTTAGTGAAAAAAAATATTCAATCGTGCCACATAAGGCGCATCTGCTAAGCCTATCCCTCATGCTTCCCGCCACAGACGCCAAAGAGAAGCCAATTTTCCTCACTTTAGGGGAATAAAAAATTCCTTCCGACTCCAATCAGGCATCAGAATAACTCCCTGGATCAACAAAACCTCTCGAGTAGCTATAGCCTGTAATATTATTATACTCCAGAAATACATCCAGGCCCCTCTTGAATTCCTTTATTGTACTCACCATCACCACCTCCTCAGGCAGAGAGTTCCATAGTCTCACTGCTCTTACCGTAAAGAATCCTCTTCTATGTTTGTGTACAAACCTTCTTTCCTCCAGACGCAGAGGATGTCCCCTCGTCACAGTCACAGTCCTGGGGATAAATATTGATGGGAGAGATCTCTGTACTGACCACTGATATATTTATACATGGTAATTAGATCTCCCCTCAGTCATCGTTTTTCTAAAGTGAATAACCCTAATTTTGATAATCTTTCAGGATACTGTAGTCCCCCCATTCCAGTTATTACTTTAGTTGCCCTCCTCTGGATCCTCTCCAGCTCTGCTATGTCTGCCTTGTTCACTGGAGACCTGCATAACTTTTTTTATATTCAAGTCCACTGAGCTGTGTGAGGGCTAATTTTTTTGTAGTTTTATTCATTCTATTGGAGTGTTTATCACTTTTTATTACATTTTTTTGGGGAGTTGAAGCGACCAAAAATGGCAAATCGGCCATTAGATTTTTCCCCGTTACAGGATAAATATTTTATAATGGGCATTTTGGAATGCAGCGATGCTGATGATCTTTATCTATTATTGTTTATTTTTATTATGGGGAAAGGGGAGTAATTAGAATTTTTTGATTTTTTAAAAACCTTTTACATTTTTTTACACTTATTTCACGTCCTCGTAGGGACTTTTAACATGCAAGCGTCTGATCACTTCTCCCATAGACTGCAATAATTTACTATTATAGTCTACAGGAGAATCGCTACCTTCTCTATTAAGCCCAGCCACAGGCAGCTGAGCTTGATAGGAACCTCAATGTGGCATGTCTAGGAGACTTCAGAATGCCCAAGGCTACTATACACTTGAATGGCTCTCAGTTACGGCACAGCGCGCCTAGGAAAAGACCACTCAAATGTTGTGGCTGCTGTTGACGAGAACATCTGAAGGATTACCCATCAGCAATCGGCATTATCGCCGATCACAGACTATGCCTTCTGGTGTCTGATGTACAAAACATCAGGTACCTCATGGCTATGGTGTCTGCTCCGATTTGCTCCCGACTGAATGGCGCAAGGGGTTAAAAGAGGTTTCCAACTTTTTAGAAATATTGCCTTCCAGCAAATCTATGAATAATAAAACATGTCCCTACACATCTGAATCCTCCTAAAGGAACAAGATATGGAAAACCAGTATATGGGGTACCACCCCACACCAACCCTGCAAGTACTGACAGTGGTGAGGGAGAGCTGCCCTTTCTCCCATATGCTGGTCTCTCATACACTGGTGACCCATAGACTTGTCACCCCACCAAAAGTAATATCAATCACATCCAGATCTCAACCCCCCCCCCCCCCCCACACACACACACAGAGTATTTACATTCAGTCTCACCCCCCCCCCCCCCCTCCAAAGTAGTCAGGAAGCTTGCCCACCTTCACAACCTCCCACAAGCAATCTCTTCTACCGTCTTCACTCACTCCATACCCAAAAGTAGTCAGAAAACTGGTTCCATTCACCATCATAACCTGTCTCCTCTAACCCCTCAGCGATCATGTTCAAGTTTACCATCCTCCCCCCAAACTAGTCACAAACTCATTCCCCATCATCCCCTTACAATCAGACTCCCCTCACCCCCAAAGTACTCGAAATGCTCATTCCTCTAACCCTCCAACCATACAATCCTCCATCTAATCCCAGACCATTACATAGTTTTCCTAATCGGTGGCAGTCAAGGTAGACAAGGAATCCCACTCTGCTTTGGCTTCTACCTCACAGTTTTTTTTGCCTTCCTCTGGATCAACTTGCAGGATGACAGGCTGAACTGGATGGACAAATGTCTTTTTTCGACCTTATGTACTATGTTACTATGTTAGGTCAGAATATGGTGATGCAAAGAAAAAGTTATATATTTTTTTTAAGTATTAAAACAAGATAAAGCATAAAAATATGGTATCCCTATAATCATATTGACCTGGAAAATTAACTTAACAGGTCAGTTTTACCACCATAAGAATGAAACCCATAAAACTATGGAATAATTGTGTTTTTTCCCAATTCCACACTATTTGATCTTTTTCTTCCAGCTTCACACTACTTCATATGCAATATTAAATGATGCCATTAGAAAGTACAACTTGTCCCTCACAAAAACAGCCCTCACATGGCTATGTGAATGGAAAAATAAAAAAGTTATGTCTCTGGGAAGGCTGGGAACAGAAAACAAAAACGGAAAATGGTTGTCAGGAAATGGTTAAACCGTGCACGTCAGGCAGTGTGTTGTTAAGAATTTTAGAACATAGCTAGTAAATCCCTGGTTTATGTCACATCCAGTTTGTGTTATGACTTTCCTGTATTGCAGGGCACACTAAGAACCTCAGCTTTGATTTTTAAATTTATTTTTTTATGAACTGGCACACTATACAAAAAAAGGTTGCTGACCCTAGGACTAAACCAAAGCATGGACAACTATCACGGACTGGATTGAAAACCTGAAGGACCCCCAAGAATTAGACCAAAACCTGGAAATTTCCAGAGTAGTGGAAACAAACCCTGGAGAGTCATGGAGAATTGGACCGAAAACCTGAAGAATTACAGAGAACTAGACCAAAACCTGGACAATCTCCAAGCAGTGGACCATGAAGGACTGGTTCTTAACCTAGAAAATAATCAATGACTGGTTATAAACATGGAGAAAAATGAAGGCCTAGACTGAAAAACTAGATAATTTTTGAGTACTAAACCAAATACTGTAAAATCCCCAAGCAGTGGACCATGGAAGACCTGGAGAATCATCGAGGACTAGTTAAAAACCTAGAGAATCTTTGAGGACTGGGCTGAAAACCTGGAAAATAAATGAGGATCAGACAAAAACCTGGAGAGAGTTTATGGAAGATTTTAGATCGCATTACAGTGGACAGAACCAGAGCATCTCCACAGAAAAACCAGTTACTACCATGGACATCACTCTGTTCACTACCTCTTTCTTTTCTTTTTTTTTAACTACCGAACACGGAAGTGACCTCTCTCTTTTTGTGTTATTAGGAATATGCAAAATAACTGTGGAGCCCCAGTTATGGGTCTTCAACACAGTGAAAGCCAGATATCCCTCAAAGGAAGGTAAACCGAGCAAAGGGGTGTCCCCATTACAGAGATCACCAAATCCACCATATTAAGTGGCCCCTATGTCAAGATCCCGCTCTTTTACAAGCTTTAAGGATGTGATGGGGAAGACCTAAGCCAGTTATCCATCCACAGACAGCTGTTTCGGGGTGTTGCCCCTCATCAGTGTAGAGTAGGATTCTGGTGAACCAGGAGCAATGCCTTGGAGACTACTCAAACAAAACAATAGCTGATCTTAGGGAGACCAGCTACAGAAAACACTTTTTGTGTTATTAGAGATCTTGTTGATAAAAGGCTTAGCATATCTACTAAACAATGGCTGACCTACCTAACTCTGACCAGCAAACCACTTAACTGTCTCAATGAGGTTTACACAAAACTCAATTGGATTTTTTTCTAAATATTTCTCGTTAGTTTTATCATAATAAATTTCAGATTGTGTGCAAAAGAACAGAGTTACAGTCCCCCCCCCCCCTCCCCCCAGCTGCCTGTAGAGGGACCAGCAATTTGAGGATTCTGTGATTTTCTACATTAATCAAGTCCCATGTGTCTATTCACAAGCATGCGGATAATGAGGACACCCAGATCAGACAGGACAAAGGAATCCTGGAATGCTGGGCTAGGATCGCCACCTGCTGGTGGACAAGTGTCATGGAAAACACCAGGCGCCACCTGCTGGTCACAGTGTGGAACTATAGCAGAACAGATCTAGCTCCATAGAAAGAATGATTAATCAAAAATAAATCCCACATCAATAACCCTTTACCATGAAGCTTTCTCTAGGTGACTGTAATGAAGAAGAAGAAGAAGAAAATTCCTTTGTTGTCCCTCAGTGGGAAAATTTTGGCATAACAGCAGCAATCACATTCACAACAGGAGCAAAATAAGAGTAATTAGAAATTTAAGAGTAAAATACAAGAAAAACATAGCACAGAATTTACTTAAAAAATTGACTACTGGGTTTCTGGGAACAGTGGTGGTTATAAATCCTAACCGCTGCTGGGAGGAAGGACCTCTGATAACGTTCCTTCATGCACCTAGGATTCAGCAGTCTGTCACTGAAGGAGCTCTCCAGCTCCACAACAGCTTCGTGCATGGGGTGGGAGACATTGTCTAGCAATGATGTTAATTTTGCTAGAGTTCTTCTGTCATCCACCTCCTGCACTGGATCAAGGGGACAACCTAGGACAGAGCTGGCCTTCCTAATGAGCTTTAATCTCTGTCTCTCAGCCATAGTTAAGCTGCTCCCCCAATAAACCACACCATAGAATATGGCTGATGCCACCACTGAGTCAAAGAAGGTCTTTAAGAGCGTCCCCTGCACTCCAAAGGACCTCAGTCTCTTCAACAGATAGAGTCTGCTCTTACCCTTTTAAAAAAGATCATCAATGTTATGACTCCAGTCCAGTTTGTTGTTCAGGTGAACACCCAGTTACTTGTAAGAGTCCACCACCTCAATGTCCGTTCCTTGTATGTTCACTGGAACCAAAGCAGAGGGCCTGTGTCTGCGGAAATCAACCACCAGCTCATTAGTTTTGCCCATGTTGATTAGTGTTGAGCGCGAATATTCGAATTGCAATTTTTTTTCTCGAATATCGCAATTTCGAGATTTCGCGAATATTTAGAATATCGTTCTATATATTCGCGAATTCGAATATTCGTTTTTTTTTTTTTTTATTATTATATTTTTTTCTTTCCCACTCTAAAGTTGTTCTTACCTGTCCTTTGGATTCCTGGCTTCCTGGCTGCTCCAGTCAGTGGCGTTTTCAACTTACTGCTATATTCCATATTAGCTAAATTACAATCTAATCTATATGTGTATTTTACGAAATTTCGCAAATTGCGATGCGAATAATATAACACGAAATAATCGCATGAAGATTTCAATTTAGCACTGCTATATTCCATATTCTAGCCTAATATGGAATATAGCTGTGCTAAGTTAGCACTGCTATATTCCACACTAGGCTAGAATATGGAATATAGCAGTGCTAAGTTGAAATCTTCATGCGATTATTTCGTGTTATATTACTCGCATCGCAATTTCGACTTTTGCAAATGTTCTTAATATTGCTCTAACTTCGTCTTTTAGAATATTACGAATATTCTAAAAGACGAAGTTAGAGCAATATTACGAATATTCTAAAAGACGAAGTTAGAGCAATATTACGAATATTCTAAAAGACGAAGTTAGAGCAATATTACGAAATTTCGTAAAATACACATAGATTGTATTTAAGCTAATATACTGCTATAGTAATATTTTTTAATAGTGTACATATTTTACAAAACTTAAGTTCAGAAGAGGCAAAAAAAATTTAGAGGCAAAAAAAGGGATTATAGCACTATATTAGCTAAATTACAATCTATATGTGTATTTTACAAAATTTCGTAATATTGCTCTAACTTCGTCTTTTAGAATATTCGTAATATTCTAAGAGACGAAGTTAGAGCAAATCACGAAATTTCATAAAATACACATATTAGCCTAGCCATAGTCAATTAGCATAGGAACGTTGCCTTATACTATCAAGATAAATAATCGCAATACGCGGAAAAAAAAAATTCGTATATTATTCGCGATAATTGGAATAATTACGAATATTCGATTTAGACGAATATAACACGAATATTCATTCGAATATTCGCGAAATCGAATATGGCACCTCCCGCTCATCACTAGTGTTGATCTGGAGCTGGTTCTGCTGACACCAGTTCACAAAATCCTGTGTCCCCTGTTTGTACTCTGAGTCGTCCTCACCTGTGATAAGGCCGACTATGGCAGAGTCATCAGAGAACTTCTGTAGGTGGCAGCCTGCAGAGTTGATGGAGAAATCTGCAGTTAGAGGGTGAAGAGGAACGGTGCCAGCACAGTTACCTGTGGTGCCCCCGTACTGCAGATCAGCTTGTCAGAGAAAGAACCCTGAGATTTAACAAACTGAGGGCGTTCTGTGAGGTAGTCAAGTATCCAATGTCACATGTGGGGATCCACTCCTGCCATCTCCAGCTTGTCCCTCAGAAGTCCAGGTTGGATGGTGTTAAAAGCACTGGAGAAATAAAAAAACGATCCTCACAGTGCTTCCAGGTGAGTTAGAGCTTGGTGTAGGAGGTAGATGATGGTATCATCCACCCCGATGCCAGGCTGGTAGGCAAACTGCAGTGTATCCAATGAAGACCTCATCAGGGGGCAAAGATGGTTCAGAACCAGCCTCTTGAGGGTCTTCATTAAGTGTGAGGTCAGTGCTACCGGCCTGTAGCTGCTGAGGTCTTTCAGGTGTGAGGTCTTAGGCACTGGTACCACACAGAAGGTATTCCACAGCTGTGGAACCTTCCCCAGCCTCAGGCTCTTGTTGAACATGTGACCCATGATGCCACACAGTTGGTCTGAGCAGCACTTCAGGAGCCTGGAGCTGATGCCGTCTGGTCCTGCGGCTTTACACACCTTGATTTTCTGTAGTTCCTTTCTCACCTGGAGTGTGGTGAAGGACAAGGTGGGCATGTGGGGAGGGGGGTGAACGATGGAGTCCTCTGGTGTAGAAGGGGAGAGTGGTGGTAGGTTGCTAAGAGGTGAACAGGCAGTGATGGTAGTAGTGGGGGAAGAAGATGGGGGGGTGTTTGGAGCAGCATGGGTCAGGGGAGGGGTGGGCATCTGGTCAAACCTATTGAAGTACTTGTTCAACTCATTAATCCACCCCAAGTCACCTGCAGTCTGGATTTGACCCGGCTTGTGACCTGAGATGGTTTTCAGGCTTTTCCAGATCCCGCGTGTGTTATTCTGCTGCAGCTGGTCCTCCATCTTCTTCCTGTAGATGGTTTTCCCCTCTCTGATCTTCCTTCTCAGCTCCTTCTGCAAAGTTTTAAGCTCCTCCTTGTTTCCAGATTTAAAGGCTCTTTTCTTTTCTTTGAGGAGAGCCTTTATTTCTGGGTTAATCCAAGGCTTATTATTAGAAAAACACTGTTGTCGAGGTCCTCCCCATGAGGAGCACAGAGCTCATCCCACACAGTGCAGCTGAAACAGTCCCTCAGAGTGTCTTTAGTCTCCTCAGACCATCCTCTCACTGTGTGCCTCACAGCTGGTTCTCTGCATACAAGGAGTCTGTACACAGGCTGAAAATAAACCAGATTGTGGTCTGAGCCCCCCAGGGGAGGGAGAGGCAAGGAGCTGTATGCCTGTTTAGTTTTAGCATACAGTAGGTCCAGCGTTCTATTGTCTCTGGTGTGGCAGTTAACATACTGGGTGAATGGTGATATATATGGAAGTGATTACAATATCAGAGAAAAGGAGTAGTTTATCGGGGAAAATGGTACAATTGAAAGGAGGTTCTAGGACCCTACTGGGCCACCTGTAGCCTGGACACAAGATGAGATACAGCCTCTAGCCTGGATATAAGATGAGATACAGCCTCTGGCCCGGATACAAGATCAGATATGGCCTCTGGCCTGGATACAAGATGAGATACGGCCTCTGACCCGGACACAAGATAAGATACAACTAGAGATGAGAAAATAGAAGTTGATGAAGTGGAATTTGATCCGAATTTCAGGAAAGATTTGATTTGATTTTCCTCACGCTCGCATTTTTTCCTAAAATGGCTGCTGCACGTGTGAGGACATGGAGAAAGGAACTCTGGGAGTGTTCAGAAGGTGGGAGGATGATGGAAAAGTATTAATCAAAGATGTCTTTGTCAAACTCTGCAGAAACAAGAGATGGCTGAAAGAATTAATCATGGCAGTCTGGTTCGAATGGAGAAGATAAGGAAAGAGAACATCTACATCAGAGGAGACATCACTGGCTCTGTATTACCCTGTATGCTTTGTAGCGCCATTTTAGTTTCCAGCTCAGGTAGCAGAAAGGCTAGGTGCACCCCTAGGCATGCTATTGTGTTCCTATTAACCCTTTCTGCAGTTGGTGGTGCGAGCTGAGTGGTGCAGATTTAAGATCCGGATGGCTAATCCATATCAAAGTGTGCTTGCGTGATATTCCCTCGCCACAGCAGCAAAGTCCCTTGCCATAAACAGGCTGTTAATGTGGTGTTAGACCTTCTAAGATGGCTTGTCTCCTCACGAGTACCTGCAGTTGCCGGGTTTGGGGTGGCCCAAACGCTACTTTGGGTCCCTTGGACACCGTTGAGGTGTCACCACGTGTTGCTGCTCTTTGGAAGGGATGGTAAGGTGTGGTGCACCCCAATGGGAAATAAGTCCAGAGAGTCAGTAACCAGGGTGCTTCTTCACTGGAGAGATTCAGATGCAAAACAATACAGGCGAGTCAGAGGGCTGGCTTCCCCAGTCTCCCTTGCAGAAGAAGGGTTTGATGCTGAGGAAAGGCCTGAGCTAGCTGTCCCCCTCTCTCTCTCTCTCTCTCTCTCTCTTCAGAAGGCTGGCACCCTGGTCCAAGGTTGGTGATCCAGGGTCTGTGGCAGCTTATCCCCATCTCAGTGTCTTCTTATGATCACTCAGTAGTCTGGCAGAGTCTCCTCTTCCAAGCACTGGTCCCTAAATGCACCACACTAGGGGCTCTGACTGCTCTTCTTTTATATAGTTTTTGGCTAAACTAGAACTTTCTAGTGGGAGGGGTGGAGTGGATAAACTCAGCACAAAAAGATACATTGTAACTAGTGATGGCCTTGCGGTTCGCCCGGCGGTCGGTTCGCGGCGAACTTTGCTTGTTCGCGATTCGCACAACATGCGAACATATGGCGATATTCGCGCCCGCCATATTCTTTTACATTGTGAATAACTTTGACCCATGACACATCTATCAGGTGGTACAGGACAGCACATGGACCCACCCCCTACCTTATAAATAGACCCGATCTGGCCGCCATTTTACATTCAGTCTTTTGTCAGTGTAGGGAGAGGTTGCTGTGTGGAGCAGGGACAGACTGTTAGGGACAAAAACGCTATCAAATAGGTCCACAAAACTCCGTTTAAGGACTGGTATAGGTGTGCTATCGATAGGTGTGCAGTACAGAGGGGTGTAATACACTTATAATATACTTTCTAACATAGAAAGCATATTATAGTGGATTTGTATTGTGCAGGAATGGTGAGCGGTTCTGCAGCAATACTGCAGCTACACAGAGTGACAAACGCAATTAGAAAAAATAATTATAAACTGGTGTGATATACCAGTCGCCCCCCCCCCCCCCAAAAAACGCATAGAAACGGGTGTATACCAATAGTATACTTTTATATATAGTGCATTTGGGTACTGCAGCATTTGTGTGCTGTTTTGCTGCATCCCCTCTGCTACACGCAGTGACAAACGGTATTGGAAAAATAATTATAACTGGTGTGCGCGTACACGTAAATTATATTGATGATATTTTGCATTTAAAAAAATAATGAATGGAGATCGCAAATTCTAATAATACATCTGGTATGTCACTGTCCATGGTGTGGGACTATTTGCGCACTTCTTGTAATTATTTCTTGGCTGCAAATATGAGCTGAAGGTTTTTCAGGTTCGCCTGCCATTAAAATAATGGGACCGGACGCGAACATTTGATTGCGCTTTTGCAAACCGCCCCGGCAGATGCTCGTCCATCCATAATTGTAACACTTTCTGTCTTTCATAGACTTACATTAGAGCTCCAATGATACTTAATGGCAATGACACAGCAGTTTTTCCAGACAAAAACAAGTTTCCAGACATGACAACATAACTAAAACCAGACATTCAAAAGGTCAGTCTGTCTGGGTTTGGTGGTAAAAAAGTCTGGCTTTTTCCCTCCAAAACATGCTCTTCTTTAATTTCTATGGTAGCTGTGGAAAATTACCAGCTTCTCATTAAAAGTCCTAACAGTCTCTCAGTGCAAATGAACAGGATATATATCACAACATACATATAAAATGCAGTAACACAGTAAAAAACTGTATAAGTTAACGCTTTCAAGAGAAATAAAGTAAGAAGTTTTAACTTTGCATAGGGGACATAGGAAAATATCCACAAATGTCTAAACGTCAAAGTACCCCTGTTCCAGGGCACTACTTACTCTGGTGTCAAAATAGTTTTTTAGGCAGGTGAAGCCTCAGGGGCAAAGGTTCTCTGAGCTGGTGTCTTACATTTAGACCATTTTCTACGCTTAAAACAATTGTAGAAAATGATGAATAAAACGGGCCTGCTGGCCCTTCCCTGCCCGTACCCACAATTTTTGACCTTGTGTGAGCAGGGAGAAGTTGCAGATAGTGGTGCAACTAACCTCTGTGCCGTCATATGCGCCTAAAATATGCTTTTAAATTCTCTGTCCTGGGTTCTGTTTTCTAGAGTCACTTAGCAATTTATTAAACCAATGTGATGGTGATTGGACAGTGAGTTAATAATGGGGAAGTAGCATGAATAATAGAGTGTACAGCGCCCCTGTAAATAGATCAGGAAAAAAATGTACATTTTTTTTGGGCCACAGTACTCGCCATATATGCAACATTTCTAACAGAGGATAGTGAGAGGACATTGAAGTCCAGTGACAATTTGATCTCCTGCCATACAACAATACAGGAGAAGATGACCTCAATATTATCATGCTCTTACACCATAGCCTATAATACTCCATATACTGCCCCCTTTTAGACATGGGTGGATGGTGTGGACACAGTATACTGGGTCATGATACCACAGTGTGTATCCATGGACTAGAAGGGAGGTCAAGCCTCACTTCATAATTTTGAGATGATGCGGTGTCTCCTCCTGTAATATGGGTCATCCACCACACCCCCCACCAACCTCTTCCAGGGTCTCTGGACATTCAATCACTTGTATCCAGAGTACAGCAGATGGATGCTTGTAACTGCAGCTGTGACCAGGGATAAACGGGAAGGATTAACCCTTTTCGACACAAACACCATTACTCTCTGAAGTCATTAATTAATCATTTCTATGATTCTTGACGAGGTTGCGCTCACTGTGAATATCAGGATCAGTCAGTGAAAGTTATGAATCCAGGGGGCTGCTGGATAAGTTGGGTTCACTGTCCTGAGGGGCATATGGATGAGCCCTACATAGATCTCCCTCTCTGGTGTCTCTAGTATTATTGCAGTGTCCTGATGATGTCACTGCTGTACAAATCCAAGCGCGGGGAGGGGGGAACTAATCTCCAGTCAGAGGTTGGAAATTAAGTCGAGTATCCTATCTCTGACTCACACTAGTAACAAGCTGAGGATTGAAAGGTCCACAATTCAAACCACAGGTCCAGGGGCGAAAGAACCTCAAGTAAAGGTCCAGTCAAAAAACTAGGGCATAGTCTAGGAGTCCAGAAAATCAATGGTCTGGATCTACCAAGAGGATTCTATGGGCAGAAGCTGAGGTTAAGACCTTCAGGGGTTCACGGCGGAGGAGGTAAGAGGGTTCTGTGACTAGATGATATTAAGGTCTGTGAGGGGTAAGACAGGACATAATTACCTGTTGCTTGGTTGATGATGTGATGTTCTATAACTCCATCATTTGGTACCAGACTCAAAGTCATTGGGTTGGAAACATTGTCCATAGGCAGCTCCTGACAATGATGAACATTTTGTCCTGTAGTGACCAGCAATGATGGGTGGGGAAGATAATAAGACAACTACTAGAGGTGATTGTGGAGGATCTATCAGTGTGTCATGTATAATGAGTCCTACGTGATAAGAGCCATCCAGTGACCTCCATCTTCTCCTTACAGACCACAGCTTACGTCGCAAGGCCCGGCTGATGCAGAGTGCTGATCACTAGCTGGGATGGATGGACTTCCAATCCAGGTGAGGAGAGGGCAAGGATCCCTGGGGGTTGTCATCATCTGGGAGAACTAGCTACTTCTGGGTTCCCATATTCCCTTGACCTTTAAGGGGGATGGGCCTGGTGGTCCATCCCAGGTCATTAGCCAGCAAAATTTGTATAAGGGTTCTATAGTCACCGTACTTCTTGGATTATGTCCTTGCATGAGAATGCTGCTCTATTGCTCCTGCATAGGATGGGCCCCTAGGGTCCCCACTCCAATATCACATCCTTGTAAGTAGCAGTAAATAAAAATATATTTGTACCATGTTAGCCAGTGAATAGATGATTTAAAAATGAGATTCTTTAGTGCTTGTTTTTTTTTTGACATTTTCACAAATGTCGACCTATCCTCGGGATAGCTCATCCGTACTGTATTTTATTGTGGGGGTCTGACACCCAGGACCCAGGGGAGTAGCTATAGGGGTAGCAGAGGTAGCACCGGGCCCAGGAGCCTGAGGGGGCCCAAAGATCCTTGTGCCACATAAGAAGACACCAGTATTATAGAAAGTGCATACTGGTCAAGCTATACCTCTGGCTGGAGGGAAGGGGTTAGGTCAAGAATTTGGCATCAAGGGAGGGTGGTTGCTGTTTCAATTGTTGCCTCAGGCTATGTGCTTCCCTGCCACTGGCCACAAAGCACTGAGGGAAGGGGGGCCCCAGGCTGAACTCTTGCACCAGGGTCCATGAACCTTTAGCTATGCCCCTGCTGGGACCTCTGCCGATCAGCTATTTGAGGAAGCCACAGCGCTCACTGGAGTTCCGGTGAGTGCCATTGCCTCCTCACAGCTTACCAGGCACAGGGCCGTACATTGTATAGCGACTGTGCTTGCTGTTGCAGCTCTGCCCCATTCACTTTAATGGGACTGAGCTGCACCTAGGCCACGCGACCAATGAACATGATGTCACTGGCCTAGGCTAAGCTGTGAGAAGGCCTCAGCATTCCTGTGAGCCGCTCTGCCTTCTCGAACAGATAATTGGCAGGAGTCCCAGGTGTCGGAACCCCACCAATTTGAGCGCTAAGTTATAACACAGTATCTGAAGATTCACATATTTATACAGAATAGTAAAGTATATGAGACAAGTGAAGTAAAGCAGATCAGTGTGTAGAGGAGGAAACAGTTGCAACAGTAAATTGTTCTAGCAGTTATAGATAAGAAGTGGGAAAGTTTTATTGTCCTCTGATATATATCCAGTGCATGAATTTGAAGAAACCAGGAGGTCTGATAGGTGACACATTAATTTTTCCTGTCCTTCTTAAGTGTATATTAGACAGGCAGATATTCTGCCTGAAAATCGCTAAAGAGTGTTCCTATGAATGCTCGTTAGCGATCATCTGGCAGTCTAATACTGACTCTGATTGCCCGTTTGCAAACGCTTGTTCATCAGGTAATTCAGATCTTTCAGCGTGCTGTGTAATCACGATCTGACGCGCCCTGCATGGGGACGAGCGATGGCATAGCAGTCGCCCCTTCCCATGCCACGGAGGACATCGATGCATGTAATAACAGCAGGGTCCTCTGCTAGCTATCTTGCGTCTTCCAGGACGAAATGCTTCCCTCCCGACAATCGCTTACGCCTTTGGGTGTCTAATACACCCTTTAGATATGAGATTGCACAGAAACCAGACAAAATGTAAGGCTTTCCCATACATAATGACCAAGGTATAGAGTCCCAATACACATAAGGACTACAAGGATCAGGATACTTTACCTGCGCCATGCCAAATGTGGTCCACTTGATTATATGTATCAAATGTCCTACTGGGGGGGTCTATAGGTCAGTGAAACTGATCAAAAGCTTAGAATAAGGGTCCATTCACACGTCCGTAGTGTATTGCACTGCCTATTCTTGTCCGCAATTCCGGGGGCGCGCTCCAGAAATGCGGAGGCGGACAGCACACTGTGTGCTGTCCGCATCCATTCCTGTCCTATAGAGAATTAATGGGTCCGCACTTGTTCCGCAGAACAGGTGCGGACACGTTCACAGTCATGACCACAACATCGCAGACATGAAAGTCTTGAATCTTATTAAAAGGGAATTTGAAATTTAAGAAGAACAGATTTTCTGGGAGTACAAGCCTATGACGATCTTTGACACACTCCAGAAATGAATGTGTCGCTTGGATACATGTCCTTCTATGTCTCTTAAAGGGAACCTGTCACCAGTTTTATGGTGTCCTAACTAAGGGCAACATAAATAATTGACTGATTCTCTTAGCAAAATGCTGGATCACTTTCTTTAATTGACCCAGTCAATCTGCCAACATCTTGTATTGAAAAGCTCCAGCTCATAATGATGAGTCCTGAATATTCATGAGCTCCTGACTCTTCCCGCCCACCTGCTGCTGAGTGACAGTTTTTTTCCATATGAATCAGCAGCAGGTGGGCAGGGGAGTGGCTATAGCTCTGAATTAAAAAAACGCTGGACTCACTGACATCACGCTGGACTCAAATCAGCTCATTTAGCATGCGGCATCTTTGTGTGTATATTATGAGGTAACCATCTGTCACACGAGTAAGTGAATACATTAAGGTACTTTTTAGTAGTTAATGATTGTATATAATTAGTTCGATTATAATCAAATATCCACATGACAGGTTCCCTTTAAGGAACTCGCCTATCAGACGTCGTGTCTTCTTCCAATTCATGGACTGAATATATACCAGGGGACAAACTTTCCCACTCCTTATCTGCTAGAACAATTTACTGCTACGACTGTTTCCTCCTCCACTCATATTGATCTGCTTTACATGACTTTTCTCATCTACCTCACTATTGCTATGTTCTGTTGTGTATAAATACGTGAATCTTCAGATACTGTGTTATATCGTGCCTGAGGAAGAGACCTGAGTCATCTCGAAAACTTGGACTTTTGTCATCATCATTTCAGTTAGCCATTAAAAGGTATCAACCACTAAGGAATTGCAGTAAATGAAAAGACTGTATGTTTTCTGTTACCATAATGGTAACTTCTCACCGGTCTCCACAGAATAACTCACTGGATCTCCCCCTCTCTAGTAGCTATAGCCTGTAATATTATTACACTCCAGAAATACATCCAGGCCCCTCTTGAATTCTTTTGGTGAACTCACCATCACCACCTCCTCAGGCAGAGAGGTCCATAGTCTCACTGCTTTTACCGTAAAGAATCCTCTTCTATGTTTGTGTAGAAACCTTCTTTCCTCCAGACGCAGAGGATGTCCCCTCGTCACAGTCACAGTCCTGGGGATAAATAGATGATGGGAGAGATCTCTGTACTGACCCCTGATATATTTATACATAGGTAATTAGATCTCCCCTCAGTCGTCTTTTTTCTAAACGGAATAACCCTAGTTTTGATAATCTTTCAGGGTACTGTAGTCCCCCCATTCCAGTTATTACTTTAGTTGCCCTCCTCTGAACCCTCTCCAGCTCTGCTATGTCTGCCTTGTTCACAGGAGCCCAGAACTGTACAAAGTACTCCATGTGTGGTCTGACTAGTGATTTGTAAAGTGGCAGGACTATGTTCTCATCACCGGCATCTATGCCCCCCCCCCCCCCATTATCTTATTGGCCTTGGCAGCAGCTGCCTGACCCTGGTTTCTATAGTTAAAGTGTATTCAAGTTGTTTGAACAACCGGAATACCCCTTTAAGTTTACTGTCAACTAAACTTCCTAAATCGTTTTCCATGTCAGTGTTACCATTTGGTATGTACGGGTGACTTGCATTATTCCTTCCCATGTGCATAACCTTACCTTTGTCAGTGGTATACCTTCTGCACAGTATACCATACATCCCTATATTACCGGTCTAACCACAGTAGATTGTGCCATAGATTCTGCTCAGGGATAAACCTCAAACAACCAGCTTGGTCCCCCCAATTCTCGCTAGAGACACCCACTGTCTGCACCACAACATGGATTACATTTACACAGTTGATATTATGCTTTAAGCCAGCCGTCGGTGGTGTCAGGGTTAATTTTCAGCCTCATAAATCCTTGCAATGAACAAGGTTTGAGGATTACAGATTACACAGAAAATCCCCAGCGCTTCGTCGGACTGCCTCCAGGAGCACATGGTTGTGAGGGGCCAGGGTTGTCATTCTAGGATGGATGAGAGCGCAGCTGCCACAGGCTGTCACTATAGACAGCAGGGATCATAGTGTGACCTTTCACAAGGGAAGAGTGGCCATCAGCCTGCCGAGTTAGTGACTGCAGGTGTCATTGCTTTCCATGCTTAAGTGGAGGTCTGTGTTGCCAAGAGGTTGACTCCACTTTATCCCACACTCCTTTGTAGGCACCATGGTCCAGAAGTGTCTCATATCTGGGGCCTCGGGAGCAGCAATATAGAGAGAACTCCAGCTAGTGTAATGGCGCTGCATTAAACATGTGATTGTTACCCGTGGAGGGGCAGAGAGGTTATAACCAGTGATGAGGTCTATGGTAACCGCACCTCTCTCCTGCAGCCATCTAGAAGGAGAGGCCTCAGCCGGACCACTCCTGTCCACTTGAAGTGGACACACCTGGCACTGACCCTTTTCTTCTTGATCTCCATCACAATGACCGGCTGCTTCATCTGGCAGTATAAACTCCCCAAACAAGAGTCGGGTACGTATCCCATGTGTCCAACATTCTCAGGGTAACTGATGTGTCTTCCACACATGTCCACCACATATCCTCTGCACATGTCTCTTTGTATTCCACGTGCCCTCTCCTCGTGTACTCAAGTATTCTATGTGTCACATGTGTCCTCCCCACATATCCTCATGTACCCCATGTCCTCTACATACAGTATATCCCCTTGTACACTGCGTGTCCTTCTCACATGTCCCTGTTTACACCACGTGTCCTCGCGTATCCCTGTGTACATCCTATTTCCTCCTCATATGAACCTGGGTACACCATTTGTCCTCCTCACATGATTTTGTGTACACCACATGTCCTCCTCACATGTCTCTGTGTACCCCATAGATCTGCTATACATATACAGTAGACGTCACTGTACTTTCTTATTTTTGTGATTTCCAGCTCCAGTGGCGGAGACGACCATTCCAGACTTGGTGCAAATGTGCCCACGATTCCCAGATCCGGTGCCTTTAGACCACCCGGTACCAGTTCTGAAGGAAGCTCTGGAGAAGGTCAGTCCTAATCCCCGTGTACATGAGGTCTGGACCAGCACCAACAAAAACATTGTTCCACCCCTTCCCAACTTCATTATTAAAGGGATTCTGTCACCTCTTTTTAGCCTATAGAGCTGCGGACATGCACGGCTAGATCGCCGCTAGCATGTCCGCAATATACTTGTCCAATATCTCTGTGTGGTTTTATTGAGTGTAAAAACTGATTATATATATATGTATTACGGCGATCTGACTTCGTGAGCAAGGAGGAGATTCGTGGATACAGGCGGTGCTGGGCTTCTTCACAGCGGGGCGCGGCTGGGCTCCAGAACGGTTAGTGCAGCCCCTTGGGCTCCTTACCAGGCTGATTTACATATATATATATAAAATAATTTTTTACACTCAATAAAACCACACAGAAATATAGGACAGGTATATTGTGGACATACTAGCGGCAATCTAGCCGTGTATGTCCGCATCTCTATAGGGTAAAAAGAGGTGACAGAATACTTTTAATTTCTAAATCTTTTAACAGGTGGACAAGTTCCTCAGGAGTAAGATCCGCACGCCTGGACTCCCTGCCATGTCCTCCATAGTGACGTATAATGACACGGTACTGTGGACTGGGAACTTTGGTAAGAAGAATGGATCTAACCCTTCCTCAACTGTTCCCAATGAGTACACCATATATCGGTGAGTGGTCCACACAGGCGATGTCAGCCCCAATAAACACAATCACGTTATATCTCCTCTCATAGACCCTGCACGTCCCCTTCACATCGTCTCCTCAGACATACCCCTTCATACATCCCATCATCTCATATATTCTCCAGCACATCAAACCTCACACTCATTCCTATCTCATATGCCCTGAAGGTGTATCCCCCACGCACATCCCCATCCTATACATCTCACCCCTTCATGTGTTCGTCCATCATACGCATCCCCTTACAAATGTCTCCTCATACATCCTCCAACACACATTACCTCACATGCATCCCCATCTCATACATTCCACTCCTTTATTGACACCTGCCCCTTCACATGTATCCCCATCTCATACATTGCATTCCTTTATTGACACTTGTCCCTTCACATGCAACCCCATCCCATACATTCCACCTTACACATCGTCCCAAACAGGGGAGGAATAAGATCTTAAAGTGGTTCTGGAAAAAAACTACAAGTGGGTCCAATGCTGTAGGTGGGTCCAAACTGACAGAAGCTGGGGCAACACAAGTTGATGGCTCCAATCCAAGTTGGCAGAGTAATACCATAATGCAGAACAGAATACTATCCCAAAGAACCAAATACCCCAGTGCAGCACAAAATCCCCATTGACTTGTATGCCCCGATCTCATATGTCTCCCCCCTACAGATCCCCAGGTTTGATTCCCATCTGGCACATCCTACCTCCCCATGCATCCCACACACCTACAAGTGTTCCCCATCTGATACGTCTCCTTCATACATCTACTCCTTTCACATGCATCTCCATCTCATACATCCGACCTCATACATTCCCCAACAAATCCCTGCTCACACACACCTCCATCTTATACTTATTGTCACGAACCAGTGGGTGTGAACCCACTGTGCCACTTGTCCTACCTCCTCTATGGGCGTTGTCTAAGTGAACCTCTCAATCTTCACAGTACCCCTGATGGTGGGGATAGACTTTCCCGAGGGGAACACCAGGTCACTACCTCTTGAGGAGGATTGGCACATGAGGGAGCTGGCCCAGGTGGACCAGGAGGTACCTGGGCAAGGTAACAGAGGTACAGATGTAGTCTTAACCAGGAGCAACAGTGCAGGACCGAAGGATGAGGCAGAGGTGAAGTCAAACAAGCAATAGGTCAGGGTAGGTGGCACAAGTACAGGTCAGGCAGTCTGGATCGGCAACAGGAGAGTCAAGGCAAGCAGGCAGGGACTAAACAAGCACAAGTCAGGAGCACAAGCAGATATCAGGAACCTTAACAGGACACAAGGACCTTGACACTGAGGCATCTGAGAAGGGGTTTGAGCCACTTATATATGTGCAGGAGAGCTAGGATTGGTAAGCGAGGTCATATGATCCAACCCATAAAGCATAGGAAGTGACGCACACCAGCCCTTAAGGAAATGCTGCAGGAAACAAGCAGCAAGCATGCTGTGGCCAGGGCTGAAAGGAAACACTGACAGCAGATCACCGCTGAACATGGCGCCCGGGACTGCGGCGGTAATCAGGGGGAACAGCAGCACACAGCAGCCGCTGTTACACTCATACTTCTCCATTTTACACATCCCACCTTTAGACACAACCTCACCAACTCATCCATCACCTCACACATACCCAAGCTCATACTTATCTATCACATACATCCCATCCCTCACTTGTATCTCCATCTTATAATGTACATCACCTCCAAGACATTCCTGCTCACAGGCATCCCTTATCTCTCGTATTCCCCATCTCACACACCCCCATCATCTTCCTCAAATGTCTCTCCTTCACACCTATCACCCCTTCACATGCGTCCACATCTCAAACATTCCCACTCCCACACATCTCCATCACCTACACTTTCATCTCCTACATCCCCTCACATGTCTCCTTTTCATAACTCCTCACTCATCCTTATCTCATATACCCACCCATCTCACATTTCCTCCCCATAGGTGCGGGACATAACAATTGCAACTTGGCACTCTGGGTCATTACACAATCACCAGGATACAATAGGGTTTAATAGGGCGTTTTCAGTTAGGCACAAGGACAGGGAGTCCCTACCATTTGGGGGCGTCCCTGGGCTGAGGAAAATATAGGGTATTATAGGGATTGGCCATTCCTCCCCTGGCTCACACCTGGATTCACGATCATACTAAGTGAATTTTTATTCATGACATACTGTATTTTTAGTTTTTTGGTTTTGGTATCCTTTTTTTTGTTGACCTACTTTTTGAGAACCATCATTCAGGAATATTTTAAAAATTATCTTAATAAAGGTGTTAATTCTAGGGTTCATGCCCAGTATTAATTAACTTCCCAACATAACCACAGGCATGCTATACTGTCCTTATTAACTCCTTCTACAGTTCCCGGGCAGGAGCTTACACATGTAGGTCTTCACCCTTGCTCTGCTAGACTCATAAACGACTAACTAGTCAGGGGACGGACCAAGTCCATCACCCTGGTAACCGAAATAGTCTGCCAATTCGTTAACCATTTGGTTGCCTTATACATTGCTTTTGAGTACATTAACATAACAAATCACAACATTTAGCGCAACAACATTACATGAACTCTTTGGCAATAATTAACCCTTTGCAGTAAACCTACTGGGGTATCACACATGCATTCTCCATCTGATACATCCTTCTCACGTCTACCATTCATAGGATCACCCTTAAACACATTCCAAACTCCTACATCCCCCCTGCACATCATTCATCTCATACACAACCCCACAAATCTAATCCTCACAATTGCCCCCCCCCCACCACTTTCACAATATGCACTATTTTGTTTCTAAGTTTACAAGACTCCATAAAACATCAGGTTATTGCTTGATGAGCAGCATTATGAAGTGATCTGCTGACCCACACCTCAGCAAGGAAAGGGTTAACTGGACCCCCGCAGCTCTGACGTGTTTATCCTTTCATTGCACCCCCAGGATTGCCAGCATCTCCAAGCTGTTCCCTTCCCTCATGTTGTACAAGTTATGGGAAGAAGGAGAATTGAACTCGCTGGACGACCCCCTGGAGCGATACGTAACCAACTTCTCCATCAAGAACCCCCTGGGCAGAGGGCGCCACATGGAACATAAATACATGGCAGATGGATTGGCTTTTATAGAGAAAGGGGCACAGCCTGCAAAAGCTACAGCAGTGACATTGCGCAGGATGGCGAGCCAGCTATCAGGTAGCGGACAGTCAGATGTAGCATGCAGGATGAGACCTTTACCTAGGTCAGATTTTGAGGTTTTTATTCTGTATTTTATAGGTCTCCCACGGCGGCTGCGGTCTACAAATCTTCTCTGGAAAGGAACCACCCAAGAGGCCATTGAGCTTCTCCGTGATGACGTATTAGTGGCTGATCCTGGTACCCGGTAGGTGCGATCAGTTATATGGTTGCAGCAGCTGTTACATCACTACTATTAAAACCGTCTCCAGGTTTTTGTAGGCACCATGTCTGTCACTTCCTCTTGGACCCCTCTCACTGACATGACATTAATGCTTTTAGCTATACGCCTGAACAACCACACCTTCTTGTCAGTGTCTACTGGCATCTGCCAAGACTGATGACATCACTCAGGCCCCTTAGCAGTGCAGTGACATCCATCAGTTTTAGCCAGACATGCAAAGGAGCACGTTAGCTGCTTGTGCCATCTGTTAGGTGTAGTATAAAGCCAGAATTACCCAGTTTTGGTACCAGTTGTAAACCTCTGCCAGATGACATAATGCCACACAGATCACCTGTAAGTAGAATTATTCTCGAAATGCTGATTCATCATGAGAAGCCACCATGATTCTAGTCACAAGCATTGTTCTTTCAATTTAGGTGTCATTATAGTAACCTGGCGTTTTCCTTGCTTGCCCATGTTTTGGCTGAACACACTTCTGAAGGTGAATACCAGCGTTGG